>NC_041382.1:669310418-669362578 GCF_002162155.2 Triticum dicoccoides | reverse complement strand
ACGCCTCCTCGCCCGGCCGCCTGCGACGCCGCCTCGCCGCCGGCGACCGTGCCCCGGCCACCGAGCCCCTGCCTCTTCTTCCCCACCGGCCGGCGAGCCTCTCCCCGCGAGATTCAACTCCGGCGAGCTTCAAGTCCAACTCCGGCGAACTCCTCGAACCGCGTGCAGATCAGGCCAGATCTGGATCTGGGTCATCTCGGGGTTGACTTTTTCGTCCCTAACCCTAATTTTTGTGCATACTTTGACCGGCCGTATCTCCGCATCCGTAGCTCCGATTTGGACATATAGCATATAAAAATGTTCGCCTCGACGAGTACATCATTTCATTCCATTGCATAATTTTCATTTGAGTTCATGTTGATGCCCAAAATGCTGTTAGAAGAGGCCTTCGTGAGTTAATTGTCAGATCTGCTAGTTCATCTTAGACTTTTGTCATTTTTGCCATGATTATTGTGTGCATGTTATACCTTTGAGTCCTTCATATGTTTTCTTAAGGATTTTGTCTTCTTTCCAGAGGTGCAATCCATGCATTTTTAGGATGTGTGTGGTGAATTGTGCAAGCTTGCAAAGTGAGGCACCCGGTAAATCTGTTTTTAGAGACTTAGTAGTTTTCACTAAGTCTGGGATTATTTAGTTCGTGATGCCTTGTTTTCAGCTTGTTTCCTAGTGATCCGTGCCTCTTTTGAGGATGATCAGTAAAGGAGTTTTGTTAATCATGTTATGCTCTATCCATCCATGTCTTTGTTTGCAATTATGGAGCACTCTAGCTTGAGTCAATCGAGCTCTACTTTTGCTTCGTGGTGAATCTGGGCAGATCATGAACTCGTTAGCGATTTTGCCGATGTTATTGTAGTTGATCCGTGCATTCTATGCCATTGTTCTTGCCATGTCTAACTAGAATTTTGTGCCTTCGTAATGGATGTATGCTTGCCTTTCCATGACTTGCACCGTAGTGAGTGCATCGAGCTCGTTTACATGCCTTCGTGAGTTATATTTCAGCATGTCTCAGTTTTCACTAAGTCTGAAAACTGATTATGTTTTTGCTATGTTCGTGTGCCCGTTAGTATATTTTGTGAACCCTTTTAGCCCCAGGTCACTTTGGGACTTTTGTTAAGCTTGTTGAGTAGCTCCATGCCATGTTCTTATTTATCTTAATCAGGTCATGTATCATGTTGTTTTGCTGCTCCGAAGAGGGCTTCGTGATCTGAAATTTCAGACAAGTGTTAATTTCACTAAGTCTGGAATCTGTTTTGCATTTGCGTTTTTGCCATGCTTGTTTGAACCTCATAATGGATGAATTGGCCGTGGATCAGTGCTAGTCTTTGGTTAAACATCTTGTGTGAATCCCTGCCATGTATTTTGTTGTCATGTTTGGTGGCTGTAGCATGTTCATCTCATTGCATTTAGATGCCTACTTGCTGTAAATCGCAGACCGGTATCATTCTTAAAACACTTGCCATTTCCAAACCGTAACTCCGATTCCGGCGTTCTTTATATCGTTTTCAAGCCTTTCATCTCATCTTTCCAGTGGCACCCTTGGAATTCCAAGTTGAGGCCAGGTTCATGCATTTCCTGTCATATCTTGCATTTTGCATCCTGCATCGCATCCCGCATAGCATATCATCATTTCATCATATTGCTTGGTCTTGCACATGGTTGATTGTATCCTTGTTGCTTGTTTGTCTTGCTGGGTAGAGCTGGGAGACGAGTTCGCTACCGAGGATCCCATTGAGTTTGCTTATGAGGATCCAGTCAACTCTGACAACTGTGCAGGCAAGATGATCATACCCTCGAAATCACTACTATCTTTGCTATGCTAGTTTGCTCGCTCTTGCTATGCCAATGCTACGATGCCTACCTTTTGCTTGTCATCCTCCCAATTGCCATGTTGAAACTCTAACCCACCTTGTCCTAGCAAACCATTGATTGTTGGAACCTTTATTGGAACCTTTATTTATTTGTTCGGATATCATTATATTGCTATGTTATCTTAATGCATCTATATACTTGGTAAAGGGTGGAAGGCTCGGCCTCTCGCCTAGTGTTTTATTCCACTCTTGCCGCCCTAGTTTCCGTCATATCGGTGTTATGTTCCCGGATTTTGCGTTCCTTATGCGGTTGGGTTATAATGGGAACCCCTTGATATTTCGCCTTGATTAAAGCTTTTCCAGCAATGCCCAACCTTGGTTTTACCATTTGCCACCTAGCCTTTTCTTTCCCTTGGGTTCTGCAGACTCAAGGGTCATCTTATTTTAACCCCCCCGGGCCAGTGCTCCCTCTGAGTGTTGGTCCGAACTGGGCAGCCTGCGGGGCCACCTCGGGGAAACTTGAGGGTTGGTTTTACTCGGAGCTTGACCTATCTGAGTGTGCCCTGAGAAGGAGATATGTGCAGCTCCTATCGGGATTTGTCGGCACATTCGGGCGGTGTTGCTGGTCTTGTTTTAACCTGTCGAATTGTCTTGTTGTACTGGGTTGCCGAGTCTGATCGGTGTGTCTCGGGTGGAGGTCTATTCCTTCGTTGACCGTGAGAGCTTGTCATGGGGTAAGTTGGGACTCCCCTGCAGGGATTGAACTTTCGAAAGCCATGCCCGCGGTTATGGGCAGATGGGTATTTGGTAATGTCCGGTTGTAGATAACTTGAACCTTAATTAATTAAAATGAATCAACTGAGTGTGTTACCGTGATGGCCTCTTCTCGGCGGAGTCCGGGAAGTGGACACGATGTTGGAGTAATGCTTGCGCAGGTTGTTCCTCTAGATTCTCGCTCGCGCTTTCCCTCCTCTTCTCGCTCACTTTTGCGAATAAGTTAGCCACCATATATGCTAGTCGCTTGCTGCAGCTCCACATATATTTGCCTTTTCCTTCCTATAAGCTTAAATAGTCTTGATCGCGAGGGTGCGAGATTGCTGAGTCCCTGCGGCTCACAGATTACTATAACTCCAGATGCAGGTCCAGGTGATTCCGCTCCAGGTGACGAGTACGAGCTCAAGTGGGAGTTCGACAAAGACTCTCAGCGATACTATGTGTCTTTTCCTGATGATTAGTAGTGGAGCCTAGTTGGGGTTTGATTCGGGGCCTTGTCGCATGTTGGGTTTTCTTCTATTTTGGTGCCGTAGTCGGGCCATGAGTGTTTGTATGATGGATGTTATTTATGTACTTTGATGTGACATGGCGAGTGTAAGCCAACTATGTTCTCCCCCTTTTATTATATATTACATGGGATGTTGTAATGATTGTCTGACTTGCAACATTTCTTTCAATGCGGTTATGTCTCTAAGTCGTGCCTCGACACGTGGGAGCTATAGCCGCATCGAGGGTGTTACAAGTTGGTAATCAGAGCCTTCCCCGACCTTAGGAGCCCCATTGCTTGATCATTTTTAGCAGCCGAGTTGTGTCTAGAAAAATGTTTTGAGTCTTTTAGGAATTATATATCGGAGAGCTTAGGAATTCTTTTTCCTTCCCAGTCTCCTCATCGCTCTGGTAAGGCATCCTGACGTAGAGTTTTGACTCTTCTCTTCTCAAATTTCACTAAATTTTTTTTAGGATCACGCGAGTATCTTGGAATCGTTCCGATGGCTTATGATGAGAACATTGTCTTGGTGCCTCCTGTCAGGGGTTTAGTGGAAGTGTCCCGGGGAGTTGAGCTCTGAGGTGTTGTCATCATAATTTTATCGTTGCAATTCTGGAATACTTGAGATATGTTCGCTGACATCGAAAATCTCTTTTATGCAGTTCGTTGGTGAGATAACCTCGACGCCACCCAGTACTGGGGCGGGAGTTCGGGATTATCGCCATAACTTGTATAATGGATGCTTTTCGAAGGTTGAGGTAGATGGTTTCCGAAGGTTTCTTGGTTATGTGTTGAAGGATGGATACAGATGGATGTAGGATTTGCTAGTTTGGGTGAGATATTATGCTTCCCCTGTATCCCCAACACCTGATTGCATAACCGGAAAGGTTCGGGAGTTTCATAGGTGGGAATTCTAGTAGCTCTAGTTCTTCTTCCACGGATATTGGTTTGAGATTGGGATTTCTTACTGATTATTCGTTCTTGATCCGTACCTTGTTGAATTATTTCTCTACCTTAATTCTACATGGCTTCGCAATTTATGGATATGTGACCATTTCAAGAGGAATGCATTCGTTCATTTTGTTTGGATGTGAAGATTATATGTTGCAATTTTCATTCCGTTGGATTCAGCTTCAATATTTATCTGTCAATGTGCTAATGATGGTCAACCTCTTCAGGATGGCTCCTCCAACGCGCACGACTCCGAATCCTGATCCGCCACCGCCTCCACCTCCTCCAGAGGCATGGCAAGCTGTGATGGCCACGACCAATGCAAACACTCAGCTGATCAGGCAAATTCTTCAAGAGCGCAATCAAGGCAGTCAAGGGAATCAAGGCAGCAATCAGAGTCACTTTGCTACACTCAACCAGTTCCTTGCTAACGGGCCAAAGACTTTCAGCAATTGTGTTGAGGCAATCGATGCTGACGATTGGCTTGTGGATCTGTGTAAGCATTTCGAGTGCAGTAACGCCAGGCCTGGGGACTTTGTCAAGTTCGCTTCCTTCCAACTCAAAGATCAAGCTGCAGAATGGTTCCAGCAGTACAAGGATTCCAGAGGTGGACGTGTTATCACTTGGGATGATTTCCGTCGAGATTTCCGAGCTCATCATATTCCGCAGAGCATGGTTGAAAGCAAGCGTGAGGAATTCCGCAATCTGAAGCAAGGCTCTTTGTCTGTCTATGACTACAACAAGTTGTTCCAGAAGCTTGCCTGCTTTGCCAAGCAGGACGTGCCTGATGAGAAGAGCATGATATATCAGTTCAGGGGTGGTCTCAGAGAAGATATTCAGCTCGCCCTTTTTCTCTTTGAGGCCTTGAGGTACGATGAGTTCTACAACATGGCACTAAAGCAAGAGGCTTCTCAGTTGAGGTGTGATGCTTCAAGGAAGCGAGTCAGAGATGTTACTCCTTCTTCCTCTACTCAAGTAGCCAAGCAGCAGAAGTTTTGGCTTCCTCCTCCTTCGTTCCGTCAGTCGTATCAGTAGAAGAGCAAAGGTGGCAGTGGTTCTTCCCACCCACCCAATCCTGGCTTTCAGAACAAGACTTCGTCTCAAGCTCCAAGATCGAGTGCTCCGTATCACCGTCCACTTTCAGAGGTCACGTGCAACAAGTGCCAACACAAGGGTCACTATGCCAACAAGTGTCTCAACCAGAGGCGTCTTCCTCCTCCTCCTCTAGTGAGATCGGCAAGTACAGCTATGGTCAAGCATAACCCCAAGCACGCCATGGTCAATATGGTGAATGCAGCTCAGGCAGAGGACTCGTCAGATGTGATCATGGGTAACCTTCCTGTTAATGATATTCCTGCAAGAGTTCTTTTTGACACGGGTGCATCGCATTGTTTCATGTCTAAGCCATTTTTTACCAAGCATGAGTTCGTTTCTTCTCATTTGGGTAAACAAATGGATATCGTTTCTCCTGGCAAACGTTTGAGTGCTAGTCTGGAGGTGCCAGATGTTACTATCACGTTGGGCGACTACAAGTTCCTTTCTTCCCCAATGGTTCTTGGTAACTCAGATATTGATCTTATTCTTGGGATGGATTGGCTTTCTAAGCACAAGGCTCAGCTTGATTGTGTCGCCAAGAAGATTCAATTGACTCATTCGTCCGAGGATGTAATTTTCTTTGCCTCTTGTGATGATACCATTCATCTGTTTTCTCTCAATGAGAAAGGTGAATTGGATGCCATCTCTCAAATTATAGTCGTTCGCGAATATCAAGACGTCTTTCCAGAAGAGCTCCCAGGAATGCCACCGCACCGGCCAGTTGAATTCGTTATTGAACTTGAGCCTGGCACGGAACCTGTGTGCAAACGTCCTTACAAGCTCGGACCTGAAGAGTTGAAGGAGCTGAAGAAGCAACTCGATGAGCAAGAAAGAATGGGTCTTATCCGGCCTAGTTCTTCTCTGTGGGGTTGTGGTGTTCTTTTTGTGAAGAAGAAGGATGGAACGGACCGACTTTGTGTTGATTACCGTCCAGTGAACAAGAAGACCATCAAGAACAAATACCCACTTCCCAACATCAATGAGCTGTTCGAACAACTCAAAGTGCTCAAGTATTCTCCAAGCTTGATCTCCGTATGGGTTATCACCAGATTCGCATTCGTGAAGAAGATATTTCCAAGACAGCATTCAGAACAAGCTTTGGTTCATATGAATACACTGTCATGTCTTTTGGCCTCGCCAACGCTCCTCCGACGTTCTCTCGCATGATGAGCTTCATCTTCAACGCCTACACCAATGACTTCGTTTTGGTCTATCTCGACGACATTCTGGTTTTCTCGAAGAACAAGGAAGATCATGCCAAGCACTTGCGTTTGGTTCTTGATAAGCTCAGAGAACATCAGTTCTACGCCAAGTTCTCCAAGTGTGAATTTTGGCTTGATGAGGTTCTTTATCTTGGTCATATCATCTCTGCCAAGGGCATTTCCGTGAATCCTGAGAAGGTGTCTACAATTGTGAACTGGGAACCTCCTCAGAATGTGAAGCAACTCCGCAGTTTTCTCGGTCTCGCAAGCTATTGCTGAAGATTCGTTGAAAACTTTTCTAAGATCGCGAAGCCTCTCTCAAATCTTCTTCAGAAGCATGTCAAGTACGTTTGGTCTCCGGAGTGTGATATTGCTTTCAACACTTTGAAAGACAAGTTGATCACTGCTCCAGTTTTGACTCCGCCTGATGAATCCAAGCCGTATGAGGTCTTTTGTGATGCCTCTCTCCAAGGTCTTGGCGCAGTTTTGATGTAAGAGAAGAAAGTTGTTGCTTATACATCTCGCCAGTTGAAGCCTAATGAGAAGAACTACCCCACTCATGATCTCGAGTTGGCGGCAGTTGTGCATGCTCTTTTGACTTGGAGACATCTTCTATTGGGAAGAAAAGTGGACATTTTCACTGACCACAAGAGTCTCAAGTACATCTTCACTCAGCCTAATCTCAACCTAAGGCAAACTCGATGGGTCGAAATGATTCAAGAGTATAATCCGAGTATTGAGTATACTCCAGGCAAGGCCAATGTGATTGCTGACGCTTTGAGCAGAAAGGCCTACTGCAACAGTCTGATTCTCAAGCCTTATCAACCCGAGCTTTGTGAAGCTTTCTGCAAACTTAATCTGCAAGTTGTTCCTCAAGGTTTCCTCGCCAACTTTCAAGTCTCTCCTACCTTAGAAGACCAGATTCGCCAAGCCTAGCTTCTTGATGCTATGGTGAAAAAGGTGAAAATCGGGATTGCCAAGAGTCAGTCCAAGTACAAGTGCTACCGCCTTGATGACAAGGACACTCTCTTCTTCGAGGATCGTATTGTTGTGCCCAAAGGTGAACTTCGTAAAGTGATCATGAACGAGGCTCACAATTCTCTCCTCTCCATCCACCCTGGGAGTACGAAGATGTATCAGGACCTTAAGCAAGCTTATTGGTGGACTCGAATGAAGCGCGAGATCGCTAAATTCGTGAATGAATGTGATGTCTGCAGAATAGTGAAGGCAGAACACCAAAGGCCAGCAGGTCTCCTCCAACCTCTTGCCATTCCAGAATGGAAGTTTAACCACATTGAAATGGACTTCGTGACTGGGTTTCCAAAGTCCAAGCGTGGCAATGATGCTATATTCGTTGTCATCGACAAGCTCACCAAAGTGGCTCACTTTCTGCCTATCAAAGAGTCGTTCACTACAGCTCAATTGGCGGAACTCTATACCTCTCGCATTGTCTCTCTGCACGGTATTCCTCAAGTGATCTCTTCAGACTGTGGCAGCATCTTTACCTCCAAGTTTTGGGATTCTTTTCAGAAGGCCATGGGCACTAAAATCCGCTTCAGCACTGCTTTCCATCCTCAAACAAGCGGTCAAGTCGAGCGTGTCAACCAGATTCTTGAAGATATGCTCAGGGCTTGTGTGATCTCCTTCGGCATGAAGTGGGAGGATTGTCTTCCTTATGCTGAATTCTCCTATAACAACAGTTTTGAAGCAAGTTCGGGCAAGGCCCCTTTTGAAATTCTGTATGGCAGGAAGTGCCATACCCCTCTCAACTGGTCTGAAACCGGTGAACGTCAGCTTTTGGGTAATGACTTAATCACAGAAGCAGAAGAAATGTGCAAAGTCATTCGTGATAACCTCAAAGCAGCCCAATCCCGCCAGAAGAGTTACTATGATAGTAAGCACCGTGATTTGGCTTTCGAGATCGGAGATCATGTTTACCTCCGCGTCTCTCCTATGAAAGGTACTCGTCGCTTCGGTATCAAAGGGAAGCTTGCCCCTAGATACGTGGGACCTTTCAAGTTTGTCAGCAAGAGAGGCGACCTCGCCTATCAACTCGAGCTTCCTTCAAACTTTGCAAATGTTCATGATGTGTTCCACGTCTCTCAGCTTAGAAAGTGCTTCAAGACTCCTGACCGCACCGTCAACTTCGAGGACATTGAGCTCCAAGAAGATTTCTCCTATCGTGAGCACCCAGTTGCTATTCTTGAAGAGACTGAACGCAAGACTCGCAACAAGTCAATCAAATTTCTCAAAGTCAAGTGGTCACACCATTCTGACCGTGAAGCTACCTGGGAACGCGAGGATCACCTCCATTCTGAGTACCCGGAGTTCTTTCAGTCATAGATCTCGGGACGAGATCTTTTCGTAGTGGTGGAGTGTTGTAACGCCCCGGATGTAACTTTCCCTATTTGTACTCCAACTCTTGCCGTTTTCGGCGTTAAGTTATATTTATTCCCTCGGGTTCGGGTTTTGTCTCCGTGTTTTGTTGTCGTTGTCATGCATCTCATATCATGTCATCATGTGCATTGCATTTGCATACGTGTTCATCTCATGCATTCGAGTATTTTCCCCGTTGTCCGTTTTGCATTCCGGCGCTTCGTTCTCCTCCGTTGGTCATTTCTAGCTTTCTTTCGTGTGTCGCGGTTAAACATTTCCGGATTGGACCGAGACTTGCCAAGCGGCCTTGGTTTACTACCGGTAGACCGCCTGTCAAGTTTCGTACCATTTGGACTTCGTTTGATACTCCAACGGTTAACCGAGGGACCCAAAAGGCCTCGTGTGTGTTGCAGCCCAACACCCCTTCCTTTTGGCCCAAAACCCACCAAACTCTGCCCCATGTCCTAGAGCGTTCGATCATGATCATGTGGCCAAAAACCACACCTCATTTGGACTCTCCTAGCTCCACTTATGCCTATAAATAGCCCCCCTCCATTTTCGGATCTCTCTCTCCCCGAAACCCTAGTCTAAAAAAAAGGATCCCGCCGCCGCCAGACGTGTCCGCCCCAGGCCGGACAGCGTCCGCCACCGCCCGCGCCCAACCGGGCGTTGCCACGTGTCACAGCCGGCGCCCGCCGCCGCCGAAGCCCGCCTGGCCCATCTCGGGCCCCCGACGCCGCCTCGCCGGGCCCGAGGAGACGCCCGCCTACGCCGCCCTCTTCCCCGACGCAGGTGGCCGCCGCCACCACCACTCTAGTGCGCCGCCCCGACCGGCCGCCGCGCCCCTCCTCGCCCGGCGCTCGACGCCGCCTCGCCGCCGGCGACCGTGCCCCGGCCACCGAGCCCCTGCCTCTTCTTCCCCACCGGCCGGCGAGCCTCTACCTGCGAGCTTCAACTCTGGCGAACTCCTCGAACCGCGTGCAGATCGGGCCAGATCTGGATCTGGGTCATCTCGGGGTTGACTTTTTCGTCCCTAACCCTAATTTTTGTGCATACTTTGACCGGCCGTATCTCCGCATCCGTAACTCCGATTTGGACATATAGCATATCAAAATGTTCGACTCGACGAGTTCATCATTTCATTCCAGTGCATTATTTTCATTTGAGTTCATCTTGATGCCCAAAATGCTGTTAGAAGAGACCTTCGTGAGTTAATTGTCAGATCTGCTAGTTCATCTTAGACTTTTGTCATTTTTGCCATGATTATTGTGTGCATGCTATGCCTGTGAGTCCTTCATATGTTTTGTTAAGGATTTTGTCTTCTTTCCAGAGGTGCAACCCATGCATTTTTAGGATGTGTGTGGTGACTTGTGCAAGGTTGCAAAGTGAGGCACCCGGTAAATCTGTTTTTAGAGACTTAGTAGTTTTCACTAAGTCTGGGATTATATAGTTCGTGATGCCTTGTGTTCAGCTTGTTTCCTAGTGATCCGTGCCTCTTTTGAGGATGATCAGTAAAGGAGTTTTGTTAACCATATTATGCTCTATCCATCCATGTCTTTGTTTGCAATTATGGAGCACCCTAGCTTGAGTCAATCGAGCTCTACTTTTGCTTCGTGGTGAATCTGGGCAGATCGTCAACTCGTTTGCGATTTTGCCGATGTTATTGTAGTTGATCCGTGCATGCTATGCCATTGTTCTTGCCATGTCTAGCTAGCATTTTGTGCCTTCTTAATGGATGTATGCTTGCCTTGCCATGACTTGCCTCGTAGTGAGTGCATCGAGCTCGTTTACATGCCTTCGTGAGTTATATTTCAGCACGTCTCAGTTTTCACTAAGTCTGAAAACTGATTATGTTTTTGCTATGTTCGTGTGCCCGTTAGTATATTTTGTGAACCCTTTTGGCCCCAGGTCACTTTGGGACTTTTGTTAAGCCTGTTGAGTAGCTCCATGCCATGTTCTTATTTATCTTAATCAGGTCATGTATCATGTTGTTTTGCTGCTCCGAAGAGGGCTTCGTGATCTGAAATTTCAGACAAGTGTTAATTTCACCAAGTCTGGAATCTGTTTTGCATTTGCGTTTTTGCCATGCTTGTTTGAACCCCATAATGGATGAATTGGCCGTGGCTCAGTGCTAGTCTTTTGTTAAGCATCTTGTGTGCATCCCTTCCATGTATTTTGTTGTCATGTTTGGTGGCTGTAGCATGTTCATCTCATTGCATTTAGATGCCTACTTGCTGTAAATCGCAGACCGGTGTCATTCTTAAAACGCTTGCCATTTCCAAACCGTAACTCCGATTCCGGCGTTCTTTATATTGTTTTCAAGCGATTTCATCTCATCTTTCCAGTGGAACATTTGGAATTCCAATTTGAGGCCAGGTTCATGCATTTCCTGTCATATCTTGCATTTTGCATCCCGCATCGCATCGCATCCCGCATAGCATATCATCATTTCATCATATTGCTTGGTCTTGCACGTGGTTGATTGTATCCTTGTTGCTTGTTTGTCTTGTTGGGTAGAGCCGAGAGACGAGTTCGCTAACGAGGAGCCCGTTGAGTTTGCTTGTGAGGATCCAGTCAACTCTGACAACTGTGCAGGCAAGATGATCATACCCTCGAAATCACTACTATCTTTGCTATGCTAGTTTGCTCGCTCTTGCTATGCCAATGCTACGATGCCTACCTTTTGCTTGTCAGCCTCCCAATTGCCATGTTGAAACTCTAACCCACCTTGTCCTAGCAAACCATTGATTGGCTATGTTACCGCTTTGCTCAGCCCCTCTTATAGCGTTGCTAGTTGCAGGTGAAGATTGGAGGCCGTTCCTTGTTGGAACGTTTATTTATTTGTTGGGATATCATTGTATTGCTATGTTATCTTAATGCATCTATATACTTGGTAAAGGGTGGAAGGCTCGGCCTCTCGCCTAGTGTTTTGTTCCACTCTTGCCGCCCTAGTTTCCGTCATATCGGTGTTATGTTCCCGGATTTTGCGTTCCTTACGCGGTTGGGTTATAATGGGAACCCCTTGATATTTCGCCTTGATTAAAGCTTTTCCAGCAATGCCCAACCTTGGTTTTACCATTTGCCACCTAGCCTTTTCTTTCCCTTGGGTTCTGCAGACTTAAGGGTCATCTTATCTTAACCCCCCCAGGCCAGTGCTCCCTCTGAGTGTTGGTCCGAACTGGGCAGCCTGCGGGGCCACCTCGGGGAAACTTGAGGGTTGGTTTTACTCGTATCTTGACCTATCTGAGTGTGCCCTGAGAAAGAGATATGTGCAGCTCCTATCGGGATTTGTCGGCACATTCGGGCGGTGTTGCTGGTCTTGTTTTAACCTGTCGAATTGTCTTGTTGTACCGGGTTGCCGAGTCTGATCGGTGTGTCTCGGGTGGAGGTCTATTCCTTCGTTGACCGTGAGAGCTTGTCATGGGCTAAGTTGGGACTCCCCTGCAGGGATTGAACTTTCGAAAGCCGTGCCCGCAGTTATGGGGCAGATGGGAATTTGTTAATGTCCAGTTGTAGATAACTTGAACCTTAATTAATTAAAATGAATCAACTGAGTGTGTTACCGTGATGGCCTCTTCTCGGCGGAGTCCGGGAAGTGGACACGGTGTTGGAGTAATGCTTGCGCAGGTTGTTCCTCTAGATTCTCGCTCGCGCTTTCCCTCCTCTTCTCGCTCTCTTTTGCGAATAAGTTAGCCACCATATATGCTAGTCGCTTGCTACAGCTCCACATATATTTGCCTTTTCCTTCCTATAAGCTTAAATAGTCTTGATCGCGAGGGTGCGAGATTGCTGAGTCCCTGTGGCTCACAGATTACTATAACTCCAGATGCAGGTCCAGGTGATTCCGCTCCAGGTGACGAGTACGAGCTCAAGTGGGAGTTCTACGAAGACTCTCAGCGATACTACGTGTCTTTTCCTAATGATCAGTAGTGGTGCCTAGTTGGGGTTTGATTCGGGGCCTTGTCGCATGTTGGGTTTTCTTCTATTTTGGCGCCGTAGTCGGGCCATGAGTGTTTGTATGATGGATGTTATTTATGTACTTTGATGTGACGTGGCGAGTGTAAGCCAACTATGTTCTCCCCCTTTTATTATATTTTACATCGGATGTTGTAATGACTGCCTGACTTGCGACATTGCTTTCAATGCGGTTATGTCTCTAAGTCGTGCCTCGACACGTGGGAGCTATAGCCGCATCGAGGGCGTTACACAGAACTATTCTCCTCCATCTTACAACTATAGAACTTGTCGGAGACTTCATATCTCTCGACTCGGGCATGAGCTTGGAAAACCATTTTTAGCGCTTGGAACATCTCATATGCTTCGTGCTGCTCAAAACACTTTTGGAGCCCTGATTCTAAGCTGTAAAGCATGCCGCACTGAACCAGGGAGTATTCATCACTACGTGACAGCCAGGCGTTCATAACGTCTTGAGTTGCTGGGAAAACAGGTGCTTCACCTAGTGGTGCATCAAGGACATATGCTTTCTTGACAGCTATGAGGATGATCCTCAAGTTACGGACCCAGTCCGTATAGTTGCTACCATCGTCTTTTAGCTTGGTTTTCTCTAGGAACACATTGAAGTTGAGGGCAATATTAGCGTGGGCATTTGATCTACAAGACTTATTGTAAAAAAAATTAGACTAAGTTCATGATAATTAAGTTCATCTAATCAAATTATTTAATGAACTATGACACTCCAAAATTTTAATTTGGTTTTCATCAAAAACTTTGTTGGATTTTAAAAGAGGGCGTTTAAAATTTCTTTTCCAGAAATCCTTCCTCTTAAAAACCTCCTTTCCTTTGGCAAGGATTTTCTTTTCCCTTTCGAATTTGGTGTTGAATTTTTGGAAGCTTTTTCTTCTGGTTGTTACCCTCTCAAACTTATTTATTTTCATTAAAAAAAATAAACCCTAGGAGTTTTGGGACTTCTTTCTTTTTGAAACCACCCATGGTTTTACCATGTCTCCTATAGTAAATCTTCTCAAAAACCTCCCTCCACCTTTGAGCAATTTAAATCCTCTGTCCCAACAAGTCCAAACAAGTTTTGGATTTTATTTCAATTATTTTATCTCCCAAAACATTTCTGCCAATTATTTTGAGCCTAAGTGATTTTCAAAGCAAGTACCACTTTGCCTTTGAGTTTTTATCCCAAACCAACTTCCCTGGATTGTCTTTAGTACCCACAACCTAGAACCATCTTGATCCACTCTTCTTCTTTTCAAATATTTCAAATTTCACTCACTGCAAGTTTGGACCAGATTTGCCAAATTTGGTGAGATTCATATCTACACTAATCCAAAAATTCCACCAAAAATCATGCAGTCTACTAGAGCAATGAGAAGCCACTCCACCAAATTTCAGCTCAAGGAAAAATCCCTAGATGCCAAAAACATTCTGTCGAACACCTGAGCTGCACTGTTCTTTGCATTTTCAGTAAAGTTCAGTAAAATTCAGTTTTACAGTGTCGTTTTCTTCAGAGTTCAGTCACAAGCTCACAGTGCGCTTGGCTCGATGCTCGCAGCCCCTTCCTCTTGTCCGGAGCTTCACACGCGTGCGTGGAGCCTTCCTGGCGTCGGTGGCGTGCTGGCCCGCCCTCGCCGGCGTCTTCTGCGGCGTCGGGACCTCCCGTGGCGGCCGACAGAAGGCACACCACAGCAGAACGCCGTTCAGCGCCGCCCAAAGCCCCCTGGCTCTCCGCGTGGCCTCATGCATGCCAGCGCACGCCCATGGCACCATCACCGTGGCCCGGCAAGCACGGAACGCGCTCCCTGCCGCCGACGTGCCGCACGGCCGTTCTGTTAGAATAGGCCGTAAACCTCCCTCCCGTGCTGAGTTGGACCCTGGTATGGCACCACTACTCCACCTAGGCGATGCCCAAGCCCCTAATCCCACTGCCCAACCAGAGCGCCGCCGTAATCACTCGCCGGACTTATCCCGTTCGCGGCAACCGCCTCGGGCCGGCTATATATAGCGCCCCTAAGCTCCCTCTCACCCCCGCACACCTCCACCACCTCACTGGACCCCGACCAGCAACTAGAAGAGCCTCGAGGAGCCCTTCTTCCTCGACTCCGGCCGCCTTGCTCCGCCTCGGCCTCCAGCTTGATTCACTCCGGTGACGCTATCTCCGGCGCCCAAACCTCGTCCGTAGCCCTCTCTCACACCCAGTACTCTAACCCCCTCATCAATTTGGCCTTTGCAGTCCTCTCCGACGAGCTCCATCCACGCCCGAACCACCGTCTGCCGGAGTTGAGACCGCCGTCGACGTGGTGCTCCCCGACGACCAACACCACCACCCACCGTTGCGGAAGGACACGGTGAGCACGTTGGTAACCTCCGATCCCCTTACCTCACCGTGGATCGCCGCCGGCGACCACCGCAGCCCTCGGGCACCGACGAGCCTCGTCCCTCCCATTTGAAAGTTTAAACATGACAAGTGGGACCCGCTGTCAGCCTCTCTGTCCTTTCTAAACGAAGCGTTTTCTGAAAACGCCTTCTGCCAAATGCGCTTTCCCTTTGGGCTGGCGTAGTTTCTGCCGAAGCGTTTTCTGTTTTTATAAACTAGCCCCTGGAAACTTTCTGTTTCATTACAGATGAGTCCCTGGACAAAAACCCTTATAACTTTTAAACAGAAAGGTATTTTTGATTGATTCTTTTTCTGTTCTCTTTAAAATTTTGTCTACTTTTTTATCAGATTTATTTGAAAAATATTTGGAATTCTTTTTGTATACCCCTTGGTATTTACGATAGCGCATATATTTTCTTTATACCGTAGATACCGAAGGAGGTGACGGAGCCGCGAACTTCACCGAGCTAGGCTCCGACTACTCTGAACCAGGCAAGCATGTTTGAACTTTTGATATGATGAGTGTCTTGGCATGTTTTGCATTTAGTTAGTTTCATGGCATGTTGATGAGCATACCGATGAACGTTATTCATGGTAAGTGAGTTCGATGATCCATAAGTGGATGGATGTGAGTATGAATGGCCATGTGTTGGCATGAGGATGGGTAAGATGGCAGTGTCGTAGCATGCCAGTCTTATGCCAGACTATATGACTTCAGTGTCAAACCGTATCGGTCCAGTTCCTCTCATTTCCTTCCCTGTACTACCACATGTTTTCCACAAGGAATATGGTTTAGTAAGTTGCAAACCGCTTTCCTGGTACACACCAAAAGGAGAGGCCGGGATGATGGTTCCATGGCCCTGGATTAAAGCCAGTCATCCGGTCAGGGGGCATGGGTGTTTCCGGTTGGGATCGAGAGGGGGGCACCCCTTAGAGCGCGCGTATATAAATTTGATCCCATGCTATTCGAGATTGTGATCTCCCCGTCTCAAAAGTTTTTCTTGGACGATGTCTAGGGTGAGTCCTGGCATCGAGAGGTAGGATGGGTGTGTACTGGATAGCTGTGTTTTCTTCCGAAAAACCGTAAACGGAACTAGTCCTTCGTGACTACGGAAATCCGTTGGCTGTGGGAAAATTTTTGTACAAACTCTGCAGAGTCATACATTCCTTGAATCATCTATTCCATGTCCAAATTCGTATTATCTTGTCCTAACAGTATCAGTTTGATGACAGAGACTCCGGTGAATCCCATGAGTGCTAAGTCCGGTTAAATGTTATTCCTGTGGGTGGACTAACCTGTTTATTATCATGAATTGAATATTTATTATGAGTATTATTTACTTGTGAATAAAACCCTTTCTGTGATGTCGCCCCGACGTCCGACTGTGGCATTTCTTTTAAAGCCCTTTCTGTGATGTCGCCCCGACGTCCGACTGTGGCATTTCTTTTAAAGCCCTTTCTGTGATGTCGCCCCAACGTCCGACTGTGGCATTTCTTCTAAAGCCCTTTCTGTGATGTCGCCCCGACGTCCGACTGTGGCATTTCTTTTAAAGCCCTTTCTGTGATGTCGCCCCGACGTCCGACTGTGGCATTTCTTTTAAAGCCCTTTATGTGGTGTCGCTAAGACGCCCGACTGTGGCATGATTTTCTCCTTTATTTATTTGTTCACCTTTCGAGGCGTCGCTTCAGACACCCGATCGGTTTCCATTTATATTTCTGTCGGGATTTCAGGTGGACTACCGCCGATTCCCTCTTTGCTTACCTTGCCTGCTAATACTTTAAATGTACATTGGTGAATTAATCATGACGCATTCATGCATGCATTTGTTATATGTTATGTCCGAACTGTCTTGCGAGTTCTTTCAAAGTACTCACTGGCTTGTTGATTTGGCTAGATGCTAACGAAGGCGATCTCATGGATGAAGAGTTCGATAGCGAGTCCGATGCCTAGAGGAATCCCAGTCAGTCTCGTGCGACCCTGGATTTGGTCACTGTATTATATCCGCTTCCGCAACCCGAATAAATTTATCGAGCCTCACCTCGACGCTCGATGAGATGCCAGTTTGAGAGTCGTGTTATCACACTCCCCACTGTGTTATTCCACCATCACTTTATCCTCGAGTTAGTAGTATGCCACCACACCATTGTGTTATATCCGCCATTATGTATAATTATTGGCGGACTTGTAATAATTTGTTGAGCAGCCCTAGCTCAACCCTGTAATATATCCTATGCTACTGGCTTATTGTATCAAGAATTTGTCTACCAGTGAGGAGGATTTCTCTCATACTGGACTCAAAAGATTGGTTTCTCAATAAATATTTTTATTGGAAAACCGGTCATGACAAGCTTGGTACCAGAGCCAGGCTGACTGTAGGAAGCCACTAGGTGCGATCGCTAATTGGTTATCAGCATGATAGAGCTAATTTATATTTTTGCAATTGTAGTCATTTTCTGACTGTTAGCATAAATTTATGATCTGACCATTCAGAATTTTTGCTTACCTTTGTAGATGGCCGACAACAGCTGCGAGTCTCAGACCTTCGCCAACGTGCCCGATGGGTTCGTCAAGCTTCTCTCCTTCATCGTTCAGGTCGCGATGGGGCCGTCTGTGCGCCCAGTCTGCACACTCTACCAGCGCAAGGTCAACGACAGTCTGACCATGCACCAGGCCACGGTGCAGTTCAGGGGAGGGCGTGGTGAGTTACGCCGCGTCCGGTTCGTGGGAAGAGCCATGCCTACGAAGAGGCATGCTATGCAGATGGCAGCCCGTGAGGCGATAGCTCGCCTCAGGGATGTCCTTCCCGCGATGAAGACTCGTCGCTACCGCTATCTTCCATGCCATGTGCCTTACACCTGTCACTACGCATTCTCCTGCCCCAGAGGAGAACGAGATGAGGCTTTTGAGATGCTTATTGAGTATCTCCGGGCTCTGGAGGCAGCCTTCGACAACCTGGTGGACGACTTCGTAGCTGCCCGCATGGACTCAGTCCATGGCTGTGCCGCCAACAGGAGGGAGCTCCTGCCTGCCGCACCGCCACTGACTTTTGTCTCGTCATCAGCATCTTATGCACCTACTCGTCGCCTGCCTACCACCGAAGAGTTCAACCAGGCCATTGCGCCCACTCCAGCGCGCACTGCACCACCCGTAGTGCCTACTCCTATTCGTGTTGCTCCGCCCCTGGCACCCGCTCCATCTACCCGACACAGCTCTTCACGTCTGGAGCCTATTAGTGAGGAGGAAGTCGAGTCCCCAACCTCACTACGCCTCGCCCTTGGCAGGGCCAAGGAGATCGTCAACATTTCCGGCTGAGTGCGCTTACCCGTCATGCGATGTACCGCTTTGTAAGATATGTACATAGGTTGTGAGGAGTAGCCTGTTTGCGCATCATGTAGGAACTGGAGAAGTGCACTAGCCTAAATAACATGTCAGGATTATGTACGCATATCCTGAGTGATGTATTGTATAATTATCGCCCGCGTGTAAGATATGTAATGAGCAGTCCTTCTCCGTGCGCAATTCGATTTGTTTTCTTAAGTGATCTTGGTCATTTAAATTATTTGCCATCCTTGTGCAATTTTGGATTTGTTTTTGCGACCATCTTTGCTTTTCTTATGAGTTTTACAAAATATATCCCCAGAGTGAAAAATGTCTCGTCCTTGGACTCGCTCCATGCCTACTCCGCCAGAGGAAGATTATGACACTCAACCAGGCAACAATTTCACACAAGGGCAGTCGAGTCAACAGAACAGTGAGATGGCACTTTCCCAAATGTGCCGCCTTTATGAACAGAGTCAGCAACAACATCGTGAAATGATGAACCAAGTCATCAACATGGGGAATCACCATGGACAGTATCAGTAGCAATCCAAGTTATCTGAGCTTCAGAAGACACGTCCCCAAACATTTTCTCACACTGACAAACCTCTTGATGCCGAGGACTGGCTTCGAGATATGGAGAGGAAATTAGTTATTGCAAAATGTTCAGACCCCGAAAAGGTATTGTATGCTCCGCACTATCTCACAGGAGCAGCCGCATCGTGGTGGGAGAATTTTCTGCACATGCATCCCAACGAAAATGACATAACCTGGGATGATTTCAAGGAAGGTTTCCGTGGTGCACACATTCCTAAGAGTATTATGAAAATCAAGAAGAGAGAGTTCGATAACCTCAAACAAAGGAACATGACAGTGTCAGATTACAACAGTCAATTTACTCTATTGTCCCGCTACGCCAATGAAGAGCATATGACTGAAATCAAGAAGATGGACAAATTCCTTGACGGTCTGGCGGCCGCGCTTAAATGCCAACTGGTCGTGCACACTTTTCCTGATTTTAAAACACTGGAGGACAAAGCCATTACTCTGGAAAATGAGAGACGCAGTCTGGAAGATATCCGCAAGCGAAAAAGGGACCAGACTAACCATGCTCGCAATCATCGAAGCAGGACAGATTTTCAAAAGGGTGGGACACACAAATCCTCATCCAATGTCTCACGCACAATCAAGAATTTTCATGCAAGGGACAAGGAATTCACCTATCACCCCGGCGTTACTTGTTACGCTTGTGGAGAAGAAGGGCACTATGCCAAACAGTGCCCCAAGCCAAGGAACTCAAACCCAAAGCCGAACAACGGCGGCAATAATTCAGCGACCAAGCGAAACAATTTCAATCCCAACAATGACCACAGGAAGGGTCATCTGAACCACGTAACCAAAGAGGAGGCACAAGATGCTCCGGATATCGTACTCGGTACGTTTCCTGTCAACACAATACCTGCAATGGTTTTGTTTGATTCTGGAGCTTCTCACTCTTTCATTTCGAAAAGTTTTGCTTTGCAAAATAATTTTTCGATGCTTCCTTTGGAGAAATCCATAATCATCAAGTCCCCTGGGATTCAGCAAGTTACTCAGAATTACTGTCAGAATGTGGTCATTGAGTTCGAAGGATTGGAGTTTCACGCAAATCTTATTGTGTTGAAAAATAAAGGACTGGATGTCATCCTAGGGATGGACTGGCTAACCACCAACAAGGGTTTTATCGACTGTTTCAACAGGACCGTAATTCTCACACACCACCAAGGGATGACAATAAGAGTATCATCCAAGGAAGGAAAAATACCCCGGCAACCGAGATTAAATAAGGTGGACGTTTCTGAGCTAAACAAGGTTCCAGTAGTGTGTGAATTTCCAGATGTATTCCCTGAAGAGCTACCAGGCATGCCACCAGACCGAGAGATAGAATTCAGCATTGAGCTCGCACCAGGAACCACCCCCATATACAAGAAACCGTACCGAATGGCACCATCCGAATTAGTTGAGTTGAAGAAACAAATAAAGGAATTGCTAGACAAAGGATACATACAAGCCATCTCCTCACCTTGGGGATCACCAATTTTATTTGCCAAAAAGAAGGATGGAACGCTAAGATTGTGTATTGACTATCGAGCACTTAACATGGTCACAGTCAAAAACAAATACCCGATGCCAAGGATAAACGATTTGTTTGATGAACTCGCTCAGGCCAAGGTATTCTCAAAAATTGACCTAAGGTCAGGATACCATCAATTGAAGGTACGAACGGAAGATATCCCCAAAACAGCCTTCACCTCCAGATATGGACTGTACGAGTTCAAGTGATGCCATTTGGATTAACTAACGCCCCCGCATATTTTGTTCACCTCATGAACAAAGTATTTATGAAGTTTATGGACAAGTTCGTCGTGGTATTCATCGACGATATTCTGGTATACTCTAAGAGACCAGAAGAGCACGCAGAACATCTCAGGATTGTGCTAGGAGAGCTCAGAAAACACCAATTGTATGCCAAGTTCAGCAAGTGCGAATTTTGGCTAAGACAAGTAGGCTTTCTAGGCCACGTACTGACCCAATACGGTATCGCAGTGGACGCAGAGAAAGTCAAGGCCGTACTTGGCTGGAAGTCACCAGCCAGCGTAACGGACATACGGAGTTTCTTGGGAATGGCAGGATATTACCGCAGATTTATTGAAGGATTCTCCACCATAGCCAAGCCTATGACGCAGTTACTCAAGAAAGATAAGAAGTTTGAATGGACAGAAGCCTGCGAGAAAAGTTTCCAAGAACTAAAGCGGAAATTAACGACAACACCGGTATTAATTGTACCCGACATACACAAGAATTTTGAAGTATATTGTGACGCGTCCAGAAAGGGTCTCGGATGCGTGTTGATGCAGGAAGGCAAGGTTGTGGCCTACGCTTCAAGGAAACTTCGCAAGCATGAGGAAAATTATCCCACTCATGACTTAGAAATGGCAGCAGTTATTCATGCACTCAAGGAAGGGAGGCATTTCTTACTTGGCAATCGATGTGAAATATAGCCAGAACTAAATTTACGGCAACGACGCTGGTTGGAATTGGTAAAGGATTATGATGTTGGTATCCATTACCATCCAGGAAAAGCAAATGTAGTGGCCGATGCTCTTAGTCGGAACCCCAGCTCCGACGAAAACAATCTGCACAGCTTGAGGCCCGAATTCCAACAAGAATTTGCCAAGCTCAACTTGATAATGGTAGCAGAAGGCACCATATCAAACTTGGAAATACAACCCGACCTTGTGGGGAAAATTAAAGGAGCTCAGCCCGGTCACACCAGCATCGAAGGCATCAAAAGAAAGTTGAGTATGGGCAAGGCCTCGGAATTCGTCATAGACAATGAAGGAATATTATGGTACGGAGAAAGGCTCTGCGTGCCAAACATAGAAGACCTTAAACAGCAAATTTTAGCTGAAGCCCACACCGCCCCGTACTCGATCCACCCTGGAGGAACCAAAATGTATAAAGATATTCAGGAAAGATTTTGGTGGCACGGTATGAAGAGGGACATAGCCACCTTCATTGCATGTTGCGACTCATGTCAACGCATAAAAGCTGAGCATCAGAGACCAGCCGGACTACTGCAACCGAACAAAATACCTGAGTGGAAATGGGATGAAATAGGGATGGATTTCATTGTCGGACTACCTCGGTCACGACACGGGAATGATGCCATATGGGTCATCACTGACAGGTTAACCAAAGTGGCACACTTTATTCCAATAAAGACGACCCACACCACTCAGAGGCTTGCCAGGATTTATCTTTCCCGCATAGTTTGTCTGCACGGTGTCTCGAAGACTATAATATCCGATAGAGGCACTCAGTTCGTCTCAAGATTTTGGGAGCATTTACAACAGGCTCTGGGAACCCAACTAGCCTTCAGTACCGCATACAACCCACAGACTGATGGACAAACAGAACGCGTAAACCAGGTTTTAGAAGACATGCTGAGAGCATGTGTCCTCACATATGGAACTAGTTGGGAAGAAAGCCTGCCATACGCCGAGTTCGCGTACAACAATAGCTACCAGGCCAGCCTACAAATGGCACCATTTGAGGCTTTATACGGACGAAGATGTCGTACCCCGCTAAATTGGTCAGAGACCGGAGACAGCCGTATCTTCGGCCCAGACGTGCTCAAAGAAGCCGAGGAAAAAGTCAAGCTAATCAGGGACCGACTCAAGACCGCTCAAAGCCGACAGAAGAGTTATTATGATCAGAAACATCGTAGGGTCAGCTTCGAACCCGGTGAGTTCGTATACCTGAGAGTATCCCCTATCAGAGGATTGCAATGATTCAAGATTAAAGGGAAGCTAGCACCAAGATTCATCGGACCTTTCTGTATAAGGGCACGAAGAGGCACGGTAGCCTACCAGCTAGACTTACCCGAGGAATTATCCGATGTCCACGACGTGTTCCATGTCTCGCAATTGAGGAAGTGCGTAAGCAACCCAGAGAAACAAGTATCCCATGAAAACATTGACGTGCAGCCAGACCTCACTTATCGGGAACATCCCGTAAAAATATTAGAGGATTCTGAAAGGAGGACCCGACAGAAGACCATCAAGTTTTTCAAAGTCCAGTGGAGCAATCACACCGACAGTGAAGCAACTTGGGAAAGAGAGGATTTTCTTTGGACAGAGCATCCACACTTATTTAAGGATCAGCTGAAATCTCGGGGACGAGATTTTTCCTAAGGGGGTAGGTGTTGTGACACTCCAAAATTTTAATTTGGTTTTCATCAAAAACTTTGTTGGATTTTAAAAGAGGGCGTTTAAAATTTCTTTTCCAGAAATCCTTCCTCTTAAAAACCTCCTTTCCTTTGGCAAGGATTTTCTTTTCCCTTTCAAATTTGGTGTTGAATTTTTGGAAGCTTTTCCTTCTGGTTGTTACCCTCTCAAACTTATTTATTTTCATTAAAAAAAAGAAACCCTAGGAGTTTTGGGACTTCTTTCTTTTTGAAACCACCCATGGTTTTACCATGTCCCCTATAGTAAATCTTCTCAAAACCCTCCCTCCACCTTTGAGCAATTTAAATCCTCTGTCTCAACAAGTCCAAACAAGTTTTGGATTTTATTTCAATTATTTTATCTCCCAAAATATTTCTGCCAATTATTTTGAGCCTAAGTGATTTTCAAAGCAAGTACCACTTTGCCTTTGAGTTTTTATCCCAAACCAACTTCCCTGGATTGTCTTTAGTACCCACAACCTAGAACCATCTTGATCCACTCTTCTTCTTTTCATATATTTCAAATTTCACTCACTGCAAGTTTGGACCAGATTTGCCAAATTTGGTGAAATTCATATCTACACTCCTCCAAAAATTCCACCAAAAATCATGCAGTCTACTAGAGCAATGAGAAGCCACTCCACCAAATTTCAGCTCAAGGAAAAATCCCTAGATGCCAAAAACATTCTGTCGAACACCTGAGCTGCACTGTTCTTTGCATTTTCAGTAAAGTTCAGTAAAATTCAGTTTTACAGTGTCGTTTTCTTCAGAGTTCAGTCACAAGCTCACAGTGCGCTTGGCTCGATGCTCGCAGCCCCTCCCTCTTGTCCGGAGCTTCACACGCGTGCGTGGAGCCTTCCTGGCGTCGGTGGCGCGCTGGCCCGCCCTCGCCGGCGTCTTCTGCGGCGTCGGGACCTCCCGTGGCGGCCGACAGAAGGCACACCACGGCAGAACACCGTTCAGCGCCGCCCAAAGCCCCCTGGCTCTCCGCGTGGCCTCATGCATGCCAGCGCACGCCCGTGGCACCATCACCGTGGCCCGGCAAGCACGGAACGCGCTCCCTGCCGCCGACATGCCGCACGGCCGTTCTGTTAGGACAGGCCGTAAACCTCCCTCCCGTGCTGAGTTGGACCCTGGTATGGCACCACTACTCCACCTAGGCGATGCCCAAGCCCCTAATCCCACTGCCCAACCAGAGCGCCGCCGTAATCACTCGCCGGACTTATCCCGTTCGCGGCAACCGCCTCGGGCCGGCTATATATAGCGCCCCTAAGCTCCCTCTCACCCCCGCACACCTCCACCACCTCACTGGACCCCGACCAGGAACTAGAAGAGCCTCGAGGAGCCCTTCTTCCTCGACTCCGGCCGCCTTGCTCCGCCTCGGCCTCCAGCTTGATTCACTCCGGTGAGGCCATCTCCGGCGCCCAAACCTCGTCCGTAGCCCTCTCTCACACCCAGTACTCTAACCCCCTCATCAATTTGGCCTTTGCAGTCCTCTCCGACGAGCTCCATCCACGCCCGAACCACCGTCCGCCGGAGTTGAGACCGCCGTCGACGTGGTGCTCCCCGGCGACCAACACCACCACCCACCGTTGCGGAAGGACACGGTGAGCACGTTGGTAACCTCCGATCCCCTTACCTCGCCGTGGATCGCCGCCGGCGACCACCGCAGCCCTCGGGCGCCGACGAGCCTCGTCCCTCCCATTTGAAAGTTTAAACATGACAAGTGGGACCCGCTGTCAGCCTCTCTGTCCTTTCTAAACGAAGCGTTTTCTAAAAACGCCTTCTGCGAAATGCGCTTTCCCTTTGGGCTGGCGTAGTTTCTGCCGAAGCGTTTTCTGTTTTTATAAACTAGCCCCTGGAAACTTTCTGTTTCATTACAGATGAGTCCCTGGACAAAAACCCTTATAACTTTTAAACAGAAAGGTATTTTTGATTGATTCTTTTTCTGTTCTCTTTAAAATTTTGTCTAGTTTTTTATCAGATTTATTTGAAAAATATTTGGAATAATTTTTGTACACCCCTTGGTATTTGCGATAGCGCATATATTTTCTTTATACCGTAGATACCGAAGGAGGTGACGGAGCCGCAAACTTCACCGAGCTAGGCTCCGACTACTCTGAACCAGGCAAGCATGTTTGAACTTTTGATATGATCAGTGTCTTGGCATGTTTTGCATTTAGTTAGTTTCATGGCATGTTGATGAGCATACCGATGAACGTTATTTTATGCAATGTTGAGGTAAGTGAGTTCGATGATCCATAAGTGGATGGATGTGAGTATGAATGGCCATGTGTTGGCATGAGGATGGGTAAGATGGCAGTGTCGTAGCATGCCAGTCTTATGCCAGACTATATGACTTCAGTGTCAAACCGTATCGGTCCAGTTCCTCTCATTTCCTTCCCTGTACTACCACATGTTTTCCGCAAGGAATATGGTTTAGTAAGTTGCAAACCGCTTTCCTGGTACACACCAAAAGGAGAGGCCGGGATGATGGTTCCATGGCCCTGGATTAAAGCCAGTCATCCAGTCAGGGGGCATGGGTGTTTCCGGTTGGGATCGAGAGGGGGGCACCCCTTAGAGCGCTCGTATATAAATTTGATCCCATGCTATTCGAGATTGTGATCTCCCCGTCTCAAAAGTTTTTCTTGGACGATGTCTAGGGTGAGTCCTGGCATCGAGAGGTAGGATGGGTGTGTACTGGATAGCTGTGTTTTCTTCCGAAAAACCGTAAATGGAACTAGTCCTTCGTGACTACGGAAATCCGTTGGCTGTGGGAAATTTTTTGTACAAACTCTGCAGAGTCATACATTTCTTGAATCATCTATTCCATGTCCAAATTCGTATTATCTTGTCCTAACAGTATCAGTTTGATGACAGAGACTCCGGTGAATCCCATGAGTGCTAAGTCCGGTTAAATGTTATTCCTGTGGGTGGACTAACCTATTTATTATCATGAATTGAATATTTATTATGAGTATTATTTACTTGTGAATAAAGCCCTTTCTGTGATGTCGCCACGACGTCCGACTGTGGCATTTCTTTTAAAGCCCTTTCTGTGATGTCGCCCCGACGTCTGACTGTGGCATTTCTTTTAAAGCCCTTTCTGTGATGTCGCCCCGACGTCCGACTGTGGCATTTCTTTTAAAGCCCTTTCTGTGATGTCGCCCCGAAGTCCGACTGTGGCATTTCTTTTAAAGCCCTGTCTGTGATGTCGCCCCGACGTCCGACTGTGGCATTTCTTTTAAAGCCCTCTCTGTGATGTCGCACCGACGTCCGACTGTGGCATTTCTTTTACAGCCCTTTCTGTGATGTCGCCCCGACGTCCGACTGTGGCATTTCTTTCAAAGCCCTTTATGTGGTGTCGCTAAGACGCCCGACTGTGGCATGATTTTCTCCTTTATTTATTTGTTCACCTTTCGAGGCGTCGCTTCCGACACCCGATCGGTTTCCATTTATATTTTTGTCGGAATTTCAGGTGGACTACCGCCGATTCCCTATTTGCTTACCTTGCCTGCTAATACTTTAAATGTACATTGGTGAATTAATCATGACGCATTCATGCATGCATTTGTTATATCTTATGTCCGAACTGTCTTGCGAGTACTTTCAAAGTACTCACTGGCTTGTTGATTTGGCCAGATGCTGACGAAGGCGATCTCATGGATGAAGAGTTCGATAGCGAGTCCGACGCCTAGAGGAATCCAAGTCAGTCTCGTGCGACCCTGGATTTGGTCACTGTATTATATCCGCTTCCGCAACCCGAATAAATTTATCGAGCCTCACCTCGACGCTCGATGAGATGCCAGTTTGAGAGTCGTGTTATCACACTCCCCACTGTGTTATTCCACCATCACTTTATCCTCGAGTCAGTAGTATGCCACCACACCATTGTGTTATATCCGCCATTATGTGTAATTATTGGCGCGCTTGTAATAATTTGTTGAGCAGCCCTAGCTCAACCCTGTAATATATCCTATGCTACTAGCTTATTGTATCAAGAATTTGTCTACCAGTGAGGAGGATTTCTCTCATACTGGACTCAAAAGATTGGTTTCTCAATAAATATTTTTATTGGAAAACCGGTCGTGACATGAACTCCCACTCAGATAGACATCCCTCTAGTCATCTAAGTGATACATGATCCGAATCGACTAGGTCGTGTCCGATCATCACGTGAGACGGACTAGTCATCAACGGTGAACATCTCCATGTTGATCGTATCTACTATACAACTCATGTTCGACCTTTTGGTCTCTCGTGTTCCGAGGCCATGTCTGTACATGCTAGGCTCGTCAAGTGAACCTAAGTGTTTTGCATGTGTAAATCTGGCTTACATCCTCTGTATTCGAATGTTAGAATCTATCACACCCGATCATCAGGTGGTGCTTCGAAACAACGAACCTTCGCAACGGTGCACAGTTTGGGGGAACACTTTCTTGAAATTTTAACGAGGGATCATCTTATTTAAGCTACCATCGTTCTAAGCAAATAAGATGTAAAAACATGATAAACATCACATGCAATAAAATAGTGACATGATATGGCCAATATCATTTTTCTCATTTTGATCTCCATCTTCGGGGTGCCATGATCATCATCGTCACTGGCATGACTCCATGATCTCCATCATCATGATCTCCATCATCATGATCTCCATCATCGTGTCTTCATGAAGTTGTCTCGCGCGCCCACTGTTACTTCTACTACTATGGCTAACGGTTAGCAATAAAATAAAGTAATTATATGGCGTTTTCATTGACATGCAGGTCATACAATAAATTAAAACAACTCCTATAGCTCCTGCCGTTGTCATACTCATCGACATGCAAGTCGTGATTCCTATTACAAGAACATGATCAATCTCATACATCACATCCTTTTTGTCACACCCTAGCTAGTTCATGCATTAGAGTGTTGCATCATGTTTATTCTTTCAACAGAAACCTGAAATGGGGATGTCAGAACCACCAGCCCCCTCTGAAACAACTAGGGTTTACTAAAAATAATTTCAATGAACCTGAAATGCCCTTCTAAAATGTCCATCATTTTTGTCCTGGTTCAGAACTTCTGCCAAAAGTGATGCACAGTTTTCTAGGTCATCCTAAGGTCTTTGAGTTAATTCATAATTATTTGAATTTGGGCATTTTAAATTTATAAAATATTTCAAATGCTCAAATATCTCCAAACTAAAATGTTTCATGTAGGAAATAATCCAACTATGGACCAGGAGCAGTTTGGTGATTTTAGGAGTTGCCTAAGTATTTTTAATAATTCAACAAAGTTGCAGAAAAATAGAAAAAGAAAAAAAAAACAGAAAGGAAGGACTTACCTGGCACCTGCAACCCGGCCCACCTGCCGGCCCAGCCCAGCGCCGCGCCAGCGAGCTGCTTGCCGGCCAGGCAGGCAGGCAAGGTGCTCGACGGCGAGCGCCGCATGGGTGCCACGCACCTGCTCGCCGCCTCGCCGCTCCACTCACCCGGCTAACGACGTGGATCGACCCCTCTCTCTCCCCCGAACCCCCCAGATGCCCCCTCTCCTCTCCAGCTCCTCCCCCTCGCGCTTCCCAGCCATGGCCGACGCCACCGCCGCCGCTCCATCGTCGTAGCCGCGCTCCCCGCCGCCCGTGCTCCGTCTCGTGGTGTCCAGGAGCCCTGCCGCCGTCCACTTCGTCGAGCTAACCGAGCCCCGCGTGCTCGTGAGGCCCGAGTCCACCGCACCGACCTCGCCCGAGTTCGCCGTCGCCGGAGATCCCCTTCAATGCTGTCGCCGCATCATCTCGTCCCCGACCCCGCCGGTGACCTCTACGGGTGCTCTGTGAGCCTAGCTACCCCTCCTACCTTTCCTTTCTCGCCCCCGAGCCGTGTAGCCACCGCATGAAGATCACCCACACGCACCGCCGTGGATCTCGTCGCTGACGTGCTCCCGGCCATCCTCCGGCCAACTCACGGTGTCCAACGCACTCACCACGTTGCGTTGAGTCCAACCGTGCACTTCCCGCACCTCACCGCACACCCTAGCCCCGAGTTCGCCTTCACCCGAACTCCGGTGACCGCCTAGGTCATCGCCGGCGCCAACTCCGGCCACCCCGACCCCAACTGACTCCACCAAGAGCCGCGGCTCGTCCTCAGCTCCACCCCGATGCCTCCGCGACCCATTTGGTGGCCGGAATGGCCAAAACCACTTCCGCCGCCGCGTCGGGCTCGCCGGCGGCTAAACGCCGGTGCAGCCATTTTGACTTTGACCACGGGTGGGCCCTGGTTGACTCTGTTGAGTCAATGACAGGTGGGGCCCCCTTCTGCTAATTATCCAGATTAGTTTAAACTAAATTAAATTAGTTAATTATCCCCTGACACCCTGGACCCACGCGTCAGGTTTGACCTGGACCGGGTCTGTTGACTTGCTGAGGTCAGCATGACCTCATGCTGACACAGTAAACCTTTTCTGAAATTAAAATAAATCTAAAATGATTTATAAATTCCAGAAATTGTTGCAAACTTCAAAAATTCATATAAATTCAACCGTAGCTCCAAATCAAACAAATTATATATGAAAAATGATCAGAAAAATCCAATCTATCCATCTATACTAGTTTCATGCATGTTTAAACAAACTAACTTGAGGTTTAGTGCAGAACAATATAAAACACTTTAAAGGGCCATTTATGAGTTTGAAATTTGAATCTTTGGTTCAAATTGATTCAAACCCATCTGGTTTTAGTTGCATTAGCCCAACACACTCATATTGCCATGTTTCATGCATGCATCATATTGTCGCACATTGTTTGGGGATGGTTGTGTATCAGTGCTCTTTGCGGCAGGTTCTGCCTCCGAGGAGTACCGTGATTACCCTAGCGAAGAACCGTATCCGTGCATCGATCCATCAGGCAAGCAACCAACCATTTGATCATATCGATACAATCCCATGTTCTCGCTCTTGCTCTCTTTTACTGCATTAAGACAACGCGTTTCAAACTGCTGTGTGCTACGGTAGTTGAACCCATTTCCTCTGCATGACCTGTCATTGCCACAGTAATTAGATGAAACCCACTAGCATGTGTAGGAATTGATTGAGCCATATGTATGTGTTGTTCCTACCTTGCTATGCCTGCTATGCTTAGAGTCATGTCAGGTCTGGTTCATCTGGGTGATGGGCTAGAGTGAAATGATCATGTCGGTAATGAGAGTGATGTGGTGAACACGATTTGGTAAAGGTATCGATGAGAGGCCATGTAGGAGTACATGGTGGGTTGTTTCATTGAAGCCGACCTTAAGAACTGAGATCTGTATGCGTGATTTAAGATTCAGCTACTACCATGCATTGGGCCCTGAAATATGACCCCGCTCGACTTCTTATTCACCCTAGTCCTCTGTCCAGGAGTTGCAAGTAGTTTCTGGTGTTTGTAGCTTACTAGAGGCCGTGGATAGCGCTGACCCCCGGGGTGGGCTGTGATGCGGTAGGTACGTGGCACGGTGTATCAAATACCCGTTAGGTATCTCGGGAACCCTGTACACATCGTTCGGGGCTGTATGGGAAACCTCGGCCGGACTCCCTGCGGATGGAACCTGGATAGGCGATAAACCTGGACTAGAGACTTAGGTGTTTAGGTAGGTCGTGGTCTACACCCACGTCGGCTTTCGCTTGAAGTCTGCCGAGCACATGTCGTGTGCAGATGCTAAGTGGTGGAAACATGTATGAAGAAGTACACCCCTGCAGGGTTAACATGATCTATTCGAATAGCCGCGTCCGCGGTAAAGGACTACTTGGTTGCTTATACAGTTCATAGACAAGTGAATGGATACTACTAAAAATCTCAAGATAAGCGTGAGTGCCGAGGATGGCTCTTCTGTAGGATGACGGAGGTGGATCCTCGGTGGTGTATTGAAGTGGTGAGTAGTGGACTCGTGTGCGCAAAACCATTTTAAGTTGGAGTCTCGTAGGATAGCTTAGCCAAGAGTCAAAGCTGGCTTGATGCAATAACTCCACCAACCCTTCTTGATAATGTGCATGTATGTAGGATCTGATGTAAGTCTTGCTAGGTACCTTTGTACTCATGTTGCTATAATTTACATTTTACAGAAGAGGCTGCAACCCCTTCTGATGGGTTCTTCGTAGACGTTGACATCGATGAGTAGACTGAGGCCCAGGTGGTAATCCTGAGCTTGTGAAGGTCCACGTAGTATAGCTAGGCTTTCCAAGCCTCTTTTATTTTGCTAGTTGTCTGTACTCAGACAAGTTACTTCCGCTGCTGGTTTGTATGACTGTATGACTTGAATGTGGGTCGTGTGACCCGTACTTGTATGTATGTTATGTATGGCTCTCTGAGCCTTTAAATAAAGTACTTGTGTCGTAGAGTCATGTTGTGATGCCTTGTTGTATTTACACATATCGAGCATATTGTGCGTATGATTGAAATGCTTGGTATGTGTGGGATCTGACTATCTAGTTGTTTATCTTTAGTAGCCTCTCTTACCGGGAAATGTCTCCTAGTGTTTCCATTGAGCCATGGTAGCTTGCTACTGCTCCGGAACACTTAGGCTGGCCGGCATGTGTCCTTCTTCGTTCCTGTGTCTGTCCCTTCGGGGAAATGTCACGCATTGAGTACCGGAGCCCTGTTAGCCCGCTACAGCCCGGTTTACCGGAGTCCTGCTAGCCCAGTGCTACAGCCCGGACCCACTTGCTGATGACCGACATGTTCGATGCTGGGTCATGGATGCCTGTCCCTGTAAGTCTGTGCCACTTTGGGTTTACGACTAGTCATGTCTGCCCGGGCTCCTTATCATATGGATGCTAGCGACATCATCATATACGTGAGCCAAAAGGCGCAAACGGTCCCGGGCAAAGGTAAGGCGACACCCGTGGGAATACCGTGCGTGAGGCCGCAAAGTGATATGAGGTGTTACAGGCTAGATCGATCTGACATTGAGTCGGGGTCCTGACAGCGTTGGTATCAGAGCCGGACTGCCTGTAGGTTCTCCAAGCCAAACTGGTCGATGTTGAGTCTAGAAATGCTTTAGTTATATGTAGGGGAATTGATTGTGGGAGGGTACGTAAGGCTCTTTTTACTTCTTTACCTCATGGCATTCTGATCTGAGTCAGTCCATTCTTCTACCGGGGTTTAAGGATTAGGATCTTCTCTCTCTATCAGGTTCACGTGTTACGAATCAGTAGTACCTTATAGGTTTGATGACTACAAGCCTAGTTTAGTTCTACTACCTTGTTATGCTGATAAGTTGAACCCAGAACCTTTATATGATATTGTTGAGTGTCTATGCAATTTTTTGATAAATGTCTCAAACCCTTCTTGAGCATTTATAGCCGTTATGCCGTCGAAATTTTGCTAGAAATTCTAATGCCTTTGCATTATGGTTGTGCTTTCAGATGGCCACTCGCGACCAAAATCAAGTGGTTCGCCTGACCCGATGCATTGGTGTGACCAGTCATACGGCCATGTTAGTCCGAGTGATGATCGAGACGGGTTACCATTGGTATCCCGAATACACGGTCGAAGAGCAGTTTCAAGATTTTAACCAAAGCCAGTATCTTTGCACCGTCCGGATATTTCCCTCTTATCCTGGTTCTACCGAGGATCTTCACTGTTCCTATGGGCTCGGTGTTACTATTGAGATGGCTGTGCAAGATGCGGCTTATTCTGTGATGACCATCATGCGAGTCAGGACTGGCCTGCTTCGCAACACCGACTTCCGGTATATGCCGGCTTCACTTCCTGGAGCGCACGGTTATCTCCGGGCTATCTATGCTGACCCTAGTCAGGAGGACTCACTAACTCGCACCACTGCTGAGTTGCTCGAGGATAAGGACCGAGAGAATCGGGCCTTGAGAATGGAGCTTTTCAACACCCGCGCCGATCATTGGGCCACCTTGACTCGGTTTGCACCGGCTGTGCAAGCTGGATGCATGGATATGAGAGATCTATATCCTGTTAGGTCTGCTCTGCCGGACATGATGGATTGGCGTGATGTGGGAGGCATCACCCCACCTCGTGGTCCTCGCAGGCCACCATTTGTTGGTCCAAGACCTCACCGTAGCCCTTTTGGTCCACAGGCTCCTCAGGACCGTTTGTTTCCGGATGCTCACGTTGAACTTCCAGGCTATGGAGGAGACTTCTATGAGAACTACTATGGAGATGACTGAGATAGTAGTAGATCCACTAGTGTCACGACCGGTTTTCCAATAAAAACATTTATTGAGAAACCAATCTTTTGAGTCCAGTATGAGAGAAATCCTCCTCACTGGTAGACAGATTCTTGATACAATAAGCCAGTAGCATAAAATATATTACAGGGTCGAACTACGGTTGCTCAACCAAATTATTACCAGCATGCCAATAATTATACATAATGGCGGACATGACACAGTGGTGTGGAGGCATACTACTGACTTGAGGATAGGGCGGTGGTGGAGAAACACAGCGGGGAGAGAAATACAAGACTCTAAGTCTGTCATCTCATCAAGCGTCGAGGTGAGGCTCGATGAATTTATTTGGTAGCGGAAGCGGATATAAAACAGTGACCAAATCCAGGGTCGCACGATACTGACTGGGACTCCTCTAAGTGTTGGACTCGCTATCAAACTCTTCATCCATAAGATCGCCTTCGTCAGCATCTGGCCAAATCAACAAGCCAGTGAGTACTTTGAAAGTACTCGCAAGACAGTACGGACGTAAGATATAACAAATGCATGCATGGATGCGTCATGATTAATTCACCAATGTACATTCAAAAATTAGCATAACAAGGTAAGTAAAAGGGAAACGGCGGTAGTCCACCTGAAATCCCAACAAAACATAAATAACTACCGATCGGGCGTCTGAAGCGACGCCTCGAAAGGTGAACAAATAAATATAAGGAAATGATGCCACAGTCGGGCGTCTTAGCGACACCACATAAAGGGCTTTAAAAGAAATACCACAGTCGGATGTCCGGGCGACATCACAGAGAGGACTTTTAAAAGAAATGCCACAGTCGGACGTCGGGGCGACATCACAGAAAGGGCTTTAAAAGAAATGCCACAGTCGGACGTCGGGGCGACATCACAGAAAGGGCTTTATAAGAAATGCCACAGTCGGACGTCGGGGCGACATCACAGAAAGGGCTTGAAAAGAAAGTAAAATACAACAATGCCACAGTCGGACGTCTGAGCGACATCGCAGAAAGGACTTGAAAAGAAAGTAAAATACAACAATGCCACAGTCAGACGTCTGAGCGACATCGCAGAAAGGGCTTTTATTCACAAGTTAATAATACTCATAATAAACATTTAATTCATGAGAATAAATGGGTTAGTCCATCCACAGGAATAATCATTTAACCGGAATTAGCACTCATGCGAATCACCAGAGTCTCTGTCATCAAAACTAACATTTTATTAGGATAAGATAATATCAATCTAGGATAGGGAATAGATGATTTGGAGGAATATATGACTCTGCAGAGTTTGTACAAAATTTTTCCCACAGCCAACGGATTTCCGTAGTCACGAAGGACTAGTTCCGTTTACGGTATTTCGGAAGAAAACACAGCTAACCAGCACACACCCATCCTACCTCTCGATGTTAGGAATCACCCTAGACATCGTCCAAGAAAAACTTTTGAGATGGGGAGATCACAATCTCGAATAGCATGGGATCAAATTTATATACGCGCGCTCTAAGGGGTGCCCCCCTCTCGGTCCCAACCGGAAACACCCATGCCCCCTGACCGGATGACTGGCTTTAATCCAGGGCCATGGAACCATCATCACGGCCTCTCCTTTTGGTGTGTACCAGAAAAGCGGTTTGCAACTTACTAAACCATACTCCTTGCGGAAAACATGCGGTAGTACAGGGAAGGAAATGAGAGGAACTGGACCGTTACGGTTTGACACTGAAGTCACATAGTCTGGCATAAGACTGGCATGCTACGACACTGCCATCTTACCCATCCTCATGCCAACACATGGCCATTCATACTCACATCCATCCACTTATGGATCATCGAACTCACTTACCTCAATATTGCATAAAATAACGTTCATCGATATGCTCCTCAACATGCCATGAAACTAACTAAATGCAAAACATGCCAAGACACTCATCATATCAAAAGTTCAAACATGCTTGCCTGGTTCAGAGTAGTCGGAGCCTAGCTCGGTGAAGTTCGCGGCTCCGTCACCTCCTTCAGTATCTACGGTATAAAGAAAATATATGCGCTATCATAAATACCAAGGACTGCACAAAAAGTATTCCAAATATTTTTCAAATAAATCTGATAAAAAACTAGACAAAATTTTAAAGAGAACAGAAAAAGAATCAATCAAAAATACTTTTATGATTAAAAGTTATAAAGGTTTTTGCCTAGGGACTCATCTGTAATGAAACAGAAAGTTTCCAGGGGCTAGCTTATAAAAACAGAAACGCTTCGGCAGAAACTACGCCAGCCCAAAGGGAAAACGCATTTTGCCCGAAGGCGCTTTCAGAAAACGATACAATAGAGAGGGCAGAGAGGCTGACGGTGGGGTCCCACTCGTCAGGTTTGAATTTTCAAAAGGGGGGGGGACGAAGCTCGTCGGCGCCCGAGAGCCGCGGTGGTCGCCGGCGGCGATCCACGGCGAGGCAGGGGGATCGGAGGGTACCTCCGTGCTCAGGGCGCCATTCCGCGTCGGTTGGTGGTGGTGGTGGTCGCCGGCGAGTACCACGTCGACGGCGAGCTTTGCTCCGGCGGACGGCGGCTCGGGTGGTCGAGGGACTCGTCGGAGAGGGCTGCAGAGATCAAATTGAGGAGGGGGTTAGGCTCCTGGTAGCTAGAGAGGGTAACGGACGGGGTTTGGGCGCCGGGGATGGCCTCACCGGAGCGAATCGTGGTGGAGGCCGAGGCGGATCGGGGCGGCCGGAGTTGGGGGAGGAGACCTCCTCGAGGACCTCCTAGTGGCCTGGCGGGGCGTTGGTGAGGAGTGGTGATGATGCGTGCACGAGGGTGAGCTCGGGGGCCCTTTTTATAGGCGGCCCGAGGCGGTTGCCTTGAACGGGGATCTCCAGCGAGTGATTACGGCGGTGCTGTGGATGTGCAGTGGGATTAGGGGCTTGGGAATCATCGTTGAGGTCCACTGGTTCATTTTAGGTGCTAAACGGGCTGGGATTTGGTGCTATGGGCGAGCTCGACGGAACGGGGGTGGCGCGGCCCGTCGGCGGCAGGGAGCACGTCCCGTGCTTGCCGGGCCACGGCGACGGTGCCACGGGCGTGCGCTGGCATGGCAGGGACACGCGGAGAGCTAGGGGGTGTTGGGCGGCGCCGGGTGGCATGGCGAGAGGGCTCGGGCCCTTGTTGGCCGCCACGGAAGGTGCAGCCACCGCAGAAGCTTCCAACGCCGGCGAGGCTCGCCGCTACCGACGCCAGGAATCGGCCAAGCGTGCGTGCGGTGTGCTGGCCAGTGAGAAGAGGCTGCGTGCAACGCGCCAGGGTGCACTGTGGCCGCGTGATCGAGTCTGACGAAGGGAAAACGACTGAATCTTCTGAACTTTCTGAATTTTGAACAGCAACAGTGCATGCAAGGTGCTCGACAGAATGAATTTGGCCTCTGGTGATTTTTCCTTGAGCTGATTTTTGGTGGAGTGGCTACTCATTGCTCCAGTAGGCTGCATGATTTTTGGTGGAATTTTTGGAGAAGTGTATATATGAATTTCACCAAATTTGGCAAATCTGGTCCAAACTTGCACAGACTGAATTTTGAAAAATTTGAAAAGAGGAGGAGTGGATCAAGATGGTTCTGGGTTGTGGGTACAAAGGACTATCCAGGAGAGTTGGTTTGAGGTCAAAACTCAAATGCAATAGGGTACTTGCTTTGAAAATTACTCAGGCTCCAAATAATTTTCAGAATTGATTTGGGAGGAAAAATAATTAGAATAAAATCCAAAACTTGCTTGGATTAGTTGGGACAGAGAACTTAGGTTGATCACAAGGAGTAGGGGAGGTTTTGGAGGGGTTTTATCACATGGGCAAAAATGCAAAGTCATGGGTGGTTTTCAAGATATGAAAATCCCAAGTTTTTCATAGAGTTTCATTTTAAAAGAAAAAGATTAAACTCCCAAAAATGAAATTGAGAGGGAACCAACAGAGAAGAAGTTTCAAAAGGTCAAACACCAAAGTTTGAAAAAAATAAAATCCTTGCCAAAGCAAAGGAAGTTTTTTTAAGAGGAAGGTTTTCTGAAAAAAAAATTAAATGGCCTCTTTTCAAAAACCACAAAGTTTTTGATAAAAACCAAATTAAAATTTTGGAGTGTCACAACACCTGCCCCCTTAGGAAAAATCTCGTCCCCGAGATTTCAGCTGATCCTTAAATAAGTGTGGATGCTCTGCCCGAAGAAAATCCTCGCTTTCCCAAGTTGCTTCACTGTCGTTGTGATTGCTCCATTGGACTTTGAAAAACTTGATGGTCTTCTGTCGGGTCCTCCTTTCAGACTCCTCTAATATTCTTACGGGACGTTCCCGATAAGTGAGGTCTGGCTGCACGTCAATGTTTTCATGGGATACTTGTTTCTCTGGGTTGCTTACGCACTTCCTTAATTGAGAGACGTGGAACACGTCGTGAATGTCGGACAAGTCTTCGGGTAAGTCTAGCTGGTAGGCTACAGTGCCTCTTCGTGCCACTATGCAGAATGGTCCAATGAATCTTGGTGCTAACTTTCCTTTAATCTTAAACCGTTGCAGTCCTCTCATAGGGGATACTCTCAGGTATACGAACTCACCGGGTGCGAAGCTGACCCTACGATGTTTCTGATCATAATAACTCTTCTATCGACTTTGAGCGGTCTTAAGTCGGTCTCTAATTAGCTTGACCTTTTCCTCGGCTTCTCTGAGCATGTCTGGTCCGAAGATGCGGCTGTCTCCGGTCTCTGACCAATTTAACGGGGTACGACATCTTCGTCCGTATAAAGCCTCAAATGGTGCCATTTGTAGGCTGGCCTGGTAGCTATTGTTATACGCGAACTCGGCGTATGGCAGGCTTTCTTCCCAACTAGTTCCATATGTGAGGACACATGCTCTCAGCATGTCTTCTAAAATTTGGTTTACGCGTTCAGTCTGTCCATCAGTCTGTGGGTGGTATGAGGTACTGAAGGCTAGTTGGGTTCCCAGGGCCTGTTGTAAATGCTCCCAAAATCTCGAGATGAACTAAGTGCCTCTGTCGGATATTATAGTCTTCGGGACTCCATGCAGACATACTATACGGGAGAGATAAATCCTGGCAAGCCTCTGAGTGGTGTGGGTCGTCTTTATTGGAATAAAGTGTGCCACTTTGGTTAATCTATCGGTGATGACCCATATGGCATCATTCCCGTGTCGTGACCGAGGTAGTCCGACAATAAAATCCATCCCTATTTCATCCCATTTCCACTCAGGTATTTTGTTCGGTTGCAATAGTCCGGCTGGTCTCTGATGCTCAGCTTTTATGCATTGACATGAGTCGCAACATGCAATGAAGGTGGCTATGTCCCTCTTCATACCGTGCCACCAAAATCTTTCCTGAATATCCTTATACATTTTGGTTCCTCCAGGGTGAATTGAATATGGAGTGGTGTGTGCTTCAGCTAAAATTTGTTGTTTAAGGTCTTCTATGTTTGGCACGCAGAGCCTTTCTCCATACCATAATATTCCTTCATTGTCTATGACGAATTCCGAGGCCTTGCCCATACTCAACTTTCTTTTGATGCCTTCGATGCTGGTGTGACCCGGCTGAGCTTCTTTGATTTTCTCCACAAGGTTGGGTTGTATTTCCAAGTTTGATATGGTGCCTTTTGCTACCATTATCAAGTTGAGCTTGGCAAATTCTTGATGGAATTCGGGCCTCAAGCTGTGCAGATAGTTTTCATCGGAGCTGGGGTTCCGACTAAGGGCATCGGCCACTACATTTGCTTTCCCTGGATGGTAATGGATACCAACATCATAATCCTTTACCAACTCCAACCAACGTCGTTGCCGTAAGTTTAGTTCTGGCTATGTGAAAATATATTTGAGACTTTTGTGATCCGTATATATTTCACATCGATTCCCAAGTAAGAAATGCCTCCATTCCTTGAGTGCATGAATAACTGCTGCCATATCTATGTCATGAGTGGGATAATTTTCCTCATGCTTGCGAAGTTGCCTTGAAGCGTAGGCGACAACCTTGCCTTCCTGCATCAACACGCATCCGAGACCCTTTCTGGACGCGTCACAATATACTTCAAAATTCTTGTGTATGTCGGGTACAATTAATACCGGTGCTGTCGTTAACTTCCGCTTTAGCTCTTGCAAACTTTTCTCGCAGGCTTCTGTCCATTCAAACTTCTTATCTTTCTTGAGCAACTGTGTCATAGGCTTGGCTATGGTGGAAAATCCTTCAATAAATCTGCGGTAATATCCTGCCATTCCCAAGAAACTCCGTATGTCCGTTACGCTGGCTGGTGACTTCCAGCCAAGTATGGCCTGGACTTTCTCTGGGTCCACTGCGATACCGCCTTGGGTCAGTACGTGGCCTAGAAAGCCTACTTGTCTTAGCCAAAATTCGCACTTGCTGAACTTGGCATACAATTGGTGTATTCTTAGCTCTCCTAGCACAATCCTGAGATGTTCTGCGTGCTCTTCTGGTGTCTTGGAGTATACCAGAATATCGTCGATGAATACCACGACGAACTTGTCCATAAACTTCATAAATACTTTGTTCATGAGGTGAACAAAATATGCTGGGGCGTTAGTTAATCCAAATGGCATCACTGTGAACTCGCACAGTCCATATCTGGAGGTGAAGGCTGTTTTGGGGATATCTTCCGTTCGTACCTTCAATTGATGGTATCCTGACCTTAAGTCAATTTTTGAGAATACCTTGGCCTGAGCGAGTTGATCAAACAAATCGTTTATCCTTGGCATCGGGTGTTTGTTTTTGACTGTGACCATGTTAAGTGCTTGATAGTCAATACACAATCTCAGCGTTCCATCCTTCTTTTTGGCAAATAAAATTGGTGATCCCCAAGGTGAGGAGCTGGCTCGAATGTATCCTTTTTCCAGTAATTCCTTTATTTGCTTCTTCAACTCGATCAACTCGGATGGTGCCATTCTGTATGGTTTCTTGTATATGGGGGTGGTTCCTGGTGCTAACTCAATGCGGAATTCTATTTCCCGGTCTGGTGGCATGCCTGGTAGTTCTTCAGGGAATACATCTGGAAATTCACACACTACTAGAACCTTGTTTAGCTCAGAAACGTCCACCTTATTTAATCTCAGTTGCCGGGGTATTTTTCCTTCCTTGGCTGATACTCTTATTGTCTTCCCTTGGTGGTGTGTGAGAATTACGGTCCTGTTGAAACAGTCGATAAAACCCTTATTGGTGGTTAGCCAATCCATCCCTAGGATGACATCCAGTCCTTTATTTTCCAACACAATAAGATTTGCGTGAAACTCCAATCCTTCGAACTCAATGACCACATTCTGACAGTAATCCTGAGTAACTTGCTGAATCCCAAGGGACTTGATGATCATGGATTTCTCCAAAGGAAGCATCGAAAAATTATTTTGCAAAGCAAAACTTTTCGAAATGAAAGAGTGAGAAGCTCCAGAATCAAACAAAACCATTGCAGGTATTGTGTTGACAGGAAACGTACCGAGTACGATATCCGGAGCATTTTGTGTCTCCTCTTTGGTTACGTGGTTCGGATGACCCTTCCTGTGGTTATTGTTGGGATTGAAATTGTTTCGCTTGGGCGCGGAATTGTTGCCGCCGTTGTTTGGCTTTGGGGTTGAATTCCTTGGCTTGGGGCACTGTTTGGCATAGTGCCCTTCTTCTCCACAAGTGTAACGAGTAACGCCGGGGCGATAGGTGAATTCCTTGTCCCTTGCATGAAAATTCTTGATTGGGCGTGAGACATTGGATTAGGATTTGTGTGTCCCACCCTTTTGAAAATCTGTCTTGCTTCGGTGATTGCGAGCATGATTAGTCTGGTCCCTTTTTGGCTTGCGGATATCTTCCAGACTGCGTCTCTCATTTTCCAGAGTAATGGCTTTGTCCACCAGTGTTTTAAAATCAGGAAAGGTGTGCACGACCAGTTGGCATTTAAACGCGGGCGCCAGACCGTCAAGGAATTTCTCCATCTTCTTGATTTCAGTCATACGCTCTTCATTGGCGTAGCGGGACAATAGAGTAAATTGACTGTTGTAATCTGACACTGTCATGTTCCTTTGTTTGAGGTCATCAAACTCTCTCTTCTTGATTTTCATAATACTCTTAGAAATGTGTGCACCACGGAAACCTTCCTTGAAATCATCCCAGGTTATGTCATTTTCGTTGGGATGCATGTGCAGAAAATTCTCCCACCACGATGCGGCTGCTCCTGTGAGATAGTGCGGAGCATACAATACCTTCTCAGGGTCTGAACATTTTGCAATAATTAATTTTCTCTCCATATCTCGAAGCCAGTCCTCGGCTTCAAGAGGTTTGTCAGTGTGAGAAAATGTTTGAGGACGTGTCTTCTGTAGCTCAGATAACTTGGAATGCTGCTGATACTGTCCATGGTGATTTCCCATGTTGATGACTTGGTTCATCATTTCCCGATGTTGTTGCTGACTCTGCTCATAAAGGCGGCACATTTGTGAAAGTGCCGATTCACTGCCCTGTTGGCTTGACTGTCCCTGAGTGAACTCGTTGCTGGGTTGTGCATCAAAATTTTCCTCTGGTGGAATTGGCATGGAGCGAGTCCAAGGACGAGACATTTTTCACTCTGGGGATATATTTTGTAAAATCCATAAGAAAAGCGGAAAGAGTCGCAAAAACAATTCCAAAAAATGCATAAAGCTGGCAAATACAACTAAATAGCCCAGCTTACTTAAGAAAAACAAATCGACCTGCGCACGGAGAAGGACTGCTCATTACATATCTTACACGTGGGCGGTAATTATACAATACATCACTCAGGATATGCATACATAATCCTGACATGTTATTTAGGCTAGTGCACTTCTCCAGATCCTACATGATGCGCAAACAGGCTACTTCTCACAACCTATGTACATATCTTACAAAGCGGTACATTACATGGCAGCTAGGCGTACTTAGGCAGAGATGTTGACGACCTCCTTTGCCCTGCCGAGGGCGAGGCGTAGCGAGGTTGGGGACTCGACTCCCTCCTCGCTAATGGGCTCCATACGTGTAGTGTTGCGCAGAGTGGACGGAGCGGTTGCCAGGGGCGGAGCAACACGTACAGGAGTGGACGCGAAGGGTGGTGCAGTGCGCGCTGAAGTGGGTGCAATGACTTGGCTGAATTCTTCGGTAGAAGGCAGGCGACGAGTAGGCGTATAAGATGCTGAGGACGAGACCAAAGTCAGTGGCGGTGCGATGGGTAGGAGCTCCCTCCTGTTGGCAGCACAGCCATGAACTGAGTCCATGCGGGTAGCTACGAAGTCGTCCACCAGGTTGTCGAAGGCTGCCTCCAGGGCCCGGAGATACTCAATGAGCATTTCAAAAGCCTCGTCTCGTTCCCCTCTGGGGAAGGAGTATGCGTAGTGACAGGTGTATGGCACATGGCATGGAAGATAGCGGTAGCGACGTGTCTTCATCACGGGGAGGACATCCCTAAGACGAGCTATCGCCTCGCGGGCTGCTATCTGCATAGCATGCCTCTCCATAGGCATGGCTCTTCCCACGAACCGGAAGCGGCGTAACTCACCACGCCCTCCCTTGAACTGCACCGCAGCCTGGTGCATGGTCAGACTATCGTTGACTCGGTGCTGGCAGAGTGTGAAGACTGGGCGCACAGATGGCCCCATCGCGACCTGAACGATGAGGAAAGAAGCTTGACGAACCCATCGGGCACGTTGGCGAAGGTCTGAGACTCGCAGCTGTTGTCGGCCATCTACAAAAGTAGGCAAAAATTCTGCATGGTCAAATCATAAATTTATGCTGACTGACAGAAAATGACTACAATTGCAAAAATATAAATTAGCTCTATCATGCTAATAACCAATTAGCGATCGCACCTAGTGGCTTCCTACAGTCAGCCTGGCTCTGGTACCAAGCTTGTCATGACCGGTTTTCCAATAAAAATATTTATTGAGAAACCAATCTTTTGAGTCCAGTATGAGACAAATCCTCCTCACTGGTAGACAGATTCTTGATACAATAAGCCAGTAGCATAAAATATATTACATGGTCGAACTACGGTTGCTCAACCAAATTATTACCAGCACGCCAATAATTCTACATAATGGCTGACATGACACAGTGGTGTGGAGGCATACTACTGACTCGAGGATAGGGCGGTGGTGGAGAAACACAGCGGGGAGAGAAATACAAGACTCTAAGTCTGTCATCTCATCGAGCGTCGAGGTGAGGCTCGATGAATTTATTTGGTAGCGGAAGCGGATATAAAATAGTGACCAAATCCAGGGTCGCACGAGACTGACTGGGACTCCTCTAAGTGTCGGACTCGCTATCAAACTCTTCATCCATAAGATCGCCTTCGTCAGCATCTGGCCAAATCAACAAGCCAGTGAGTACTTTGAAAGTACTCGCAAGATAGTACGGACGTAAGATATAACAAATGCATGCATGGATGCGTCATGATTAATTCACCAATGTACATTCAAAAATTAGCATAACAAGGTAAGTAAAAGGGAAACGGCGGTAGTCCGCCTGAAATCCCAACAAAACATAAATAACTACCAATCGGGTGTCTGAAGCGACGCCTCGAAAGGTGAACAAATAAATATAAGGAAATGACGCCACAGTCGGGCGTCTTAGCGACACCACATAAAGGGCTTTAAAAGAAATACCACAGTCGGATGTCGGGGCGACATCACAGAAAGGGCTTTTAAAAGAAATGCCACAGTCGGACGTCGGGGCGACATCACAGAAAGGGCTTTAAAAGAAATGCCACAGTCGGACGTCAGGGCGACATCACAGAAAGGGCTTTAAAAGAAATGCCACAGTCGGACGTCGGGGCGACATCACAGAAAGGGCTTGAAAAGAAAGTACAATACAACAATGCCACAGTCGGACGTCTGAGCGACATCGCAGAAAGGACTTGAAAAGAAAGTAAAATACAACAATGCCACAGTCGGACGTCTGAGCGACATCGCAGAAAGGGCTTTTATTCACAAGTAAATAATACTCATAATAAACATTTAATTCATGAGAATAAATGGGTTAGTCCATCCATAGGAATAATCATTTAACCGGAATTAGCACTCATGCGAATCACCGGAGTCTCTGTCATCAAAACTGACATTTGATTAGGATAAGATAATATCGATCTAGGACAGGGAATAGATGATTTGGAGGAATATATGACTCTGCGGAGTTTGTACAAAATTTTTCCCACAGCCAACGGATTTCCATAGTCACGAAGGACTAGTTCCGTTTATGGTATTTCGGAAGAAAACACAGCTAACCAGTACACACCCATCCTACCTCTCGATGCTAGGAATCACCCTAGACATCGTCCAAGAAAAACTTTTGAGACGGGGAGATCACAATCTCGAATAGCATGGGATCAAATTTATATACGCGTGCTCTAAGGGGTGCCCCCCTCTCGCTCCCAACCGGAAACACCCATGCCCCCTGACCGGATGACTGGCTTTAATCCAGGGCCATGGAACCATCATCACGGCCTCTCCTTTTGGTGTGTACCAGAAAAGTGGTTTGCAACTTACTAAACCATACTCCTTGCGGAAAACATGTGGTAGTACAGGGAATGAAATGAGAGGAACTGGACCGTTACGGTTTGACACTGAAGTCACATAGTCTGGCATAAGACTGGCGTGCTACGACACTGCCATCTTACCCATCCTCATGCCAACACATGGCCATTCATACTCACATCCATCCACTTATGGATCATCGAACTCACTTACCTCAATATTGCATAAAATAACGTTCATCGATATGCTCCTCAACATGCCATGAAACTAACTAAATGCAAAACATTCCAAGACACTCATCATATCAAATGTTCAAACATCCTTGCCTAGTTTAGAGTAGTCGGAGCCTAGCTCGGTGAAGTTCGCGGCTCCGTCACCTCCTTCGGTATCTACGGTATAAAGAAAATATATGCGCTATTGTAAATACCAAGGAGTGCACAAAAAGTATTCCAAATATTTTTCAAATAAACCTGATAAAAAACTAGACAAAATTTTAAAGAGAACAGAAAAAGAATCAATCAAAAATACTTTTCTGATTAAAAGTTATAAAGGTTTTTGCCCAGGGACTCATCTGTAATGAAACAGAAAGTTTCCAGGGGCTAGCTTATAAAAACAGAAACGCTTCGGCAGAAACTACGCAGCCCAAAGGGAAAACGCATTTTGCCCGAAGGCGCTTTCAGAAAACGATCCAATAGAGAGGGCAGAGAGGCTGACGGTGGGGTCCCACTCGTCAGGTTTGAATTTTCAAAAAAGGGGGGGACGAAGCTCGTCGGCGCCCGAGAGCCGCGGTGGTCGCCGGCAGCGATCCAGGGCGAGGCAGGGGGATCGGAGGGTACCTCCGTTCTCAGGGCGCCATTCCGCGCCGGTTGGTGGTGGTGGTGGTCGCCGGCGAGTACCACGTCGACGGCGAGCTTTGCTCCGGCGGACGACGGCTTGGGTGGTCGAGGGACTCGTCGGAGAGGGCTGTAGAGATCAAATTGAGGAGGGGGTTAGGCTCCTGGTAGCTAGAGAGGGTAACGGATGGGGTTTGGGCGCCGGGGATGGCCTCACCGGAGCGAATCGTGGTGGAGGCCGAGGCGGATCGGGGCGGCCGGAGTTGGGGGAGGAGACCTCCTCGAGGCCCTCCTAGTGGCCTGGCGGGGCGTTGGTGAGGAGTGGTGATGATGCGTGCACGAGGGTGAGCTCGGGGGCCCTTTTTATAGGCGGCCCGAGGCGGTTGCCATGAACGGGGATCTCCGGCGAGTGATTACGGCGGTGCTGTGGACGTGCAGTGGGATTAGGGGCTTGGGCATCGTCGTTGAGGTCCACTGGTTCCATTTAGGTGCTAAACGGGCTAGGATTTGGTGCTATGGGTGAGCTCGACGGAACGGGGGTGGCGCGGCCCGTCGGCGGCAGGGAGCACGTTCCGTGCTTGCCGGGCCACGGCGACGGTGCCACGGGCGTGCGCTGGCATGGCAGGGACACGCGGAGAGCTAGGGGGTGTTGGGCGGCGCCGGGTGGCATGGCGAGTGGGCTCGGGCCCTTGTTGGCCGCCACGGAAGGTGCAGCCACTGTAGAAGCTTCCAACGCCGGTGAGGCTCGCCGCTACCGACGCCAGGAATCGGCCAAGCGTGCGTGCGGGGTGCTGGCCAGTGAGAAGAGGCTGCGTGCAACGCCCCAGGGCGCACTGTGGCCGCGTGATCGAGTCTGACGAAGGGAAAATGACTGAATCTTCTGAACTTTCTGAATTTTGAACAGCAACAGTGCATGCAAGGTGCCCGACAGAATGAATTTGGCCTCTGGTGATTTTTCCTTGAGCTGATTTTTGGTGGAGTGGCTACTCATTGCTCCAGTAGGCTGCATGATTTTTGGTGGAATTTTTGGAGAAGTGTAGATATGAATTTCACCAAATTTGGCAAATCTGGTCCAAACTTGCAGAGACATGGAGGGGTTTTGGAGGGGTTTTATCACATGGGAAAAAATGCAAAGTCATGGGTGGTTTTCAAGATATGAAAATCCCAAGTTTTTCATAGAGTTTCATTTTAAAAGAAAAAGATTAAACTCCCAAAAATGAAATTGAGAGGGAACCAACAGAGAAGAAGTTTCAAAAGGTCAAACACCAAAGTTTGAAAAAAATAAAATCCTTGCCAAAGCAAATGAAGTTTTTTTAAGAGGAAGGTTTTCTGAAAAAAAAAATTTAATGGCCTCTTTTCAAAAACCACAAAGTTTTTGATAAAAACCAAATTAAAATTTTGGAGTGTCACAACTAGGTATTGTAATAGTTGTATTTCCACCGTCCTGCGTGACTTGTGGAATATGACTTGGCGTGTAGTAATTCTGGGGGTGTAGGAAAAATAATGTATAGGAGCTTGGGATGCCTCCGATGATATGTAATCCTCCTCTCACCGTAGTAGTACTTGTTGGTCTTGTACTAAACCTCGTATGGTGTGTATGACGATGGAATAAAAGAAGTAGTTTATGTATCTACCATGTCATACGGATGATCATCTTGCATTCTGAGTTGTCCATTACATTCTACATTCTATGTCGGAATCTTGTCATGTTGGACTAAACCATTGTCTTGTTTTTCCTAGGATGGTCAACACCCGCAACAACCCTGCTCCCCCAGAGCAGGCCGAAGGCAGCAGAGTTGGGGATACAAATCTGCCTCACCCTCCCTCTCTGGCAGAAGTTATGCTAGAGGCTGAGAGAAACAAGCAGGAGACCAACCGTTTGTTGGAGTGTATTGAACAGAACACAGCACACCATCAGAGGACTAACTTGGTGTCACTCAGTGATTTCATCAAGTTACATCCACCCACGTTCCACCACTCCGTCGAGCCTCTCGACGCTGATGACTGGCTTCGCAGTATTTCTCACAAACTGCGTTCTGCGCTAGTAGCTGAGGCTGACAAGGTCACCTTTGCTGCATATCATCTTGAAGGCCCCGCCAGTCTATGGTGGGAGAATTATGGAGCTACGCGCCCAGCGGACCATGTCACTACTTGGGCTGAATTCAGCGAGGCTTTCCGTGAACATCACATTCCAGAGGGTCTCATGGACCGTAAACGTGAGGAGTTTTGTAGTTTCACTCAAGGTCGACTCTCTGTTGACGCTTACAGCAGGGAGTTTGGTAACCTTGCCCATTATGCATCGGAGGAAGTTACTACTGATGCCAAGAAGCAGGCAAGGTTCCGTAAGGGGCTTAGTCCTGAGCTTCGCCGCGACCTCCGTCTGCATGAGTGCACCTCTTTTCAGAAGCTTGTGAATAAAGCCATCTGTGCTGAGACTGGTCAGACTAATTATGAAGCAACACGCAAGCATGGCCGTGACTTGGGTTCCTCATCCGGTGCTGGTCCTCAGAAGCCCCGCGTGTGGGTGCCTAACACTGCCCTGCCACCCAGGTTCACACCGAGGCCATCCTTCCAGGCGCCTCGCCCAGCTCAGCCATATGCACCAGCCAAGCCCTATGGTGGTCCAACCAACAATGCTCCTCCACGTACCAGTTCCGTGACTTGTTTCAAGTGTGGGGAATCAGGCCACTATATGCGCGAGTGTCCCCAAACCAACCCCAACCAGACAGCAAAAACTGTTGGCCGCGGCAAGCCGACAGGGAAAGTGTTCTACGACAAGCCGGCCACCACGTACTGCTCGTGGCCATGTTAATTGTGTTTCTGCGGAAGAGGCTCAAGAAGATCCCAACGTCGTTCTCGGTACGCTCCTTGTTAATTGCCACCCGGCATCTGTTCTTTTCGATACAGGAGCATCTCATTCATTTATATCCGAGAGCTAGGCTCGTCTGCATAACACCACATTCTGTGAGATGCCCACCTGTATGGTAATTCAAACTCCGGGATCCAAATGGCAAACTTCTAGAGTAAGCCATGGAAATGAAATTCAAGTCGACAAACTTGTTTTTCTCGCATCTTTGATAGCCCTCAAATCTTCGGATATTAATATCATCTTGGGTATGGACTGGATGTCAGCCCATCATGCCAAAATTGATTGCTTCTCTAGGACTGTTCAACTCACCCATCCTTCGGGGAAGATAGTCAATGTCTTGACCCGGATAGCCAAGCGACAGTTATATTCTCTTAATGCCAGCCCTTTGCCAGACCTTGAGGATGTTCCGGTAGTCCGTGACTTTCCAGATGTCTTCCCAGATGAATTGCCAAGTGTTCCACCTGACAGAGATGTCGAATTCGTGATAGATCTCATTCCAGGAACTGTCCTGATTTCCAGAAGACCCTACAAGATGGCACCTTTTGAACTAGCCGAGCTTAAGAAACAACTCGATGAGTCCTTGAAAAAGGGTTTCATCCGACCTAGTTCATCTCCTTGGGCTTGCCCCGTCCTCTTCGTCAAGAAGAAGGATGGTACGGACCGGATGGTTGTAGATTATCGACCTGTCAACTTGGTCACAATTAAGAACAAGTATCCGCTCCCTAGGATCAACGACCTGTATGATCAGCTCGCTGGATCCTCAGTCTTCTCTAAAATGGATTTGAGGTTGGGCTACCATCAAATCAAAATCAGAAACGGGGACATTCCGAAAACGACCTTTGTTACTCGTTATGGCCAATACGAGTACACCGTCATGTCCTTCGGTTTAACCAACGCTCCAGCCACCTTCTCTCGGTTGATGAACTCAATCTTCATGGAGTATTTGGATAAATTCGTCGTGGTTTACCTCGATGATATACTCATCTACTCCAAGAACGAGGAAGAACATGCCGAACACCTAAGGCTAGTGTTGAAGAAACTTCGAGAGCATCACCTTTATGCCAAATTTTCTAAATGTGAATTCTGGTTGTCAGAAGTGACCTATCTTGGACATGTAATTTCTGGTAAAGGAATTGCTGTTAACCCTGAGCGAGTTCAAGCCGTCCTTAATTGGACTCCACCTGAATCGGTCAAGCAAGTTCGGAGTTTCCTTGGCCTAGCGAGCTATTGCCGTCGCTTTGTCGAGAATTTCTCCAAAGTTGCCAAACCTCTAACTGAACTCCTCAAGAAAGATACAAAGTTCGAGTGGACTCCACAATGTGAGCACAGTTTCCAGGAACTAAAAAGACGTTTAACCTCTGCTCCCGTACTGGTACCACCGGATTTTTCCAAGGATTTTGTTATCTACTGCGACGCATCGACAAGGACTAGGCTGTATTCTCATGCAAGATCGACACGTAATTGCTTATGCTTCACGGCAATTACACCCACATGAGGAAAACTACCCCACTCATGATCTAGAGCTTGCAGCTGTAGTCCATGCACTCAAAACATGGCGACATTACCTTCTCGGTAATCGTTGCGAAATCTACACTGATCACCAAAGTCTGAAGTATATATTCACCCAACCGGATTTAAATCTCAGGCAAAGACGTTGGGTCGAGTTGATCACAGATTTCGACTTAGGAATAACTTACACCCCAGGGAAAGCCAACGTCATGGCTGATGCGCTAAGTCGTAAATCTTATTGTAACAACCTGATGTTACAACAAAGTCAACCGCTTCTCCATGAGGAATTTCGGAAGCTTAACCTTCACATTGTTCCTCAAGGATTTCTTTCCACCTTGGTGGCGAAACCTACTCTTATGGATCAAATCGTCGCTGCCCAAAAGTGAGATAAGGGAATATCTAAGATCAAGGAGAACATTGCTAGCGGAGGTGCTAGATGTTTCTCCACAAATGATCATGGTGTTGTGTACTTTGAGAACCGTTTAGTGGTTCCCAAGAACCAGCATCTACGGCAGTTGATCCTTAAGGAGGCTCATGAATCTCCTCTCACCATTCATCCCGCTAGTACCAAGATGTATCAGGACCTACGCCAGAGGTTTGGTGGACTAGGATGAAGAGAGAAATTGCTCAGTATATTGCTAATTGCGACGTCTGCCGTCGTGTAAAAGTAGAGCATCAACGGCCAGCTGGCACCCTTCAACCCCTAGCTATTCCTGAATGGAAATGGGATAAAATTGGTATGGACTTCATTACCGGTTTTCCCAGGACCAAGAGAGGGAATAACACTATCTTCGTCGTTATCGACCGTCTTTCCAAAGTGGCCCATTTCTTACCTGTTCGTGAGAGTATAACTGCTAGTCAGTTAGCAGACTTGTACATCTCCCGAATAATGTCTCTCCATGGTGTTCCTTTGGAAATTAACTCGGATCGAGGAAGTCTTTTCACCTCTCGATTTTGGGAAAGTTTCCAAAATGCTATGGGAACCTGCCTTTCTTTTAGTACCGCTTTCCACCCTCAATCAAGTGGTCAAGTGGAACATGTCAACCAGTTTCTAGAAGACATGCTTCGAGCTTCTGTTATCTCATTCGGAATGGAGTGGGAGAAATGCCTTCCATTTGCCGAATTTGCTTATAACAACAGCTATCAATCCAGCTTGGGCAAAGCCCCTTTTGAAGTTCTCTATGGACGAAGGTGTCAAACGCCTCTTAACTGGTCAGAAACCGGGGAAAGACAATTCTTTGGCCCGGATATGATTCAGGAAGCAGAAGAGCAAGTTCGCATCGTTCGTGAAAAGTTGAAAACAGCCCAATCTCGTCAAAAGAGTCAATATGACCGAAAATATAAGGCTATGACTTTTGAGGTTGACGAGAAGGCTTACCTTCGGGTTACTCCTCTAAAGGGAACCCATCGCTTCGGTATCAAGGGCAAATTGGCTCCTCGTTACATTGGACCCTTTCGCATTCTCGCAAAACAAGGAGAAGTTGCCTATCAATTGGAACTACCTCCACATCTCTCCAGAGTCCACGACGTCTTCCACGTTTCTCAACTCAGGTGTTGCTTCTCGGATCCTATCCGTGGAGTAGACCACGAAACGCTTGATCTCCAAGATAATCTCACGTATCGAGAGTACCCCGTTCGTATCCTCGATCAAGCTGAGCGTACCACTCGACGTCATAATATCAAGTTTATCAAGGTTCAATGGTCGCACCATTTTGAGAATGAAGCAACTTGGGAAAGGGAGGATCATCTTCGACTCGAGTATCCCGCCTTCTTCCCGGAGGAATCCAAATCTCGGGAGGAGATTCTTTTGAGTGGGGGTGAGTTGTCACACCCTAGCTAGTTCATGCATTAGAGTGTTGCATCATGTTTATTCTTTCAACAGAAACCTGAAATGGGGATGTCAGAACCCCCAGCCCCCTCTGAAACAACTAGGGTTTACTAAAAATAATTTCAATGAACCTGAAATGCCCTTCTAAAATGTCCATCATTTTTGTCCTGGTTCAGAACCTCTGCCAAAAGTGATGCACAGTTTTCTAGGTCATCCTAAGGTCTTTGAGTTAATTCATAATTATTTGAATTTGGGCATTTTAAATTTATAAAATATTTCAAATGCTCAAATATCTCCAAACTAAAATGTTTCATGTTGGAAATAATCCAACTATGG
>NC_041382.1:669286376-669309106 GCF_002162155.2 Triticum dicoccoides | reverse complement strand
GTTTGACCTGGACCGGGTCTGTTGACTTGCTGAGGTCAGCATGACCTCATGCTGACGCAGTAAACCTTTTCTGAAATTAAAATAAATCTAAAATGATTTATAAATTCCAGAAATTGTTGCAAACTTCAAAAATTCATATAAATTCAACCGTAGCTCCAAATCAAACAAATTATATATGAAAAATGATCAGAAAAATCCAATCTATCCATCTGTACTAGTTTCATGCATGTTTAAACAAACTAACTTGAGGTTTAGTGCAGAACAAGATAAAACACTTTAAAGGGCCATTTATGAGTTTGAAATTTGAATCTTTGGTTCAAATTGATTCAAACCCATCTGGTTTTAGTTGCATTAGCCCAACACACTCATATTGCCATGTTTCATGCATGCATCATATTGTCGCACATTGTTTGGTGATGGTTGTGTATCGATGCTCTTTGCGGCAGGTTCTGCCTCCGAGGAGTACCGTGATTACCCTAGCGAAGAACCGTATCCGTGCATCGATCCATCAGGCAAGCAACCAACCATTTGATCATATCGATACAATCCCATGTTCTCGCTCTTGCTCTCTTTTACTGCATTAAGATAACACGTTTCCAACTGCTGTGTGCTACGGTAGTTGAACCCATTTCCTCTGCATGACCTGTCATTGCCACAGTAATTAGATGAAACCCACTAGCATGTGTAGGAATTGATTGAGCCATATGTACGTGTTGTTCCTACCTTGCTATGCCTGCTATGCTTAGAGTCGTGTCAGGTCTGGTTCATCTGGGTGATGGGCTAGAGTGAAATGATCATGTCGGTAATGAGAGTGATGTGGTGAACACGATTTGGTAAAGGTATCGATGAGAGGCCATGTAGGAGTACATGGTGGGTTGTTTCATTGAAGCCGACCTTAAGAACTGAGATCTGTATGCGTGATTTAAGATTCAGCTACTACCATGCATTGGGCCCTGAAATATGACCCCGCTCGACTTCTTATTCACCCTAGTCCTCTGTCCAGGAGTTGCAAGTAGTTTCTGGTGTTTGTAGCTTACTGGAGGCCATGGACAGCGCTGACCCGCGGGGTGGGCTGTGATGCGGTAGGTACGTGGCACGGTGTATCGAATACCCGTTAGGTATCTCGGGAACCCTATACACATCATTTGGGGCTGTATGGGAAACCTCGGCCGGACTCCCTGCTGATGGAACCTGGATAGGCGATAAACCTGGACTAGAGACTTAGGTGTTTAGGTAGGTCGTGGTCTACACCCACGTCAGCTTTCGCTTGAAGTCTGCCGAGCACATGTCGTGTGCAGACGCTAAGTGGTGGATACATGTATGAAGAAGTACACCCCTGCAGGGTTAACATGATCTATTCGAATAGCCGCGTCCGCGGTAAAGGACTACTTGGTTGCTTATACAGTTCATAGACAAGTGAATGGATACTACTAAAAATCTCAAGATAAGCGTGAGTGCTGAGGATGGCTCTTCCGTAGGATGACGGAGGTGGATCCTCGGTGGTGTATTGAAGTGGTGAGTAGTGGACTCGTGTGTGCAACACCATTTCAAGTTGGAGTCTCGTAGGATAGCTTAGCCAAGAGTCAAAGCTGGCTTGATGCAATAACTCCATCAACCCTTCTTGATAATGTGCATGTATGTAGGATCTGACGTAAGTCTTGCTGGGTACCTTTGTACTCATGTTGCTATAATTTACATTTTATAGAAGACGCTGCAACCCCTTCTGATGGGTTCTTCGTAGACGATGACATCGACGAGTAGACTGAGGCCCAGGTGGTAATCCTGAGCTTGTGAAGGTCCACGTAGTATAGCTAGGCTTTCCAAGCCTCTTTTATTTTGCTAGTTGTCTGTACTCAGACAAGTTACTTCCGCTGCTGGTTTGTATGAATGTATGACTTGAATGTGGGTCGTGTGACCCGTACTTGTATGTATGTTATGTATGGCTCTCTGAGTCTTTAAAGAAAGTACTTGTGTCGTAGAGTCATGTTGTGATGCCTTGTTGTATTTACACATATCGAGCATATTGTGTGTATGATTGAAATGCTTGGTATGTGTGGGATCTGACTATCTAGTTGTTTATCTTTAGTAGCCTCTCTTACCGGGAAATGTCTCCTAGTGTTTCCATTGAGCCATGGTAGCTTGCTACTGCTCCGGAACACTTAGGCTGGCCGGCATGTGTCCTTCTTCGTTCCTCTGTCTGTCCCTTCGGGGAAATGTCACGCATTGAGTACCGGAGCCCTATTAGCCTGCTACAGCCCGGTTTACCGGAGTCCTGCTAGCCCAGTGCTACAGCCCGGACCCACTTGCTGATGACCGACACGTTCGATGCTGGGTCATGGATGCCTGTCCCTGTAAGTCTGTGCCACTTTGGGTTTACGACTAGTCATGTCAGCCCGGGCTCCTTATCATATGGATGCTAGCGACATCATCATATACGTGAGCCAAACGGCGCAAACGGTCCCGGGCAAAGGTAAGGCGACACCCGTGGGAATACCGTGCGTGAGGCCGCAAAGTGATATGAGGTGTTACAGGGTAGATCGATGTGACATTGAGTCGGGGTCCTGACACTTTTGGCAAGTTTTGGCAAAGTGATATGCTGCAAGAACAAGTTAGACGTCCTCTAATTGTTGTTGCAAGTTTTTACGTGGCTGCTATATGTTTCTAGCAAGAACTTTCTTACCTACGCCAAAACCACAACGTGATATGCCAATTTCTATTTACCCTTCATAAGGACTCTTTTCATCGAATTCGATCCGACTAAAGTGGGAGAGACAGACACCCGCTTGCCACTTTATGCAACTAGTGCATGTCAGTCGGTGGAACCTGTCTCATGTAAGCGTACGTGTAAGGTCGGTCCGGGCCGCTTCATCCCACGATGCCGCCGAATGAAGATAAGACTAGTAACGGCAAATAAATTGAGAAAATCGATGCTCACAACAACTTGTGTTCTACTCATGCATAGAAATTACGCATAGACCTAGCTCATGATGCCACTATTGGGGATCGTTGTAGAAATCAAAAAATTTCTACGCATCACCAAGATCAATCTATGGAGAGACTAGCAACAAGAGAGAGGGGAGTGCATCTTCATACCCTTGAAGATTGCGACGCGAAAGCATTACAAGGACGCGGATGAGGGAGTCGTACTCGCAGCGATTTAGATCGCGGTTGATTCCGATCTAAGCGTCGAACAACAGCGCCTCCGCATTCAACACATGTATAGCACGAGGACGTCTCCTCCTTCTTGATCCAGCAAGGGGGAAGGAGAAGTTGGGGAAGAACTCTTGCAGCACAACGGCGTGGTGGTGGAGCTTGTAGTTCTCCGACAGGGCTTCGCCAAGCTCAACGGAGGAGGAGGGGGTGTTGGAGAGGGGGAGGCTGCGCCTTGGATTAGGTGCTGCTGCCCTCCCTCCTCCCCTCTATTTATAGGGCGAAGGCGGAAGGGGGCCAGCCCCTCTAGATGAGATCTAGAGGGGGGCGACGACCAAGGGGAGGGGGCTTGCCCCCCAAGCCAAGGGGGCGCCCCCTTTAGGGTTCCCCCTCAACCCTAGGCGCATGGGCCCTAGGGGGGATGGCGCCCAGCCCACGTAGGGGCTGGTTCCCTTCCACATATAGCCCATAGGGCCCTCTGGGGCAAGTGGGCCCTCCCGGTGGACCCCTGGAACCTCTTCGGTGGTCCCAATACAATACCGCCAAACACGCGAATACTTCCGGTGACCGTATGATGACTTCCCATATATAAATCTTCACCTCCGGACCATTCCGAAACTCCTCGTGATGTCCGGGATCTCATCCGGGACTCCAAACAACATTCAGTAACCACATACTATTTCCCATAACAACTCTAGCATCACCTGTCGGTGTTCTGGGAACGGGGGTCCCCAAACTTGCCTGTCTGCGGCCCACGGCATGGCTAAGCAGCAGGCCGTGCGGCCCATCTTCATCGACAAGGCATCCGAGACCCTCGCGAGGGGCCAAGCCTCGTGAGGGGGACGACACAAGACCTCCTCTGGAGTGGCCTAGGTAGGCAGGCTCACGAGGAGGGGGATATCAAGGCAGGGCAAACCTCACGAGGCTCTCGTGACGTGAGCCATGACGACCGGTGCCAGGCGGGCACCACTGCGCATAGCATCCCCATTCCCTCTTTGGTGCTAAGGAGGCAAGCGTAGACGAAGAGTACCGAGGCATCAGGCAAAGGTTGCCATATTGGTGCAACAAGACCAAGACCAGGAGGACGGCAAGGCGGAGGTCACCATGGAGCCCAAGACGGCGTCACCCTAGGGCTTTTCGCATGTGAAGAACGCTTTTGTCAGGATAACTTGTACTAGCTGTCCCCCTTCAAATTTGCCCGCCGTTGTTGGCTCCCTTCCCGCTCGATATTTGGGGAGAGGACCAAGGCCTATATAAGTAGAACTAGCCACCACAGTAGAGGCATCTGATCTAGCCTTAGGCCAATCCTTAGCCTCACACCGAAACAAGAACACCCCAACCTCAGGAGGTCGTTCTTCCCCTTGTACTGTTCATCATCAGCCCAAGAGGCAATCCACGACCACACACACTAGAGTAGGGTATTACACCACAATGGTGGCCCAAACCAGTATAAACCTTGTGTCTCCTTGTGTTGTGAGTTCGACGAGTTCGTCCGCAAGATCTTAGTGAGCTAGGGCGTAGATCGCTTGGAGGGATAGACTTCACGCGCACCCCAGTGTTCGAACCTTAATGGTTTGCCGGAACCCCACATCCGACATTTGGTGCGCCAGGTAGGGGTGCACCGGAGCTCCTCTCCACCAACCTGTGCCCAGTGCCGTCGCGCTTCGCTCCCATGGCAAATGCGCCGCCGCCCGCCTCTGTGCCCGGCACCAGCAGCAGGGAGTTTGGGTATCGGGCCCTGGCCCCCACCTTACGGCAGGTGCGGTGGCAAACCAAGTTCAAGCCGGAGATGCCGCCGCGTTACGACGGTGCGGCAGATCCGGTGCCATTCCTGTTGGCATATGAGGAGGCCGTCCTTAGTGCCCGAGGCAATGACAAGATCATGGCCAACTGGTTTCCCATGGCCCTCGCCGGCGAGCAGCGAGTCTGGCTTCTCAACCTCCCGGGATCCACGATGGCATCCTGGGAGGAACTCCGCAACCTCTTCACCGCACGCTATGCGGTGCCGGTGCACCACGCGGTTGCGGCAATGCTGGGTGGCTCTCAGGCACCGCCTTCAGATTGTCACGTCAAGCCTTTCTTTTTCCAGATTGGGGCAGCCTCCAAGCGCCCGGGGGCTCCGCCGGGTTGGGCTGTGCCGGAGGCCAACCTCACCTTTGACTCAGAAGATCACCCCGGCTCCACCGCCGGCTCCGGTATACTCCCAATGCTCTGCACACCTACCATCTGCAACATGGCCATCACCAAGACCCTCATCGATGGCGGTGCCGGCCTGAACTTGCTCTCCGTGGAAGCCTTCAGCCTCCGCCACATGCCGCCCGAGCGGCTCAGCCTCAGCAAGCCTTTTTTGGGAGTGGGTGGTGGAGCTGCCCATTCTCTGGGGCAGATCCGCCTCCTTGTCACCTTCGGTACACGCGACAACTACCGCACAGAGCTGGTGGATTTCGACATCGTTCGCATCTGTCAGGACCCCGATTCCAAGTCACATCCATCTAGCCGGTAACACCTCATATCACTTTGCGGCCTCACGCACGGTATCCCACGGGTGTCACCTTACCATGGCCCGGGACCATTTGCGCCTTTTGGCTCACGTATATGATAGTGTCGCTAGCATCCATATGACAGAGAACCCGGGCTGACATGGCTAGTCGTGAACCCAAAGCGGCACTAACCTATGGGGACAGGCATACATGAATCAACATCGAGCATGTCGGTCAGCAGCGTGTGAATCCAGGCTGTAGCACTGGGCTAACAGGACTCCGGGAACCCGGGTTGTAGCAGGCTAGGCAGGACTCCGGATGTCACCGCGTGACATTTCCCCGAAGGGACAGACACAGGAACAAAGTGAAACACATGCCGGCCAGTCAAGTGTTCAGAGCAGTAGTGCTGGGCTAGCAGGACTCTGGTGAACCGGGCTGTAGCAGATTACTATCGCTCTCGGAAGCACTTAGACTACATTTCCCCATAAGAGAGGCTGCCAAGGATAAACAACTAGACTGTCGGATCCCACGCATACCAAGCATTTCAATCATACACACAATATGCTCGACATGCGCAAATACAACATGGCATCACAACAGGACTCTACGACTCAGAGTATTTAGTTATTAGGTTTCGAGGAGCGAGATATTACAAACATGGGTCTCATGACCCAGCAGTCATAGCATACGATGCAAAGCACATGCGGAAGCTTAACATGTCTGAGTACAGACATCTACAAATGAAAAAGGCTAAGAAGCCTGACTATCTACCAGATCCTGCCGAGGGCACAAGATCGTAGCTGAGGTATCAAGCTAACATCGAAGTCCACGCGGAACTACTAGCGAGACTGAAGTCTCTCTCTACAAAACATAAATTAAGCAAACGTGAGTACAAAGGTACTCAGCAAGACTTACATCAGAACTAGCTGCATATGCATCGGTATCAACAAGGGGGGGTGGAGTTTAACTGCAGCAAGCCAGCTTTGACTCTGTTGCTAACCTGAACTACGACTGCAAGCAACTCTTTTAAGGTGGCGCACACGAGTCCACATATCCACCATTCAATACACCACTATGGAACCACTCCCGTCTCCCTACGAGAAGGCCGTCCATAGCACTCATGCTTATCTTGTGCATTTTAGAGTATCCACTTTCACTTGTCTATGAACTGTTATAGGCAACCCAGAAGGCCATTACCGCGGACACGGCTATTCGAATAGAAGAAGTTAACCCTGCAGGGGTGTACTTCTTCACGCACGCTCTCACCACTTACCGTCGTTTACACGACATGTACTCGGCAACCTTCAAGCGGAAGCCCAACGAGGGTGTCGGCCACGGTCTTCTAAACACTCAAGTCTCTAGTCTAGGTTTATCGCCTATCCAGGTTCCATCCGCAGGGAGTCCGGCCGAGGTTTCCACATACGGCCCCGAACGATGTGAACAGGGTTCCCGAGACACCAAACGGGCGCCCGGTACACCGTGCCACGGTGTATCTACCGCATGATAGCCCACCCCTAGGGTCAGTGCTACGCACGGCCGCCAACACATCTCCTATAAACACTAGAAACTAGTTGCAACTCCTGGAGAGAGGACAAGGGTGATCAAGAAGCCGAGAGGGTCCATTGGTTTCGGGCCCAATGCGTGGTAGTAACTGTTTCATGGATCAAAAACACAGAACTCAGTTCCTGAGGATGGTTTCAATGAGACAACCCAACATGTACTCCTACATGGCCTCTCACCGCTACCTTTACCAAATCGTGTTCACACACTTAGCTCACACACAGTAGGACATGTTTACACACCTCCGATCCATACCCGATGAATAAGACCTGACTCAACTCTAAGTAGTAGCAGGCATGACAACAAGCATGAATGAGTAGGCACATCAGTGCTCAAACAACTCCTACTCATGCTAGTGGGTTTCATCTATTTACTATGGCAATGACAGGTCATGCAGAGGATAAGGGGTTCAACTACCGCAACAAGTAACAGATGAATCATTGTTGTCCTAATGCAGTAAAAGAGAGCAGGAGCGAGAGAGTGGGCTTGTATCAGAATGAACAAGGGGGTTGTGCTTGCCTGGCACTTCTGAAGATATCATTAGGTCTTCAACAGTGTCAATGGTCACCGCGTCGGTACAACGTCTACCGAGAGGGGACAAACACCGAGAACTAAGAAAGAACACAATCAATGCAATGCGACAATATGATGCATGATCATGACATGGCAATATGCTGTGATTTGAGCTAATGCATCTAGTTATGAATTAAATGAAGTTGGTTTGAATACAAGATTCAAATTCAAACTCCATATATGATTAGTTAAATGCCATTTATTTGTTTTGTCCAAAACAGAGGACAAACATTGTTCAGACATGCATGAAAATGCCATAAACAGATTCCTTGAATTTTTTTGATAATTTTTCATATATAAATTATTTCATTTGGACTTACGGTTTAATTTCTATGATTTTTAGAAGTTTTGGACATTTCCTGAAATAAGTAAATCATTTAAGATTTATTTAAATTCCAGAAAAAGGATTACTGCGTCAGCCTGACGTCATGATGATGTCACCAAGTCAACAGGGCTGGTCCGGGTCAAACCTGACCAGTGGGGCCCACTGGTCAGTGACCTAGGGCTGGTTTCTGTGGCTGACGTGTGGGACCAGGTCAACAGTGACGTGGCCAGGTCAAACTGACTCGTGGGGCCACGGTCATTAGCTTAAATTAAACAGGGTATAACCCTCTGGTTAACTAACGGGTGGGGCCCGTCTATCAGCGTTTGTTAGGGAGGGATTAGTGGCGATTAGTCTTAATTAAGCGACCACGTCAGCGGTCAACGCCGGCGACCAAAAGCACGGCGGTGGCTCGCCGGAGATGCTCGGGACGGAGCTACAGAGCATCGTTTCGCTCGTAGTTTGCGGCTACGGCGAGCTGGGAGACTCACGCATCAAGCGGTGGCAACAACTCGCGCCGGGGTTGACTAAATCGACGGCGGCGGCAACTTTTGCGGCGGCCGGAGCTCGGGCGAGCTCGGGGTCGTTGCTAGGAGGCACAGCAGGGGGTCCGGAGGGGTGCTGCGGGCTCCTGGGGACGCAGCGAGTGCGGTGGAGTGCTCGATTGCGAGCTTGCACGGCTATGGTCATGGTGGCGGCATGGCCGGCGGAGCCAAGCTCTCGGGCTCGACAGGAATGGGTGCTACGATGAGCTAGTGGGCATGGGAGTAGGGGGGATCGGTAGAGGAGCTAACCGTGAGTCCAACGAGCGCGAGGGCGAGGTCGGGGACGCCCGGTAGCTCCCGAATCGACGACGATGACCTTCGGTGGCCGGCGACGGAAATGGCGATGGTGACGATGAAGCAGCGCGTCAGAGGCCGGGAGAATCGTCGAGGAGGAAGAGGCAGATGAGGCAGAGCTCGTGAGCACGTTGGATGGGCGAGGGAGGGCCAGTGGCCGTGGCAACAGCGAGCGGCGGCGACGGCATGCTCGGCCATGGGGGGGGGAATCAGAGGAGCGAGGGGGAGGGAGGTCCAGAGAGCGAGGGAGAAGTGAGAGGGGGTCGGGGAGGTGGCGTGGCACTCGTGGAGGCGTCCAGGCCCTCGACGGCGAGCAGGAGCTGGCGAGGCGCGTGCCAGCGCGCTGCGGCCACGCGCTCATCCTCCTGGCAAGGAGGAAGACGACAGGGGAGGGGGCCAGGTGGGTGTGACACCCCAAAAATTTGGCCTTGTTTTTATGAAATAAAATTTTTGCCAGGAATTAAAACTTTGGATTTCTGAGCTCCATTTTGATTTTTTTTTATCATTTCCTTCCCTGTTATGATGAGTTTTTCCCAAACAGAAAACTTTTTAAATATGTTATTGGACTTGTTTAACCTCTCAAGAAAAACTTTCCTTTTATCGGTGTGACTAATTAACTAACTTAATTGCTTGATCTTTACTTTCTTGAAAATAGTTTTTCAAGGTTAAATGGCCATATTTGAACTACAACCATTTGATAGATTCACTTAAAATTTCCACAAAAATTTGGAGATGTCATGTGATGTTTTTAAATCACTTTTATGCAAAAATATATTTCATTCAGGAAATATTTTGAGCCCTACACTCAAATTTTTCTTCTCTGGTCCAGAGTGCATTTTGCACTGCAACCCATTTAAATAATTCTTTAAAACTTCTACCAAAATTAAGGGAGGTCAGTAGGAGCCTATTGTTTCACTTTGTGCAAAAACCTATTTGTGTTCTTTGAAAGATTTGAGTGAATCAACCTCATTTCCATTCTGGATCAACTTGATGATTTGTACAGCAACCATAATTTTGCTTGCTCTTTAGCCATTGATTACTTTTCCTACTTGTAGTCCTTCATGTTAAACCCTTAAGTCCAGGAGCATGCACCATTTGGATCATTTTTGGTTCATGAAATAATGCTATTTATTTCCTGTCCAGAATTGAAGTTTTGTAAAACTTGCTCTAATAAGTTTCTTCTTTTGTCCAACTAACATCACCACTCTCTCTTTCATCCACAGAGACACTGATCTGGAGATTTTGGCCAATCCAAGAAATGCCTAAGTGCCCTTGGCATTTTGTCAAGCACCTGGTGTGCATGGCTAGTTTTGACATGATTTTGTCTTTGCATTATGACCTTGCACCTTGGATCATACCAGCTTGTCCAATGGTTTTGCCTTAGACTATAACCCCACCCTGCTAAATCCCAGCTCCAACCAAGCGCTCTGGAGTGCGATGGCATTTCGTCGAGCACATCCAGTGCGAGCACTGGACGCGCCCAGAGCGCGTGTATTGCAGCCACGCGGCCGAGCCGACACGCTGGCCCCCACGGCTTTGGCCCGCTCTGCAGAACATCGCCACGCGCTCCCCTTCTCTTAGCTACACGCCAAGCCGCCCCTCGCCACGCCCGGCAAGCCAAGCGCTAGCCGCCGCTGCCGCCCGACAGCCTCTGGCCATGTCGGTGCCGCCCAAGCCACTCCCACTCGCCACCTACCCCTGGAGCAGTGCACTCTCGTCCACTAGCTCTTGCCGTCATCCCGAGCCATGCCATGTTGCCCTGCCAGCTATAGCGAGGCGGTTCGCCGGAGAGCTTATCCGGCCGCCGCGGAACCGACCTCGACAAGCTATAAAAGGAGGCCCCCGAGCCACCCCGTGCACGCAGGAAGCCTTAGAATGCTCCCTTAGTTCTCCCATGGCAGCAAATCGACTCGGGGAAGGTCTTCTTCCCCATCTCCGGCAACGGCAGCCGCGACCACTGCCCCGGCCAATTCGGCACCACCAGGGCCTCCCACTCTCTGTTCTCTCCACCAAGAGCTTCCTCATCTTCCCGTGAGCCATCCCCACTACTCAATTTTGATCAGGACACACCGCGGGAGAAAAATCACCTTGCTCCCGAGGCCACCTCCGCCGAGAAGCTCGCCGCCGGCAGCTCCCTCCGTCCCCACCTACCTGGCGACCATCGGGAGGACCGCCCTGGAGTGGCGGATCCATCCCCGCTCTCTGAGCCCCGCGGGGAACCGCCGTTCGCCGGCGACGATCGTCGTTGCCTCGCCTCCGTTCGGGCAGAAGAAGAGGAGGGAGGGATAGACTGGTCAAACCTGACAAGTGGGCCCCTTGGACCCACTGTCAGTGACCCTGCGCCTATCCACGTCGGTTAAGTGAAGGCGTATTTTGCCCCAGTATGCTTTCCCCGCTCCGAAAACGTATTCCCTTTCGAACAGTTTTCTTTTCTGTTTTAATTTAAATAACAGTTTTGACCAGAACTTTGACTGGCTATAACTTTTTAAATACAACTCCAAATGAGTTGATTCTTTTTCCTACCTTCCTCAAATTTGGTCTAGTTTATTTTAAGATTTATTTGAAAAAAAAATTCAAACAACTTTTTGGTTCTGTCTTTGAAATATGTGTTAATTCAAACATATTTTCAAATAGGATTTTGGGAGAAAGAAGAAGCTTTCAAAAGTTTTGGAGAGCACCTCACCCCTCCACAACATTGAAGGCAAGCATTCTGAATCCCGGCATAATATTTTTGGTGTGATCATTGATGCATTTATAACACCACCGCATTTCGAAGGACTTGTTATTTCATGTGATGTGATCATATGCATGGGTACATGTTATTGATTTCCATGCTGTTGGTAATGGACACACTTGTGATGATAATCACCCTCTTATGCCTTGCATGCATACCGGCAGGAACCCGGGAAAACCTCTGCCTTGGGTAGGCTTGAGTTGTCGCCGGTCTCCGTCGGGACGGTTATGTCTAGTATGGCATAGTAAGGTGATATAAGTGGTGACTCTGTTGGATGAAATATAATTGTTATACTAATCATGCAGGGAATACTTAAACCTCCTGAGTCGACCGTAGATCGAGTCTTGTTCCAGTAACCCCCATACTTGTTTCGTACTACCACTCGTCTCTATAGCAAGTAGAGTACGGTTCAGTAAGTTGTCAACCTCTTGCTAGCACACACCGTACAGAGAGGCCATGGTGGAAGATACCGGTTGTAGCTGGTAGGCAGGCCACCTGGTCCGGGGGCATGGGTGTTTCCGGTTGGGACCGAGAGGGGAGGCCACCCCTTAGAGCGCGCGATATAAATTTTGATCCCATGCTACGCGAGGTTGTAGCCTCCCCACTTAGAGTTTGCTTAACAGGTGTCGTGGGTGATTCCAGACACGTGTGTGATAAGCTGGTGTGTGCAAGTTAGGTGTGTTTTCAACAAAAAGACCGTAGATGGAATTAGTCCCGATGGACTAAAGAAATCCGTTACTCGTGGGTAAAGAGTACACCCTCTGCAGAGAATAAACCTATTCGAATAGCCGTGTCCATGGTTAAGGATTTCAGTCTGGGATGGGTCAGGTATCGGTCTTAGCGTCGGTCTTCGGAGGTGAAACGGTTAACCAGAAATGGAATTACTACTTGTGACTTGTGATAATTATGATTATTATTATTGTTGACTAACCCGCGATATTATTGTTATTATCGAGTATCTCTGGGATGGCTCTACCTCCAGGGATATTCATTATGATTGTTTCTTTTAAAGCCCTTTATGTGGCGTCGCCCAGACGCCCGACTGTGGCATTCTTTTTAAAGCCCTTTATGTGGTGTCGCTCAGACGCCCGACTGTGGCATTCTTTTTAAAGCCCTTTATGTGGCGTCGCTCAGATGCCCGACTGTGGCATTCTTTTTAAAGCCCTTTATGTGGCGTCGCCCAGACGCCCGACTGTGGCATTTCTTCTAAAGCCCTTTTATGTGGTGTCGCTCAGACGCCCGACTGTGGCATTCTTTTTAAAGCCCTTTATGTGGTGTCGCTAAGACGCCCGACTATGGCATTGCTTGTTATTTATCCTATAAATTTTAATACTACTATATTATTGCAATTTCATAAATAACTTGCTTGCACGTATCCGAGATTTATTTATCTTTTGTGACTGACGTCATGAGCATAAAATGTTTTCAGCACATCATTGTTAAATTATACCTGTGTTCATAATGTTTGCGAGTACATTCAAAGTACTCACTAGCTTGTCCCTGGCTATTGTCTTGGCCAGATTTTCTTGCACGGAGAGGAGCGACGCGATGCCAGCCCCGGAACCCACTCAATGGAGATAGCAGCCTTGCGAAGATAGGAATTAACCTGGTCAGCTGTTCCCGTGGGAAATGGAGTCCCATAGACACTGATGTTTCACAACCCGCTTCCGCCATCAACCACTAGAAACCATTTGTTGTACTCACAGGTCAGAATGGTCTTGTACTACATATTTTGTATTTTGCTTGGAATTTCTGTATCAAGTTGGAGCCTCATCAGCTAATAGTAATCCTGGGGCTGATGAGCACGACAGTCTTTTCTGGAAATTTATTACCCGGAAAACCCGGTCGTGACAGTGGGCCGGGCCGGCTTTGCCCGGCTGGGCTGCTACAGTGGTGGGCTGGCTAGGTGAGCTGGAGGTAAGGCCAGGTAAGTGCTCTGCCTTTCCTATTTTCTGTTTGTTTTCTGTTTTCTATTTTTCTGCAAATGTGACTTTATAAAAAATGCTAAAGCACTTTGAAAAATGCTGGAATAATTTGTGGACACTCTCTAGATTATTCTAGTGGCCCACATTTAATTTCAACATTATCTAAGCATTTAATTTATTTATAGTATTTAAATGCCCAAAGTCAAATACAATATGAATTAATTTAAAAATCCAGGAATGACCTAGAAATATGTGCATCATTTTTGGCAGAGGTTTTCTAAAGGGCATTCTGGGTCATTAAGAAAATATTTTATTTGGACCTAGTTTGATTTGATCTGGTGCTAGGGTTTGATCAATCCCCATTTCAAGTTTATTTAAATTGAAAACATGATGACATGAGAAACAAGCAAAGGCAACAGGGGCTGAGCTAGGGCTGTAACAACGCACCCCCACTAAAACAAGAATCTCGTCCCGAGATTCAAGCGTAGGGTAAGGTGAAGGGGGGAAACACAAGCTGTCATAATCTTCACGATCCAGGTTGCATCTCATAAGGTTGTTGATTCGATCACCATCATTGCCTCGATGTCTTGCTCTGAGAACTCCAACCAACATGACAATGAGAGGGAAGGGAAAACTCTAGAAGGATCGATCTTCTCGAAGATCGAACAACTCAGGATCAACTCATGGAGTAAGACATAGGAACATCTCTGGAGCTGAGAGGCAAAACTTGCATCAGGAGCGATAGAAGAAACAATTTGACGAGGGTTTCAAAGTAGTGAGGGAAATTGCCATGATACCATAACGAGACATCTTAAGGAAAGTGACTCGCAGAAATATTCCCTTAAGTGGCAAAAAGAATTACTTTTGATTCAGAGATCATTGAAACTCTTCATACCAGCTTAAGGCAATTTACAATTGATCATTTGAGGTAGCTTGAAGAGATGGCATACTTGGACTAGGATGGATGATGTGGACTACCTTGTTGAAGACAACGCAATGGATGATTTTTGCTTATCATCGGAAATGGATGGGACCTATGGTAAGTCCACTTTTGAAGATGATCATGAACAACAACTACTGAGGTGCAAGCTGGGAACAAAATGCAAATGTTGAGAATGATTCTAGTAACTGGGGAAGAACTCAAAAGTCGAGAGTGAGTCCATTATTTGAAAAGCTTATAACACAACCGAGGAAACATGGAGCAAATCCCAGTTAACGCCAATGATAAAACCTGGTGCTAGCGCGTGCTCTCAAGAACTTGTGCATCTCCATATTCATCAAGGTTTTACCAATATCCGTGTCAAGGATCCTGGCAACACAACATACCACCATGATGAATGGTGATGGATAATGCAGATGCAAAGGAAGATAACACTTCCTCAGATTTCACCTTAGCGAGGCCAAGGGAACAAAATCTGGATGATCGACCGAGAGACATTTAGCACTCCGCTTCTAATGTTCTCCTTGATGTGCCAGCATAATCCATTCATAAATATGGTTTGATATCTAGAACATCAAGTAAAAGGTCGGACTTCGGAAGCTCAAGAATCCGTAAGGATTAACTACGAAGGTAAATCCTACGAAATCCTCATGGGGAGGTGGCCATCTTTCTTCAATCGAGATACTACAATAATAGGTCTTCTGGCTGGATGTGTTGGCCACGACATCCACTTTACCGGTTATCAAGAGACCAATATTATAGTTCTTGGAAAATGCTCCAACCATCATATTTGCCTGAGATTCAGATCTAGTTGGTGTCAGGATATTCCAGACTCATCGAGTCTAGAAAGTAAAATGAAGGTTTGCAACATAAATCGACGAGACGACGTTGCGAGATTCTCGGGGGAATGAACTACGGTAGTAAGCTCCAAAACATGAGCCGGTTCTGCTACAAGCATGTGAACACGTTGTCCTAGACAAGCATGGTCACCTGGTAGTCTTAAAATGAAACACTACCGAGTTCAGGGGAACCATCAACGAGGATATCAAAGTCCTTGCGTAGGTCTAACCCTTAAGAAGAAACTTCTTCTCCTTGAACAAATCAATCAGTGGCTTGATGTGCTAGGGATATATATCGAATGTAGATGATCAGTCTATCAGACCATAGAATACTTCGCACATGCATGACTGACTTGGGATGATTCCAGAGGAAGCAAAAACAATCTTTCTCGAATTCACGGCGGCAACTTGCACCTAATGCACATGAACTTGGAGAAAGTCACTTCTTACACCAAACATGTATTTCATGAACGGGGCATGAAGATAATGCTTACAAGAGTTTCCAGCACTAACTTAGATGTTCAACATGAATTATGGGGGAGACAACATGCTGCTGATGGGCTCAAACAGCAACTCATCAAAATTTCCATATCACTGGACTTCCACCATCATGTGAACACGGTGTTAGCATTGGTCAGACCAAAAGATGTAATGGTGTATTCTCGAGGGATCAACCACGAGTAAGACAACACTACGAACATCGTTGGTTCTGATTTGACTCGACAATAGCCCATACTCAAGTCAAAGTTTTGACAAGAAAACAGATCCAACAACTGATCACGAGGACCAATTGGTGAAGAAATCATCTTTCTTCAACACACCCACAACACAAAGATATCCCTTCAGAAAGAACCAAATTCGGCAAAGCCTTTTATCTTCCAACTCTCCAAGTTGATGTTTAGCTTAACCATCTAGCTCAGGGGTATCCAACACAGATTCTTGGAGAATGGATGGTTTAGAGAAAAACCAACTTGATCACGAACTCAACATAACGGTCAGGTGACAACCTGGTAACACTTCCGACAAGATATTCGGAAAATCACGAACCACCGATATGTTATTAAGCTCGAGAACAATCTTGCTTTTCAGGGCAAGACGATATGATCAAGGAGCGAGGGATTCACAGTCCTAACTCATTGGTCGATGAGTGCACCCGGAAATATGGACTAGGTAGCACGGTCAATCTTAGGATGGTGATTTAATTACCAGCACACTAAGAATGAGAGTATTGTCCATTAACTACCAAGCAACGGAGTTGCTAGGAATATTGCTTTCACACACACTAGTACAAAAGGGGGCTTTGGTCCAGGCCGGGCAAGCCCATTAGTCCCGGTTCAGTCCAGAACCGGGACCAATGGGTGCATTTATCCCGGTTCGTGCGGCTAAGGCATTAGTCCCGGTTCACCTGGGCCCTTTAGTCCCGGTTCGTGCCACGAACCGGGACTAAAGGGTGCGATTCCCATTGGTCCCGGTTGGTGGCACCAACCGGTACTAAAGGTTAGACCTTTAGTCCCGGTTGGTGCCACCAACCGGGACTAATGGGCTTTGAGGCATTAGTACCGGTTCATCGCACGAACCGGTACTAAAGGTCCCATTTTCAAACCCCCCCCCCTATGGACCGCTTTTTCAGTTTTAGAAAAACAAAAGAAAATGATGGAAATGTCAATAAAAATAAAATAAAATAAGTTTCCCATGTGATATGTGGTCTAGTTGTTGGGAAAATTTACAAATATGAATTTCGACTTTATTTACAAAATCTCTCTGGAATTTGTAAAATGGGCATAACTTTTGCATACGAACTCGGATTAAAAAGTTTTTTATATGAAAAATCATCTACTCGAAAAGTTACATCCGATGGAGACCGCCTTCAGCCTGTTTGCAAATTTGTAGAATCCTCAAATTCCAAAAGGAAAAAAAGTTATGCTCAAATTTCAGTTTTCTTAAACTTTCAGTAAATCTGGTCAAACTATGGTCAAACTACTTATTCAAGAAGTATTAGTGTTACTAAATAATTATTCAAGAATATTAGTGTTATTAAATAATTATTTCACCTTTTGTGAATTTTGGTCAAATCTGGTCAAACTATGGTCAAACTGTGGTCAAACAATGGTCAAACTACTTATTCAAGAAATATTAGTGTTACTAAAAAATTATTGTTTTTTAGAACAATAGTTTCAAACTCAAACAGTGAAATATGTGACTTCATGCTCAAGCTAAATTCCTGAGGGTTAATAGGATTGACATCTTACTATTGTCAGGAAAACAACAAGTGCAGACTTGGAAACGAGGGAGAATAGAACCCGGAAGTTAAGCATGCTCAGGCTGGAGTAGTGAGAGGATGCGTGACCGTTCGGGAAGTTAGATGATTTGGAATGATGAGGGGTGATTAGAGATTAAATTGAGTAGTGATGAGGGGTGATTAGAGATTAGAGGTTAAAATAATTCAGAAATTTGAAAATAAAAAAAATTCAATTTTTTTTCTAAAAAAATCAAAAAAAATCAAAAAAAAAAGAAAATTTCCTTTAGTACCGGTTGGTGTTACCAACTGGGACTAAAGGTGGACCGGCCACGTGGAGGGCCTTTAGTCCCGGTTCTGGATTGAACCGGGACTAAAGGGTCAGGGCATTAGTACCGACCCTTTAGTCCCGGTTCCAGAACCAGGACTAAAGGCCCTTACGAACCGGGACTAAAGGCCCTTTTTCTACCAGTGACACCATGGTTCACTTGTCGGCATTCCGGTTATAATAACACGGAACTGAGGAATGAGCAATGATGGCAAGAAGTATTACTGCGTCAAGAATTCATAAGAGGTGGTGCAATTCTCCCGACAGTCCTGACATAAAAGGGGTAATACTCCAGGGTAGAACAGAGCAAAAGCTGGATGGCATTTGATCTGCAGAACACAACTACTTTGACCCAATCCTGGATATGGATGAGGTACTGGAGTTTGTTTCTCCAAGTCATTCTGAAATAGAATGGCTTGACGGATCACATGAATAACAGGCATCGATAACATCAATGCGCAACGACTCCTGACTATCAATTGATAGACGAGGGTCAGAATACAACTAGAGAGGAACAACTCAAAGGAACATATAATTTTTCTGAGTTATGGATGCATGGATTAGCATGTTATTTCTTCTGGATAACCCATGCAGAAAGGTAGGACTGGCAGGTTCACAATGAAGAATGGAGAACTCATCAAGAGCACTCTGGTTATGATCTTATGGTTCAAAGAACTTCTGCCATAGGCGGTTCATAGTATTTGGAAGAAGGATATAGCACGGACCTCGAGGACTAATGCAAAGGTTACTAATATTCTAAAGGTACGAGCAACACTATCAACACGAAGTAGGGTGAATCACGGGTTCAAAAACCCAGGAGTAGAATACCTACTACTAATGGCATCACGGGATGCTCTCGAGAATGGTGGCCAGATTCATCACACTGGGGACACAAAACATGGATAGATTACTAGGTGACTCCCTAAGACACCTAGGGTCATAATAATGGCTCCAACATATATGTCGAGGCAACAGAGTACCTCAACTCACCGACTAGTTTGATTAAACTGGCCCAAAAGGACATCAAGAACGGAAAGAAAGGGTTTGCAAATGCATCAGACTATGTAGAGACCTGGGATGACTCGGACAACATAACGGCTGTAAATGCTTGAAAAGATTTGAGACATCCTGCAAAAATGGTGGCATAACCACTCAACATCACAATATCAAGGTTCTGAGGCCAGTTATGAATATATGGAAGTAGTAGGAACTGAACTTAGGCTTGAACTCAACAATCCTAGGCAACTACGGTTCAGTAACACGTCATCCTGATAGATAGATAAGAAGGCCTAGTTCTTAATCCCCGTAGAAAAGAAGAGGGTGACTCAGATCAGAGGGCATGAGATATAAGGAGTAAAAAGAGCCTTACGTTCCCTTCCACAATCAATTCCCTTACATAACTAAAGCATTTCTAGACTCGACTTCGACCAGTTTGGCTTGGTAACCCTACAGGCAGTCAGGCTCTGATACCAACGCTGTCAGGACCCCGATTCCAAGTCACATCGATCTAGCCGGTAACACCTCATATCACTTTGCGGCCTCACGCACGGTATCCCACGGGTGTCGCCTTACCATGGCCCGGCACCGTTTGCGCCTTTTGGCTCACGTATATGATAGTGTCGCTAGCATCCATATGACAGAGAACCCAGGCCGACATGGCTAGTCGTGAACCCAAAGTGGCACCAACCTATGGGGACAGGCATACATGAATCAACATCGAGCATGTCGGTCAGCAGCGTGTGAATCCAGGCTGTAGCACTGGGCTAACAGGACTCCGGGAACCCGGGCTGTAGCAGGCTAGGCAGGACTCCGGATGTCACCGCGTGACATTTCCCCGAAGGGACAGACAAAGGAACGAAGTGAAACACATGCCGGCCAGTCAAGTGTTCAGAGCAGTAGTGCTGGGCTAGCAGGACTCCGATGAACCGGGCTGTAGCGGACTACTATCGCTCTCGGAAGCACTTAGACTACATTTCCCCATAAGAGAGGCTGCCAAGGATAAACAACTAGATTGTCGGATCCCACGCATACCAAGCATTTCAATCATACACTGAATATGCTCAACATGCGCAAATACAACATGGCATCACAACAGGACTCTACGACTCAGAGTATTCATTTTTTAGGCTCCAAGGAGCGAGATATTACAAACATGGGTCTCATGACCCAGCAGTCATAGCATACGATGCAAAGCACATGCGGAAGCTTAACATGTCTGAGTACAGACATCTACAAATGAAAAAGGCTAAGAACCCTGACTATCTACCAGATCCTGCCGAGGGCACAAGATCGTAGCTGAGGTATCAAGCTAACGTCGAAGTCCACGCGGAACTACTAGCGAGACTAAAGTCTCTCTCTGCAAAACACAAATTAAGCAAATGTGAGTACAAAGGTACTCAGCAAGACTTACATCAGAACTAGCTGCATATGCATCGGTATCAACAAAGGGGAGGGGGGTGGTGGAGTTTAACTGCAGCAAGCCAGCTTTGACTCAGTGGCTAACCTGAACTACGACTGCAAGCAACTCTTTTAAGGTGGCGCACACGAGTCCACATATTCACTTGTCTATGAACTGTTATAGGCAACCCAGAAGTCCATTACCGCGGACATGGCTATTCGAATAGATCATGTTAACCCTGCAGGGGTGTACTTCTTCACACACGCTCTCACCACTTACCGCCGTTTACACGACATGTACTCGGCAACCTTCAAGCGGAAGCCCACCAAGGGTGTCGGCCACGGCCTACCTAAACATTCAAGTCTCTAGTCCAGGTTTATCGCCTATCCAGGTTCCATCCGCAGGGAGTTCGGCCGAGGTTTCCACATACGGTCCCGAACGATGTGAACAGGGTTCCCGAGACACAAAACGGGCGCCCGGTACACCATGCCACGGTGTATCTACCGCATCATAGCCCACCCCTAGGGTCAGCGCTACGCACGGCCGCCAACACATATCCTATAAACACCAGAAACTAGTTGCAACTCCTGGACAGAGGACAAGGGTGATCAAGAAGCCGAGAGGGTCCACTAGTTTCGGGCCCAATGCGTGGTAGTAACTGTTTCATGGATCATAAACACAGAACTCAGTTCCTGAGGACGGTTTCAATGAGACAACCCACCATGTACTCCTACATGGCCTCTCACCGCTACCTTTACCAAATCGTGTTCACACACTTAGCTCACACACAGTAGGACATGTTTACACACCTCCGATCCATACCCGATGAATCAGACCTGACTCAACTCTAAGCAGTAGCAGGCATGACAACAAGCATGAATGAGTAGGCACATCAGGGCTCAAACAACTCCTACTCATGCTAGTGGGTTTCATCTATTTACTATGGCAATGACAGGTCATGCAGAGGATAAGGGGTTCAACTACCGCAACAAGTAACAGATGAATCGTTGTTGTCCTAATGCAGTAAAAGAGAGTAGGAGCGAGAGAGTGGGCTTGTATCAGAATGAACAAGGGGGTTGTGCTTGCCTGGCACTTCTGAAGATATCATTAGGTCTTCAACAGTGTCAACGATCACCCTGTCGGTACAATGTCTACCGAGAGGGGACAAACACCGAGAACTGAGAAAGAACACAATCAATGCAATGCGACAATATGATGCATGATCATGACATGGCAATATGCTGTGACTTGAGCTAATGCATCTAGCTATGAATTAAATGAAGTTGGTTTGAATACAAGATTCAAATTCAAACTCCATATATGATTAGTTAAATGCCATTTATTTGTTTTGTCCAAAACATAGGACAAACATTGTTCACACATGCATGAAAATGCCATAAGCAGATTCCTTGGATTTTTCTGATAATTTTTCAAATATAAATTATTTCATTTGGAGTTACGGTTTAATTTCTATGATTTTTAGAAGTTTTGTACATTTCCCGAAATAAATAAATCATTTAAGATTTATTTAAATTCTAGAAAAAGGATTACTGCATCAGCCTGACGTCATGATGATGTCACCAAGTCAACAGGGCTGGTCCGGGTCAAACCTGACCAGTGGGGCCCACTGGTCAGTGACCCAGGGCTGGTTTCTGTGGCTGACGTGTGGGACCAGGTCAACGGTGACGTGGCCAGGTCAAACCGACTCGTGGGGCCACGGTCATTAGCTTAAATTAAACAGGGTATAACCCTCTGGTTAACTAACGGGTGGGGCCCGTCTGTCAGCGTCTGTTAGAGAGGGATTAGTGGCGATTAGTCTTAATTAAGCGACCATGTCAGCGGTCGATGCCGGCGACCAAAAGCACGGCGGTGGCTCGCCGGAGAAGCTCGGGACGGAGCTACAGAGCATCGTTTCGCTCGTAGTTTGCGGCTACGGCGAGCTGGGAGACTCGTGCATCCAGCGGTGGCAACACCTCGTGTCGGGGTAGAGTAAATCGACGGCGGTGGCAACTTTTGCGGCGGCCGGAGTTTGGGCGAGCTCGGGGTCGTTGCTAGGAGGCACAACAGGGGGTGCGGAGGGGTGCTGCGGGCTCGTGGGGACGCAGTGAGTGCGGTGGAGTGCTCGGTTGCGAGCTTGCGCGGCTGTGGTCACGGTGGCGGCATGGCCGGCGGAGCAAAGCTCTCGGGCTCGACGGGAACAGGTGCTACGATGACCTAGTGGGCATGGGAGTAGGGGGGATCGGTAGAGGAGCTCACTGTGAGTCCAACGAGCGCGAGAGCGAGGTTGGGGACGCACGGTAGCTCCCGAATCGACGGCGATGAGCTTCGGTGGCCGGCGACGGAAACGGCGATGGTGACGATGAAGCAGCGCGTCCGAGGCCGGGAGAATCGTCGAGGAGGAAGAGG
>NC_041382.1:669272300-669286146 GCF_002162155.2 Triticum dicoccoides | reverse complement strand
AATCAGAGGAGCGAGGGGGAGGAAGGTCCAGAGAGCGAGGGAGAAGTGAGAGGGGGGGTCGGGGAGGTGGCGTGGCACTCGTGGAGGCGTCCAGGCCCTCGACGGCGAGCATGAGCTGGTGAGGCGCGTGCCAGCGCGCCGCGGCCACGCGCTCCTCCTCCTGGCAAGGAGGAAGACGACAGGGGAGGGGGCCAGGTGGGCCGGGCCGGCTTTGCCCGGCTGGGCTGCTACAGTGGTGGGCTGGCTAGGTGAGCTGCAGGTAAGGCCAGGTAAGTGCTCTACCTTTCCTATTTTCTTTTTGTTTTCTGTTTTCTATTTTTCTGCAACTGTGTGGCTTTATAAAAAATGCTAAAGCACTTTGAAAAATGCTGGAATAATTTGTGGACACTCTCTACATTATTATAGTGGCCCACATTTAATTTCAGCATTATCTGAGCATTCAATTTATTTATAGTATTTAAATGCCCAAAGTTAAATATAATATGAATTAATTCAAAAATCCAGGAATGACCTAGAAATATGTGCATCATTTTTGGCAGAGGTTTTCACCTTTATCAAAAATAATGAACTTTTCTAAAGGGCATTCTAGGTCATTGAGAAAATATTTTATTTGGACCTAGTTTGATTTGATCTGGTGCTAGGGTGTGATCAATCCCCATTTCAAGTTTATTTAAATTGAAAACATGATGACATGAGAAAGAAGCAAAGGCAAGAGGGGCTGAGCTAGGGCTGTGACAGCATCGGTCTCTCCTATAATGCCATACTCGGGTACCCGGCTCTTGCTCAGTTCATGGTGGCGACTCACCCGGCCTACAACCTCATGAAGATGCCAGGGAGCAAGGGCGTCCTCACCATCAAGGGGGACACTAAGGAGGTAGTGATGGCACTCAGGCTCGCCTTCAAGGCCGCAGTAGCAGCGCAGCTGGCCGGCGCCAGTGCGCCCGAGGACAAGGAGACCACGCCAGGCAAGAAGAAGCAGTTGTTCACCCAAGACAAGGCGGAGACCAAGCAGGTGCCGGTCGACGAGGACACGTCTTCAGGAGCCACCTTTACCATAGGAACCAGCCTTGACCTAGGACAAGAAGAAGCTTTCGTGAGGTTTTTGCGCGCAAACAAGGAGATATTCGCGTGGGAGCCCAATCAGCTGGTAGGGGTGCCGAGAGAGGTGATCCAGCATCATTTAAGGGTGTGCCCCAACATGCGCCCTGTGAAGCAATGGGCAAGACGGCAGTCCACTGAGAAGCAGGCATTCATCGTCCAAGAGACGCGCAAGCTGGAGGCAGCAGGTACCATCCATGAGGTTCGATACCCCGAATGGCTGGCGAATCCTGTCGTGGTACCGAACAAAGGTGGGAAGGAGTGGATGTGCGTTGACTTCACCAACCTAAACAAAGATTGCCCCCAAGATCCGTTCCCCCATCCGCGCATCGATCAAATCGTCGACTCCACCGCCGAGTGCGACTTTCTATGTTTCTTGGATGCGTTCTCGGGATACCATCAAATCAAGATGGCGGTGGAGGATGTGGAGAAGACGGACTTCCTGACACCGTTGGGGTGTACTGCTACACCTGCATGCCCTTCGGCCTACGCAACGCGGGTGCAACCTTTCTGCGGCTGATGCACATCGCTTTGGTGCGACAGCTCGGTAGGAGCACAGAAGCCTACGTTGATGACATAGTGGTCAAATCTCGCGAGGCAAAGATGTTGATTCAAGACATGGAGGAGATCTTTGAGAGCTTGCGTCGGGTGAACTTGAGGCTTAACCTAGAGAAGTGCGTGTTTGGCGTTCCCTCCGGTAAGCTACTACGGTTCCTCGTATCACATAGAGGGATCGAGGCGAACCCGGAGAAGATCAAGGCCATCGAAGACATGAGCCCACCCCAGACCCTCAAGGAGATGCAAAAGCTGGCAGGACGGGTGACCGCGTTAGGGCGTTCCATCTCCAAGCTAGGCGAGCGCACCTTGCCCTTCTTTGAGCTCATGAAGAAAAAGGGCCCCTTTGAGTGGACCCCGGAGGCCGACCGGGCCTTCCAAGACCTCAAGAAATAACTCACCAGCCCCCCGGCGATGGTGGCACCACGGCCTCTCGAGCCACTGGTTCTTTACCATGCCGCCACCGTGTACTCCGCCAGCGCAGTGCTGGTGGCGGTTCGGGAGGAACGCCAAGACAAGGGTGCACCCCACCAAGCCAGGGCTGATACAGCACAGGGTGAGTAAGGCGCGGCAGACTCGTTAGCAGCGGAAGACCAACCTCGGTAGGGCAACATCGAGGGAGCTCCCGAGGGCGGTCAGATCTCAAGAGACCCTCCACCTCAGGATATGCCACAACCTCTGCAGGACCCGAACCCTAACAGTGTGGCAGCCCTCGTCGAGCACCCGGTGTACTTCGTCAGCACAGTACTGCGGGACGCGAGGGCACGCTACCCAATGCCGCAAAAGCTGCTCCTCTCTTGGTGGCCTCACGCAAGTTACAACACTACTTTCAGGGCCACCCTATCAAGGTCGTCTCATCTTACCCATTGGAGAGGGTACTTAGGAGCCCAAACTCGGCTGGAAGGGTTGCTGAATGGAACATCGAGCTGCAAGCGTTCCAGCTGGAGTTCAGCACTACCAGGGTCATCAAGGGAGCTGCGCTTGCCGATTTTGTGGTAGAATGGACCGAAGCGCCGGCACTTGAGGAAGGAGAAGACCGGTCTACCTCCCCAGGAAGTGAGGCACCAAACGGCTGGGTCATGTATTTCGATGGCGCCTTCGCACACTAGGGCGCGGGGGCTGGAGCAGTGCTCATCTCGCCCACTCAGAACAAGCTTTACTACGCCGTGCAACTCTGCTTCCAGCATGGCGAGAAGTTCTCCAATAATATCGCAGAATTTTAAGGCCTCATAGCCGGCCTAAAGGCCGCGGCGGCTTTGGGGGTGAGGCGACTTACCGTCAAGGGTGACTCGTAGCTCCTCGTCAACTTCTCCAACAAAGTGTACGAGCCCAAGTTCGAGCACATGCAGGCCTACCTTGCGGAGGTGCGCAAGATGGAAAAGCAGATCTCGGGCCTGGAGCTGCAGCACGTATCGCGGGTGTTGGTGTACAAAAAGAGGGGTACACTTTTTGTACCCCTATAACTATGCACGAGCAGTCTGAGCCGCGGGCACCACCACACCAAGCACGGCAAGGGAGGTGAGCCAGGGTAAGACCGAAGCTCTAGAGAACCAGAACGACGCCAAGGGCAAGACTACAAAGAGCAAAGGGGGCGAAGCAGACTCTTGCCGGGGCACGGTCCTAGCAACCCCGGCAAGGCTCTTTCTGCGGCAACTCGCCCCACGCCTATGGAGGAAATCACCCTTGAGTCCACTGCCCCCATGGGGCAAGGATTCGGGAGACATCCCCGTGGTGGCATGCAGATCTTTGTGAAGACATTCAAGATCAGATACACGCTAAGAAGATGACGGCCCTTGGCGGGATCCCAGCCAAGGAAGACCACAAGGCCCCCGGCAAGCGCCTTGCCGGGAATGACAACAAGCGCCTCTGCAAGACCCTTGCCGGGGCCCCGGCAAGACCCTTGTCGAGGACATCTCCACAGGTTCACCATCAGGCCCACGCCACCTAAACTTCCACCGCCGTGCGCATGCAACTGCCGACCCAACCAGCTAGGCAGGCACCTACATGGCGGCATGCAGATCTTCATGAAGACCCACCACTGCGCCACCTCAGCTACCTACCTACCTACATGGCGTCGCAGGCATCGCTGGCCAGGGCGCGTGTTGACACAAGAAGGAGCGGCGACGGACGAGACATGTCTCTCCCCCGCCCCCGATGAAGCAAGGACACCTAAGCAAGACGCATTAAATGCGCCTTGTCATGTAATGCGAGGGATAACCTCGCATCACTGTACCCTTTCCACCTCCTCTGTGCCACTATGGCAACCCGTTTTCCTATAAAAGGAGGCCCGAGGGGACCAGGAGAAGGATTCGGCTTTTTGGAGCTCCTCACGCCCCATAGCTAGCTCAAGAACACAGATATACAATCCACCAAAGCAGGAGTAGGGTTTTACGCATCCTCTCGGCCTGAACCTGGATAAACGAACTGTGTGCTATCTGTTTGATCCGCTCTTTTAATGACCTCGCGCCCCGCTAACCGTAGTAGGGATTCTTGTGATCCCATAGGTGTCGTTCCCACCAACATCCTTGGCGCGCCAAGTAGGGGGCGCAGTTGTGAGAATCGTCTCTAGCTGTTAGTCCAGCGCCTCTTCATCATCATGGCGCCCAAGAAGAAGACGACGGTGGCGGTTGGCCAGTCGGAGGCCGGACAGTCCGTCCCGGTGCGGGCGAGCAGCGGACCGGTCGCAGGAATGACCTGGGGCGCTGCTCGTGAACACCAACACCGTCCCAGCAGCCGGAGTTTGGGAGGCGGCGATGTTTGTGCGCCCGGTAATGGGCCACACATCGCCAAATCGAAAGGCGGAGCCAGGCCCTCCGCGGGTGGGGCGGGGCCTTCCAAGGTCATCGCCGCCCCGCCCGAAGGCGATGCAAGGGCCTCCAAGACTCCCACGCCCGCGCCAACAGTGCGCTCCTCTCAGGCAGCGCGCGACGAACGGCGTAATCACACGGAAGATCCCGGGCGTCGCCGCGGGAAGAGCCCCGAACGCCACTCCCGGGACGTAGAAGACCTGCCCGCTCGCCGAGGCGCTGGTGAAAGCGGCGTGCGACCGCGGGGTCGTGATAGAGCTCCTCCTGGAATGGTGAGAAGGCGAAGTGCGTCGCGATCAGTGCAGGTTTCGCTGGTGCCGACGCCAGCAGAGGCCCTGGCGCGCGCGCAGTTGCTCCTCGACTAAGAATGAGACTATTGTCCATTAACTACCAAGCAACGGAGTTGCTAGGAATATTACTTTCACACACACTAGTAGAAAAGGGGGCTTTGGTCCAGGCCCGGTAAGCCCATTAGTCTCGGTTCAGTCCAGAACCGGGACCAATGGGTGCATTTATCCCGGTTTGTGTGGCTAAGGCAATAGTCCCGGTTCATCTAGGCCCTTTAGTCTCGGTTCGTGCCAAAAACTGGGACTAAAGGGTGTGATTCCCATTGGTCCCGGTTGGTGGCACCAACCAGTACTAAAGGTTAGACCTTTAGTCCCGGTTGGTGCCACCAACCGGGACTAATGGGCTTTGAGGCATTAGTACCGGTTCATGGCACGAACCGGTACTAAAGGTCCCATTTTCAAACTCCCCCCCCCTTGGACCGCCTTTTCAGTTTTAGAAAAACAAAGGAAAATGATGGAAATGTCAATAAAAATAAAATAAAATAAGTTTCCCATGTGATATGTGGTCTAGTTGTTGGGAAAATTTACAAATATGAATTTCGACTCTATTTACAGAATCTCTCTGGAATTTGTAAAATGGGCATAACTTTTGCATACGAACTCGGATTAAAAAGTTTTTTATATGAAAAATCATCTACTCGAAAAGTTACATCCGATGGAGACCGCCTACAACATGTTTGCAAATTTGTAGAATCCTCAAATTTCATCCGATGGAGACATTTCCCCGAAGGGACAGACACAAGAACGAACTGAAACACATGCCGGCCAGTCAAGTGTTCAGAGCAGTAGTGCTGGGCTAGCAGGACTCCGGTGAACCGGGCTGTAGCGGACTACTATCGCTCTCGGAAGCACTTAGACTACATTTCCCCATAAGAGAGGCTGCCAAGGATAAACAACAAGATTGTCGGATCCCACGCATACCAAGCATTTCAATCATACACACAATATGCTCGACATGCGCAAATACAACATGGCATCACAACAGGAATCTACAACTCAGAGTATTTATTTATTAGGCTTCGAGGAGTGAGATATTACAAACATGGGTCTCATGACCCAGCAGTCATAGCATACGATGCAAAGCACATGCGGAAGCTTAATATGTCTGAGTACAGACATCTACAAATGAAAAAGGCTAAGAAGCCTGACTATCTACCAGATCCCGCCGAGGGCACAAGATCATAGCTGAGGTATCAAGCTAACGTCGAAGTCCACGCGGAACTACTAGCGAGACTGAAGTCTCTCTCTGCAAAACATAAATTAGGCAAACGTGAGTACAAAGGTACTCAGCAAGACTTACAGCAGAACTAGCTGCATATGCATCGGTATCAACAAGGGGGGGGTGGAGTTTAACTGTAGCAAGCCAGCTTTGACTCAGTGGCTAACCTGATCTACGACTGCAAGCAACTCTTTTAAGGTGGCGCACACGAGTCCACATATTCACCATTCAATACACCACTATGGAACGACTCCCGTCTCCCTACGAGAAGGCCGTCCATAGCACTCACGCTTATCTTGCGCATTTTAGAGTATCCACTTTCACTTGTCTATGAACTGTTATAGGCAACCCAGAAGTCCATTACCGCGGACACGGCTATTCGAATAGATGATGTTAACCCTGCAGGGGTGTACTTCTTCACACACGCTCTTACCACTTACCGCCGTTTATACGACATGTACTCGGCAACCTTCAAGCGGAAGCCCAACGAGGGTGTCGGCCATGGCCTACCTAAACACTCAAGTCTCTAGTCCAGGTTTATCACCTATCCAGGTTCCATCCGCAGGGAGTCCGGCCGAGGTTTCCACATACGGCCGCGAACGATGTGAACAGCGTTCCCGAGACACCAAACGGGCGCCCGGTACACCGTGCCACGGTGTATCTACCGCATCATAGCCCACCCCTAGGGTCAGCGCTACGCACGGCCGCCAACACATATCCTATAAACACACCAGAAACTAGTTGCAACTCCTGGACAGAGGACAAGGGTGATCAAGAAGCCGAGAGGGTCCATTGGTTTCGGGCCCAATGCGTGGGAGTAACTGTTTCATGGATCACAAACACAGAACTCAGTTCCTGAGGACGGTTTCAATGAGACAACCCACCATGTACTCCTACATGGCCTCTCACCGCTACCTTTACCAAATCGTGTTCACACACTTAGCTCACACACAGTAGGACATGTTTACACACGTCTGATCCATACCCGATGAATCAGACCTGACTCAACTCTAAGCAGTAGCAGGCATGACAACAAGCATGAATGAGTAGGCACATCAGGGCTCAAACAACTCCTACTCATGCTAGTGGGTTTCATCTATTTACTGTGCCAATGACAGGTCATGCAGAGGATAAGGGGTTCAACTACCGCAACAAGTAAGAGATGAATCGTTGTTGTCCTAATGCAATAAAAGAGAGCAGGAGCGAGAGAGTGGGCTTGTATCGGAATGAACAAGGGGGTTGTGCTTGCCTGACACTTCTGAAGATATCATTAGGTCTTCAACAGTGTCAACGATCACCGTGTCGGTACAACGTCTACCGAGAGGGGACAAACACCGAGAACTGAGAAAGAACACAATCAATGCAATGCGACAATATGATGCATGATCATGACATGGCAATATGCTGTGACTTGAGCTAATGCATCTAGCCATGAATTAAATGAAGTTGGTTTGAATACAAGATTGAAATTCAAACTCCATATATGATTAGTTAAATGCCATTTATTTGTTTTGTCCAAAACAGAGGAGAAACATTGTTCAGACATGCATGAAAATGCCATAAACAGATTCCTTGAATTTTTCTGATAATTTTTCATATATAAATTATTTCATTTGGAGTTAGGGTTTAATTTCTATGATTTTTAGAAGTTTTGGACATTTCCTGAAATAAATAAATCATTTAAGATTTATTTAAATTCCAGAAAAAGGATTACTGCGTCAGTCTGACATCATGATGATGTCACCAAGTCAATAGGGCTGGTCTGGGTCAAACCTGACCAGTGGGGCCCACTGGTCAATGACCGAGGGCTGGTTTCTGTGGCTGACGTGTGGGACCAGGTCAACTGTGACGTGGCCAGGTCAAACTAACTCGTGGGGCCACGGTCATCAGCTTAAATTAAACAGGGTATAACCCACTAGTTAACTAACGGGTGGGGCCCGTCTGTCAGCGTCTGTTAGAGAGGGATTAGTGGCGATTAGTCTTAATTAAGCGAGCACGTCAGCGGTCGACGCCGGCGACCAAAATCACGGTGGTGGCTCGCCAGAGATGCTCGAGACGGAGCTACAGAGCATCGTTTCGCTCGTAGTTTGCGGCTACGGCGAGCTGGGAGACTCGCGCATCCAGCGGTGGCAACACCTCGCGTCGGGGTTGATTAAATCAACGGCGGCGGCAACTTTTGCGGCGGCCGGAGTTCGGGCGAGCTCGGGGTCATCGCTAGGAGGCACAGCAGGGTGTGCGGAGGGGTGCTGCGGGCTCCTGGGGACGCGGCGAGTGCGGTGGAGTGCTCGGTTGCGAGCTTGCGCGGCTGTGGTCATGGTGGCGGCATGGCCGGCGGAGCAAAGCTCTCGGGCTCGACGGGAACAGATGCTACGATGAGCTAGTGGGCATGGGAGTAGGGGGGATCGGTAGAGGAGCTCACCATGAGTCCAACAAGCGCGAGGGCGAGGTCGGGGACGCAGGGTAGCTCCCGAATCAACGGCGATGATCTTCGGTGGTCGGCGACGGAAACGGCGATGGTGATGATGAAGCAGCGCGTCCGAGACCGGGAGAATCGTCGAGGAGGAAGAGGCAGATGAGGCGGAGCTCGTGAGCACATTGGATGGGCGAGGGAGGGCCAGTGGCCGTGGCAATAGCGAGCGGCGGCGACGGGCATGCTCGGTGATGGGGGGCGGGAATCAGAGGAGCGAGGGGGAGGGAGGTCCAGAGAGCGAGGGAGAAGTGAGAGGGGGGGTCGGGGAGGTGGCGTGGCACTCGTGGAGGCATCCAGGCCCTCGACGGCGAGCATGAGCTGGTGAGGCGCATGCCAGCACGCCGCGGCCACGCGCTCATCCTCCTGGCAAGGAGGAAGACGATAGGGGAGGGGGCCAGGTGGGCCGGGCCGGCTTTGCCCGGCTGGGCTGCTACAGTGGTGGGCTGGCTAGGTGAGCTGCAGGTAAGGCCAAGTAAGTGCTCTGCCTTTCCTATTTTCTGTTTGTTTTCTGTTTTCTATTTTTCTGCAACTATGTGGCTTTATAAAAAATGCTAAAGCACTTTGAAAAATGCTGGAATAATTTGTGGACACTCTCTACATTATTCTAGTGGCCCACATTTAATTTCAGCATTATCTGAGCATTTAATTTATTTATAGTATTTAAATGCCCAAAGTCAAATACATTATGAATTAATTCAAAAATCCAGGAATGACCTAGAAATATGTGCATCATTTTCGGCAGAGGTTTTCACCTTTATCAAAAATAATGAACTTTTCTAAAGGGCATTCTAGGTCATTCAGAAAATATTCTATTTGGACCTAGTTTGATTTGATCTGGTGCTAGGGTTTGATCATTCCCCATTTCAAGTTTATTTAAATTGAAAACATGATGACATGAGAAACAAGCAAAGGCAAGAGGGGCTGAGCTAGGGCTGTGACAGCATCAGTCTCTCGTATAATGCCATACTCGGGTACCCGGCTCTTGCTCAGTTCATGGCGGCGACTCACCTGACCTACAACCTCATGAAGATGCCAGGGAGCAAGGGCGTCCTCACCATCAAGGGGGACACTAAGGAGGTAGTGATGGCACTCAGGCTCGCCTTCAAGGCCGCAGCAGCAGTGCAGCTGGCCGGCGCGAGTGTGCCCGTGGCCAAGGAGACCACGCCAGGAAAGAAGAAGCAGTTGTTCACCCAAGACAAGGCGGAGACCAAGCAGGTGCCGGTCGACAAGGACGCGTCTTCAGGAGCCACCTTTACCATAGGAACCAGCCTTGACCTAGGATAAGAAGAAGCTTTCGTGAGGTTTTTGCGCGCAAACAAGGAGATATTCGCGTGGGAGCCCAATCAGCTGGTAGGGGTGCCGAGAGAGGTGATCCATCATCATTTAAGGGTGTGCCCCAACATGCGCCCTGTGAAGCAGTGGGCAAGACGGCAGTCCACTGAGAAGAAGGCATTCATCGTCCAAGAGACGCGCAAGCTGGAGGCAGCAGGTACCATCCGTGACGTTCGATACCCCGAATGGCTGGCGAATCCTGTCGTGGTACCGAAGAAAGGTGGGAAGGAGTGGATGTGCGTTGACTTCACCAACCTTAACGAAGATTGCCCCCAAGATCCGATCCCCCTTCCGCGCATCGATCAAATCATCGACTCCACCGCCGAGTGCGACTTTCTATGTTTCTTGGATGTGTTCTCAGGATACCATCAAATCAAGATGGCGGTGGAGGATGTGGAGAAGACGGCCTTCCTAACACCGTTGGGGTGTACTGCTACACCTGCATGCCCTTCGGCCTACGCAATGCGGGTGCAACCTTTCAACGGCTGATGCACATCGCTTTGGTGCGACAGCTCGGCAGGAACATAGAGGCCTACGTTGATGACATAGTGGTCAAATCTCTTGAGGCGAAGACGTTGATTCAAGACATGGAGGAGACCTTTGAGAGCTTGCGCCGGGTGAACTTGAGGCTTAACCTAGAGAAGTGCGTGTTTGGTGTTCCCTCCGGTAAGCTACTACGATTCCTCGTATCACACAGAGGGATCGAGGCGAACCCGGAGAAGATCAAGGCCATCGAAGACATGAGCCCAAAGAGATGCAAAAGCTGGCAGGACGGGTGACCGCGTTAGGGCGTTTCATCTCCAAGCTAGGCGAGCGCATCTTGCCCTTCTTTAAGCTCATGAAGAAAAAGGGCCCCTTTAAGTGGACCCCGGAGGCCGACCGGGCCTTCCAAGACCTCAAGAAATACCTCACCAGCCCCCCGGCGATGGTGGCACCACGGCCTGTCGAGCCACTGGTTCTTTACCTTGCCGCCACCGCGTACTCCGCCAGCGCAGTGCTGGTGGAAGTTCGGGAGGAACGCCAAGACAAGGGTGCACCCCACCAAGCCAGGGCTGATACAGCACAGGGTGAGTAAGGCGCAGCAGAGTCGTCAGCAGCGGAAGACCAACCTCGGTAGTGCAACATCGTGGGAGCTCCCGAGGGTGGTCAGATCTCAAGAGACCCTCCACCTCAGGATATGCCACAACCTCTGCAGGACCCGATCCCTAACAGTGTGCTAGCCCTCATCGAGCACCCGGTGTACTTCATCAGCACCGTACTGCGGGACGCGAGGGCACGCTACCCAATGCCACAAAAGCTGTTGCTCTCTTGGTGGCCTCACGCAAGCTGCAACACTACTTTCAGGGCCACCCCATCAAGGTCGTCTCATCTTACCCATTGGAGAGGGTACTCAGGAGCCCAAACTCAGCTGGAAGGGTTGCTGAATGGAACATGGAGCTGCAAGCGTTCCAGCTGGAGTTCAGCACTACCAGGGTCATCAAGGGAGCCGCGCTTGCCGATTTTGTGGCAGAATGGACCGAAGCGCCGGCACTTGAGGAAGGAGAAGACCGGTCTACCTCCCTAGGAAGTGAGGCACCAAACGGCTGGGTCATGTATTTCGATGGCGCCTTCGCACACTAGGGTGCGGGGGCTGGAGCAGTGCTCATCTCGCCCACTCAGGACAAGCTTTACTACGCCGTGCAACTCTGCTTCCAGCACGGCGAGAAGGTCTCCAATAATATCGTAGAATATGAAGGCCTCATAGCCGGCCTAAAGGCCGCGGAGGCTTTGGGGGTGAGGCGACTTACCGTCAAGGGCAACTCGCAGCTCCTCGTCAATTTCTCCAACAAAGTGTACGAGCCCAAGGACAAGCACATGCAGGCCTACCTCACGGAGGTGCGCAAGATGGAAAAGCAGATCTCGGGCCTGGAGCTGCAGCATGTATCGCGGGTGTCGGTGTACAAAAAGAGGGGTACACTTTTTGTACCCCTATAACTGTGCACGGGCAGTCTGAGCCGCGGGCACCACCACACCAAGCACGGCAAGGGAGGTGAGCCAGGGTATGACCGAAGCTCTAGAGAACCAGAACGACGCCAAGGGCAAGACCACAAAGAGCAAAGGGGGCAAAGCAGACTCTTGCCGGGGCACGGTCCTAGAAACCCCGGCAAGGCTCTTGCTGCGGCAACTCGCCCCACGCCTACGGAGGAAATCACCCTTGAGTCCACTGCCCCCATGGGGCAAGGATTCAGGAGACATCCCCGTGGTGGCATGCAGATCTTTGTGAAGACATTCAAGATCAGATACACGCTAAGAAGATGCCGGCCCTTGGCGAGATCCCAGCCAAGGAAGACCACAAGGCCCCCGGCAAGCGCCTTGCCGGGGATGACAGCAAGCGCCTCTGCAAGACCCTTGTCGGGGCCCCGGCAAGACCCTTGTCGAGGACATCTCCACAGGTTCACCATCAGGCCCACGCCAACTAAACTTCCACCGCCGTGCGCATGCAGCTGCCGACCCAACCAGCTAGGCAGGCACCTGCGTGGCGGCATGCAGATCTTCATGAAGACCCACCACTGCGCCACCTCAGCTACCTGCCTACCTACATGGCGTCACAGGCATCGCTGGCCAGGGCGCGTGTTGACACAAGAAGGAGCGGCGACGGACGAGACATGTCTCTCCCCCGCCCCCGATGAAGCAAGGACACCTAAGCAACACGCATTAAATGCGCCTTGTCATGTAATGCGAGGGATAACCTCGCATCACTGTACCCTTTCCACCTCCTCTGTGCCACTCCCCCTTTTCCTATAAAAGGAGGCCCGAGGCGACCAGGAGAAGGATTCGGCTTTTTGGAGCTCCTCACGCCCCATAGCTAGCTCAAGAACACAGATATACAATCCACCAAAGCAGGAGTAGGGTTTTACGCATCCTCTCGGCCTAAACGTGGATAAACGAACCGTGTGCTATCTATTTGATCCGCTCTTTTCACGACCCCACGCCCCGCTAACCGTAGTAGGGATTCTTGTGATCCCATAGGTGTCGTTCCCACCAACATCTTTGGCACGCCAAGTAGGGGGCGCAGTTGTGAGAATCGTCTCTAGCAGTTAGTCCAGCGCCTCTTCATCATCATGGCACCCAAGAAGAAGACGACGGTGGCGATTGGCCAGTCGGAGGCCGGACAGCCCGTCCCGGTGCGGGCAAGCAGCGGACCGGTCGTAGGAATGACCTGGGGCGCTGCTCGTGAACACCAACACTGTCCCAGCAGCCGGAGTTTGGGAGGCGGCGATGTTTGTGCGCCTGGTAATGGGCCACACGTCCCCAAATCGAAAGGCGGAGCCAGGCCCTCCGCGGGTGGGGCGGGGCCTTCCAAGGTCATCGCCGCCCCGCCCGAAGGCGACGCAAGGGCCTCCAAGACTCCCACGCCCGCGCCAACAGCGCGCTCCTCTCAGGCAGCGCGCGACGAACGGCGTAATCACACCGAAGATCCCGAGCGTCGCCGCGGGAAGAGCCCCGAACGCCACTCCCGGGACGTAGAAGACCTGCCCGCTCGCCGAGGCGCTGGTGAAAGCGGCGTGCGACCGTGGGGTCATGATAGAGCTCCTTCTGGCATGGTGAGAAGTCGAAGCGCGTCGCGATCCGTGCAGGTTTTGCTGCTGCCGACGCAAGCAGAGGCCCTGGCGCGCGCGCAGTTGCTCCTCGACTAAGAATGAGAGTATTGTCCATTAACTACCAAGCAACGGAGTTGCTAGGAATATTACTTTCACACACACTAGTAGAAAAGGGGGCTTTGGTCCAGGCCGGGTAAGCCCATTAGTCCCGGTTCAGTCCAGAACTGGGACCAATGGGTGCATTTATCACGGTTCGTGCGGCTAAGGCATTAGTCCCGGTTCACCTGGGCCCTTTAGTCCCGGTTCGTGCCACGAACCGGGACTAAAGGGTGCGATTCCCATTGGTCCCGGTTGGTGGCACCAACCGGTACTAAAGGTTAGACCTTTAGTCCCGGTTGGTGCCACCAACCGGGACTAATGGGCTTTGAGGCATTAGT
>NC_041382.1:669259755-669271844 GCF_002162155.2 Triticum dicoccoides | reverse complement strand
TTTAGAAAAACAAAAGAAAATGATGGAAATGTCAATAAAAATAAAATAAAATAAGTTTCCCATGTGATATGTGGTCTAGTTGTTGGGAAAATTTTCAAATATGAATTTCGACTTTATTTACAAAATCTCTCTGGAATTTGTAAAATGGGCATAACTTTTGCATACGAACTCGGATTAAAAAGTTTTTTATATGAAAAATCTTCTGCTCGAAAAGTTACATCCGATGGAGACCGCCTACGGCCTGTTTGCAAATTTGTAGAATCTTCAAATTCCATCCGATGGAGACATTTCCCCGAAGGGACAGACACAGGAACGAAGTGAAACACATGCCGGCCAGTCAAGTGTTCAGAGCAGTAGTGCTGGGCTAGCAGGACTTCGGTGAACCGGGCTGTAGCGGACTACTATCGCTCTCGGAAGCACTTAGACTACATTTCCCCATAAGAGAAGCTGCCAAGGATAAACAACTAGATTGTCGGATCCCACGAATACCAAGCATTTCAATCATACACACAATATGCTCGACATGCGCAAATACAACATGGCATCACAACAGGACTCTACGACTCAGAGTATTTATTTATTAGGCTTCGAGGAGCGAGATATTACAAACATGGGTCTCATGACCCAGCAGTCATAGCATACGATGCAAAGCACATGCGGAAGCTTAACATGTCTGAGTACAGACATCTACAAATGAAAAAGGCTAAGAAGCCTAACTATCTACCAGATCCTCTCGAGGGCACAAGATCGTAGCTGAGGTATCAAGCTAACGTTGAAGTCCACGCGGAACTACTAGCGAGACTGAAGTCTCCCTCTCTCTGCAAAACATAAATTAAGCAAACGTGAGTACAAAGGTACTCAGCAAGACTTACATCAGAACTAGTTGCATATGCATCGGTATCAACAAGGGGGGGGGGGTGGTGGAGTTTAACTGCAGCAAGCCAGATTTGACTCAGTGGCTAACCTGAACTACGACTGCAAGCAACTCTTTTAAGGTGGCGCACACGAGTCCACATATTCACCATTCAATACACCTCTATGGAACCACACCCGTCTCCCTACGAGAAGGCCGTCCATAGCACTCACGCTTATCTTGCGCATTTTAGAGTATCCACTTTCACTTGTCTATGAACTGTTATAGGCAACCCAGATGTCCATTACCGCAGGCACGGCTATTCGAATAGATGATGTTAACCCTGCAGGGGTGTACTTCTTCACACACGCTCTCACCACTTACCGCCGTTTACACGACATGTACTCGGCAACCTTCAAGCGGAAGCCCAACGAGGTTGTCGGCCACGGCCTACCTAAACACTCAAGTCTCTAGTCCAGGTTTATATCCTATCCAGGTTCCATCCGCAGGGAGTCCGGCCGAGGTTTCCACATACAGCCCCGAACGATGTGAACAGGGTTCCCGAGACACCAAACGGGCGCCCGGTACACCGTGCCACGGTGTATCTACCGCATCATAGCCCACCCCTAGGGTCAGCGCTACGCACAGCCGCCAACACATATCCTATAAACACCATAAACTAGTTGCAACTCCTGGACAGAGGACAAGGGTGATCAAGAAGCCGAGAGGGTCCATTGGTTTCGGGCCCAATGCGTGGGAGTAACTGTTTCATGGATCACAAACACAGAACTCAGTTCCTGAGGACGGTTTCAATGAGACAACCCACCATGTACTCCTACATGGCCTCTCACCGCTACCTTTACCAAATCATGTTCACACACTTAGCTCACACACAGTAGGACATGTTTACACACGTCTGATCCATACCCGATGAATCAGACCTGACTCAACTCTAAGCAGTAGCAGGCATGACAACAAGCATGAATGAGTAGGCACATCAGGGCTCAAACAACTCCTACTCATGCTAGTGGGTTTCATCTATTTACTGTGCCAATGACAGGTCATGCAGAGGATAAGGGGTTCAACTACCGCAACAAGTAACCGATGAATCGTTGTTGTCCTAATGCAGTAAAAGAGAGTAGGAGCGAGAGAGTGGGCTTGTATCGGAATGAACAAGGGGGTTGTGCTTGCCTGGCACTTCTGAAGATATCATTAGGTCTTCAACAATGTCAACGATCACCGCGTCGGTATAACGTCTACCGAGAGGGGACAAACACCAAGAACTGAGAAAGAACACAATCAATGCAATGCGACAATATGATGCATGATCATGACATGGCAATATGCTGTGATTTGAGCTAATGCATCTAGCTATGAATTAAATGAAGTTGGTTTGAATACAAGATTCAAATTCAAACTCCATATATGATTAGTTAAATGCCATTTATTTGTTTTGTCCAAAACAGAGGACAAACATTGTTCAGGCATGCATGAAAGTGCCATAAACAGATTCCTTGAATTTTTCTGGTAATTTTTCATATATAAATTATTTCATTTGGAGTTACGGTTTAATTTCTATGATTTTTAGAAGTTTTGGACATTTCCTGAAATAAATAAATCATTTAAGATTTATTTAAATTCCAGAAAAAGGATTACTGCGTCAGCCTGACGTCATGATGATGTCACCAAGTCAACAGGGCTGGTTCGGGTCAAACCTGACTCGTGGGGCCCACTGGTCAGTGACCCAGGGCTGGTTTCTGTGGCTGACGTGTGGGACCAGGTCAACGGTGACGTGGCCAGGTCAAACTGACTCGTGGGGCCACGGTCATTAGCTTAAATTAAATATGGTATAACCCTGTGGTTAACTAACGGGTGGAGCCCGTCTGTCAGCGTCTGTTAGGGAGGGATTAGTGGCGATTAGTCTTAATTAAGCGACCACGTCAGCGGTCGACGCCGGCGACCAAAAGCACGGCGGTGGCTCGCCGGAGATGCTCGGGACGGAGCTACAGAGCATCGTTTCGCTCGTAGTTTGCGGCTACGGCGAGCTGGGAGACTCGCGCATCCAGCGGTGGCAACACCTCGCGCCGGGGTTGACTAAATCAACGGCGGCGGCAACTTTTGCGGCGGCCGGAGTTCGGGCATGCTCGGGGTCGTCGCTAGGAGGCACAGCAGGGGGTCCGGAAGGGTGCTGCGGGCTCCTGGGGACGCAGCGAGTGTGGTGGAGTGCTCGGTTGCGAGCTTGCGCGGCTGTGGTCATGGTGGTGGCATGGCCGGCGGAGCCAAGCTCTCGGGCTCGACGGGAACGGGTGCTACGATGAGCTAGTGGGCATGGGACTAGGGGGGATCGGTAGAGGAGCTCACCGTGAGACCAACGAGCACGAGGGCGAGGTCGGGGATGCCCGGTAGCTCCCGAATCGACGGTGATGAGCTTCGGTGGCCGGCGACGGAAATGGCGATGGTGACGATGAAGCAGCGCGTCCGAGGCCGGGAGAATCGTCGAGGAGGAAGAGGCAGATGAGGCGGAGCTCATGAGCACGTTGGATGGGCGGGGGAGGGCCAGTGGCCATGGCAACAGCGAGCGGCGGCGACGGGTATGCTCGGCCATGGGGGGGAATCAGAGGAGCGAGGGGGAGGGAGGTCCAGAGAGTGAGGGAGAAGTGAGAGGGGGGTCAGGGAGGTGGCGTGGCACTCGTGGAGGCGTCCAGGCCCTCGACGGCGAGTAGGAGCTGGCGAGGCGCGTGCCAGCGCGCCGCGGCCACGCTCTCATCCTCCTGGCAAGGAGGAAGACGACAGGGGAGGGGGCCAGGTGGGCCGGGCCGGCTTTGCCCAGCTGGGCTGCTACAGTGGTGGGCTGGCTAGGTGAGCTGCAGGTAAGGCGAGGTAAGTGCTCTGCCTTTCATATTTTCTGTTTGTTTTCTATTTTCTATTTTTCTGCAACTGTGTGGCTTTATAAAAAATGCAAAAGCACTTTGAAAAATGCTGGAATAATTTGTGGACATTCTCTAGATTATTCTAGTGGCCCACATTTAATTTCAGCATTATCTGAGCATTTAATTTATTTATAGTATTTAAATGCCCAAAGTCAAATACAATATGAATTAATTCAAAAATCCAGGAATGACCTAGAAATATGTGCATCATTTTTGGCAGAGGTTTTCACCTTTATCAAAAATAATGAACTTTTCTAAAGGGCATTCTAGGTCATTGAGAAAATATTTTATTTGGACCTAGTTTGATTTGATCTGGTGCTAGGGTTTGATCAATCCCCATTGCAAGTTTATTTAAATTGAAAACATGATGACATGAGAAACAAGCAAAGGCAACAGGGGCTGAGCTAGGGCTGTGATAGCATTGGTCTCTCGTATAATGCCATACTCGGGTACCCGGCTCTTTCTCAGTTCATGGCGGCGACTCACCCGGCCTACAACCTCATGAAGACGACAGGGAGCAAGGGCGTCCTCACCACCAAGGGGGACACTAAGGAGGTAATGATGGCACTCAGGCTCGCCTTCCAGGCCGCAGCAGCAGCGCCGCTGGCCGGCGCCAGTGCGCCCGAGGCCAAGGAGACCACGCCAGGCAAGAAGAAGCAGTTGTTCACCCAAGACAAGGCGGAGACCATGCAGGTGCCGGTCGACGAGGACGCGTCTTCAGGAGCCACCTTTATCATAGGAACCAGCCTTGACCTAGGACAAGAAGAAGCTTTCGTGAGGTTTTTGCGCGCAAACAAGGAGATATTCGCATGGGAGCCCAATCAGCTGGTAGGGGTGCCGAGAGAGGTGATCCAGCATCATTTAAGGGTGTGCCCCAACATGCGCCCTGTGAAGCAGTGGGCAAGACGGCAGTCCACTGAGAAGGAGGCATTCATCGTCCAAGAGACGCGCAAGCTAGAGGCAGCAGGTACTATCCGTGAGGTTCGATACCCCGAATGGCTGGCGAACCCTGTCGTGGTACCAAAGAAAGGTGGGAAGGAGTGGATTTGCGTTGACTTCACCAACCTTAACAAAGATTGCCCCCAAGATCCGTTCCCCCTTCCGCGCATCGATCAAATCGTCAACTCCACCGCCGAGTGCGACTTTCTATGTTTCTTGGATGCGTTCTCGGGATACCATCAAATCAAGATGGCGATGGAGGATGTGGAGAAGACGCCCTTCCTAACACCGTGTGGGATGTACTACTACACCTGCATGCCCTTCGGCCTATGCAACGCGGGTGCAACCTTTCTGCAGCTGATGCACATTGCTTTGGTGCGACAGCTCGGCAGGAACACAGAGGCCTACATTGATGACATAGTGGTCAAATCTCGCGAGGCAAAGACGTTGATTCAAGACATGGAGGAGACCTTTGAGAGCTTGCGCCGGGTGAACTTGAGGCTTAACCTAGAGAAGTTCGTGTTTGGCGTTCCCTCCGGTAAGCTACTATGGTTCCTCGTATCACACAGAGGGATCGAGGTGAACCTGGAGAAGATCAAGGCCATCGAAGACATGAGCCCACCCCAGACCCTCAAGGAGATGCAAAAGCTGGCAGGACGGGTGACCGCGTTAGGGCATTTCATCTCCAAGCTAGGCGAGTGCGCCTTGCCCTTCTTTAAGCTCATGAAGAAAAAGGGCCCCTTTGAGTGGACCCTGGAGGCCGACCGGGCCTTCCAAGACCTCAAGAAATACCTCACCATCCCCCGGCGATGGTGGCACCACGGCCTCTCGAGCCACTGGTTCTTTACCTTGCCGCCACCGCATACTCCGCCAGCACAGTGCTGGTGGCGGTTCGGGAGGAACGCCAAGACAAGGGTGCACCCCACCAAGCCAGGGCTGATACAGCACAGGGTGAGTAAGGCGCGGCAGAGTCGTTAGCAGCGGAAGACCAACCTCGGTAGGGCAACATCGTGGGAGCTCCCGAGGGCGGTCAAATCTCAAGAGACCCTCCACCTCAGGATATGCCACAACCTCTGCAGGACCCGAACCCTAACAGTGTGCCAGCACTAGTCGAGCACCCAGTGTACTTTGTGAGCACCATACTGCGGGACGCGAGGGCACGCTACCCAATGCCGCAAAAGCTGATGCTCTCTTGGTGGCCTCACGCAAGCTGCGACACTACTTTTAGGGCCACCCCATCAAGGTCGTCTCATCTTACCCATTGGAGAGGGTACTCAGGAGCCCAAACTCGGCTGGAAGGGTTGCTGAATGGAACACCGAGCTGCAAGCGTTCCAGCTGGAGTTCAGCACTACCAGGGTCATCAAGGGAGCCGCGCTTGCCGATTTTGTGGCAGAATGGACCGAAGCCCGACAGTTGAGGAAGGAGAAGACCGGTCTACCTCCCTAGGAAGTGAGGCACCAAACGGCTGGGTCATGTATTTCGATGGCGCCTTCGCACACTAGGGTGCGGGGGCTGGAGCAGTGCTCATCTCGCCCACTCAGGACAAGCTTTATTATGCCGTGCAACTCTACTTCCAGCATGGCGAGAAGGTCTCTAATAATATCGCAGAATATGAATGCCTCATAGCCAGCCTAAAGGCCGTGGCGGCTTTGGGGGTGAGGCGACTTACCGTCAAGGGCGACTCGCAGCTCCTCGTCAACTTCTCCAACAAAGTGTACGAGCCCAAGGACGAGCACATGCAGGCCTACCTCGCGGAGGTGCGCAAGATGGAAAAGCAGATCTCGGGCCTGGAGCTGCAGCACGTATCGCGGGTGTCGGTGTACAAAAAGAGGGGTACACTTTTTGTACCCCTATAACTGTGAACGGGCAGTCTGAGCCGCGGGCACCACCACACCAAGCACGGCAAGGGAGGTGAGCCAGGGTAAGACCGAAGCTCAAGAGAACCAGAACGACGCCAAGGGCAAGACCACAAAGAGCAAAGGGGGCAAAGCAGACTCTTGCCGGGGGACGGTCCTAACAACCCCGACAAGACTCTTGCTGCGGCAACTCGCCCCACGCCTACGCAGGAAATCACCCTTGAGTCCACTGCCCCCATGGGGCAAGGATTCGGGAGACATCCCCGTGGTGGCATGCAGATCTTTGTGAAAACATTCAAGATCAGATACACGCTAAGAAGATGATGGACCTTGGCGGGATCCCAGCCAAGGAAGACCACAAGGCCCCCGGCAAGCGCCTTGCCGGGGATGACAGCAAGCACCTCTGCAAGACCCTTGCCGGGGCCCCGGCAAGACCCTTGTCGAGGACATCTCCACAGGGCCGCCATCAGGCCCACGCCAACTAAACTTCCAACGCCGTGCGCATGCAGCTGCCGACCCAACCAGCTGGGCAGGCACCTGCGTGGCGGCATGCAGATATTCATGAAGACCCACCACTGCGCCACCTCAGCTACCTGCCTACCTACATGGCATCGCAGGCATCGCTGGCCAGGGCGCGTGTCGACACAAGAAGGAGCGGCGACGGACGAGACATGTCTCTCCCCTGCCCCCGATGAAGCAAGGACACGTAAGCAAGATGCATTAAATGCGCCTTGTCATGTAATGCGAGGGATAACGTCACATCACTGTACCCTTTCCACCTCCTCTGTGCCACTATGGCAACCCCTTTTCCTATAAAAGGAGGCCCAAGGCGACCAGAAGAAGGATTCGGCTTTTTGGAGCTCCTCACGCCCCATAGCTAGCTCAAGAACACAGATATACAATCCACCAAAGAAGGAGTAGGGTTTTATGCATCCTCTCGGCCTGAACCTGGATAAACGAACCGTGTGCTATCTGTTTGATCCGCTCTTTTCACGACCCCGCGCCCCGCTAACCGTAGTAGGGATTCTTGTGATCCCATAGGCGTCGTTCCCACAAACATCTTTGGCGCGCCAAGTAGGGGGCGCAGTTGTGAGAATCGGCTCTAGCAGTTAGTCCAGCGCCTCTTCATCATCATGGCGCCCTAGAAGAAGACGACGGTGGCAGTTGGCCAGTCGGAGGCCAGACAGCCCGTCCCGGTGCGGGCGAGCAGCGGACCGGTCGCAGGAATGACCTGGGGCGCTGCTCGTGAACACCAACACCGTCCCAGCAACCGGAGTTTGGGAGGCGGTGATGTTTGTGCGCCCGGTGATGGGCCACACGTCGCCAAATCGAAAGGCAGAGCCAGGCCCTCCGCGGGTGGGGCGGGGCCTACCAAGGTCATCGCCGCCCCGCCCGAAGGCGACGCAAGGGCCTCCAAGACTCCCACGCCCACGCCAATAGCGCGCTCCTCTCAGGCAGCGCGCGACGAACGGTGTAATCACACCGAAGATCTCGGGCGTCGCCGCGGGAAGAGCCCCGAACGCCACTCCCGGGACGTAGAAGACCTTCCTGCTCGCCGAGGCGCTGGTGAAAGCAGCGTGCGACCGCGGGGTCGTGATATATCTCCTTCTGGCATGGTGAGAAGTCGAAGCACGTCGCGATCCATGCAGGTTTCGCTGCTGCCGACGCCAGCAGAGTCCCTGGCGCGCGCGCAGTTGCTCCTCGACTAAGAATGAGAGTGTTGTCCATTAACTACCAAGCAACAGAGTTGCTAGGAATATTTCTTTCACACACACTAGTAGAAAAGGGGGCTTTGGTCCAGGCAGGGTAAGCCCATTAGTCACGGTTCAGTCCAGAACCAGGACCAATGGGTGCATTTATCCCGGTTCGTGCGGCTAAGGCATTAGTCCCGGTTCGCCTGGGCCCTTTAGTCCCAGTTCGTGCCACGAACCGGGACTAAAGGGTGCGATTCCCATTGGTCCCGGTTGGTGGCACCAACCGATACTAAAGGTTAGACCTTTAGTCCCGGTTGGTGCCACCAACCGGGACTAATGGGCTTTGAGGCATTAGTACCGGTTCATGGCACGAACCGGTACTAAAGGTCCCATTTTCAAACTCCCCCCCCCCCCATGGACCGCCTTTTCAGTTTTAGAAAAACAAAAGAAAATGATGTAAATGTCAATAAAAATAAAATAAAATAAGTTTCCCATGTGATATGTGGTCTAGTTGTTGGGAAAATTTACAAATATGAATTTCGACTTTATTTACAAAATCTCTCTGGAATTTGTAAAATGGGCATAACTTTTGCATACGAACTCGGATTAAAAAGTTTTTTATATGAAAAATCATCTACTCGAAAAGTTACATCCGATGGAGACCGCCTACGACCTGTTTGCAAATTTGTAGAATCCTCAAATTCCATCCGATGGAGACATTTCCCCGAAGGGACAGACACAGGAACGAAGTGAAACACATGCCGGCCAGTCAAGTGTTCAGAGCAGTAGTGCTGGGCTAGTAGGACTCCGGTGAACCAGGCTGTAGCGGACTACTATCGCTCTCGGAAGCACTTAGACTACATTTCCCCATAAGAGAGGCTACCAAGGATAAACAACTAGATTGTCGGATCCCACACATACCAACCATTTCAATCATACACACAATATGCTCGACATGCGCAAATACAACATGGCATCACAACAAGACTCTACGACTCAGAGTATTTATTTATTAGGCTTCGAGGAGCGAGATATTACAAACATGGGTCTCATGACCCAGCAGTCATAGCATACGATGCAAAGCACATGCGGAAGCTTAACATGTCTGAGTACAGACATCTACAAATGAAAAAGGCTAAGAAGCCTGACTATCTACCAGATCCTGCCGAGGGCACAAGATCGTAGCTGAGGTATCAAGCTAACGTCGAAGTCCACGCGGAACTACTAGCGAGACTGAAGTCTCTCTCTGCAAAACATAAATTAAGCAAACGTGAGTACAAAGGTACTCAGCAAGACTTACATCAGAACTAGCTGCTTATGCATCGGTATCGACAAGGGGGGGTGGAGTTTAACTACAGCAAGCCAGCTTTGACTCAGTGGCTAACCTGAACTACGACTGCAAGCAACTCTTTTAAGGTGGCGCACACGAGTCCACATATTCACCATTCAATACACCACTATGGAACCACTCCCGTCTCCCTACGAGAAGGCCGTCCATAGCACTCACGCTTATCTTGCGCATTTTAGAGTATCCACTTTCACTTGTCTATGAACTGTTATAGGCAACCCAGAAGTCCATTACCGCAGACACGGCTATTCGAATAGATGATGTTAACCCTACAGGGGTGTACTTCTTCACACATGCTCTCACCACTTACCGCCGTTTACACGACATGTACTCGGCAACCTTCAAGTGTAAGCCCAACGAAGGTGTCGGCCACGGCCTACCTAAATACTCAAGTCTCTAGTCCAGGTTTATCGCCTATCCAGGTTCCATCCGCAGGGAGTCCGGCCGAGGTTTCCACATATGGCCCCGAACGACGTGAACAGGGTTCCCGAGACACCAAACGGGCGCCCGGCACACCGTGCCACAGTGTATCTACCGCATCATAGCCCACCCCTAGGGTCAGTGCTACGCACGGCCGCCAACACATATCCTATAAACACCAGAAACTAGTTGCAACTCCTGGACAGAGGACAAGGGTGATCAAGAAGCCGAGAGGGTCCATTGGTTTTGGGCCCAATGCGTGTTAGTAACTGTTTCATGGATCACAAACACAGAACTCAGTTCCTGAGGACGGTTTCAATGAGATAGCCCACCATGTACTCCTACATGGCCTCTCACCGCTAACTTTACCAAATCGTGTTCACACACTTAGCTCACACACAGTAGGAAATGTTTACACACCTCCAATCCATACCCGATGAATCAGACCTGACTCAACTCTAAGCAGTAGCAGGCATGACAACAAGCATGAATGAGTAGGCACATCAGGGCTCAAACAACTCCTACTCATGCTAGTGGGTTTCATCTATTTACTGTGGCAATGACAGGTCAAGCAGAGGATAAGGGGTTCAACTACCGCAACAAGTAACAGATGAATCGTTGTTGTCCTAATGCAGTAAAAGAGAGCAGGAGCGAGAGAGTGGGCTTGTATCAGAATGAACAAGGGGGTTGTGCTTGCCTGGCACTTCTGAAGATATCATTATGTCTTCAACAGTGTCAACGATCACCGCGTCGGTACAACGTCTACCGAGAGGGGACAAACACCGAGAACTGAGAAAGAACACAATCAATGCAATACGACAATATGATGCATGATCATGACATGGCAATATGCTGTGATTTGAGCTAATGCATCTAGCTATGAATTAAATGAAGTTGGTTTGAATACAAGATTCAAATTCAAACTCCATATATGATTAGTTAAATTCCATTTATTTGTTTTGTCCAAAACAGAGGACAAACATTGTTCAGACATGCATGAAAATGCCATAAACAGATTCCTTGAATTTTTCTGATAATTTTTAATACATAAATTATTTCATTTGGAGTTAGGGTTTAATTTCTATGATTTTTAGAAGTTTTGGACATTTCCTGAAATAAATAAATCATTTAAGACTTATTTAAATTCCAGAAAAAGGATTACTGCATCAGCCCGATGTCATGATGATGTCACCAAGTCAACAGGGCTGGTCCGGGTCAAACCTGACCAGTGGGGCCCACTGGTCAGTGACCCAGGGCTGGTTTCTGTGGCTGACGTGTGGGACCAGGTCAACGGTGACGTGGCCAGGTCAAACTGACTCGTGGGGCCACGGTCATTAGCTTAAATTAAACTGGGTATAACCCTGTGGTTAACTAACGGGTGGGGCCCTTCTGTCAGCGTCTGTTAGGGAGGGACTAGTGGCGATTAGTCTTAATTAAGCGACCACGTCAGCAGTCGACGCCGGCGACCAAAAGCACGGCGGTGGCTCGCCGGAGATGCTCGGGACGGAGCTACAGAGCATCGTTTCGCTCATAGTTTGCGGCTACGGCGAGCTGGGAGACTCGCGCATCCAGCGGTGGCAACACCTCGCGCCGGGGTTGACTAAATCGATGACGGCGGCAACTTTTGCGGCGGCCGGAGTTCGGGTGAGCTCGGGGTCGTCACTAGGAGGCACAGCAAGGGGTGCGGAGGGGTGCTGCGGGCTCCTGGGGATGCAGCGAGTGCGGTGGAGTGCTCGGTTGCGTGCTTGCGCGCCTGTGGTCATGGTGGCGGCATGGCCGGCGGAGCCAAGCTCTCGGGCTCGACGGGAACGGGTGCTACGATGAGCTAGTGGGCATGGGAGTAGGGGGGTCGGTAGAGGAGCTCACCGTGAGTCCAACGAGCGCGAGGGCAAGGTCGGGGACGCCCGGTAGCTCCCGAATCGACGGCGATGAGCTTCGGTGGCCGGCGACAGAAACGGCGATGGTGACGATGAAGCAGCGCGTCCGAGGCCGGGAGAATCGTCGAGGAGGAAGAGGCATATGAGGCGGAGCTCGTGAGCACGTTGCAT
>NC_041382.1:669249780-669259385 GCF_002162155.2 Triticum dicoccoides | reverse complement strand
CCATGGGGGAGGGGGGAATCAGAGGAGCGAGGGGGAGGGAGGTCCAGAGAGCGAGGAAGAAGTGAGAGGGGGGGTCGGGAAGGTGGCGTGGCACTCATGGAGGCGTCCAGGCCCCCGACGGCGAGCAGGAGCTGGCGAGGCGCGTGCCAGCGTGCCGCGGCCACGCGCTGATCCTCCTGGCAAGGAGGAAGATGACAGGGGAGGGGTCCAGGTGGGTCGGGCCGTCTTTGCCTAGCTGGGCTGCTATAGTGGTGGGCTGGCTAGGTGAGCTGCAGGTAAGGCCAGGTAAGTGCTCTGCCTTTCCTATTTTCTGTTTGTTTTCTATTTTCTATTTTTCTGCAATTGTGTGGCTTTATAAAAAATGCTAAAGCACTTTGAAAAATGCTGGAATAATTTGTGGACACTCTCTAGATTATTCTAGTGGCCCACATTTAATTTCAGCATTATCTGAGCATTTAATTTATTTATAGTATTTAAATGCCCAAAGTCAAATACAATATGAATTAATTCAAAAATCCAGGAATGACCTAGAAATATGTGCATCATTTTTGGCAGAGGTTTTCACCTTTATCAAAAATAATGAACTTTTCTAAAGGGCATTCTGGGTCATTGAGAAAATATTTTATTTGGACCTAGTTTGATTTGATCTGGTGCTAGGGTTTGATCAGTACCCATTTCAAGTTTATTTAAATTGAAAACATGATGACATGAGAAACAAGCAAAGGCAACAGGGGCTGAGCTAGGGCTGTGACAACTCACCCCCACTAAAACAAGAATCTCGTCCCGAGATTCAAACGTAGGGTAAGGTGGAGGGGGGAAACACAAGCTGTCATAATCTTCACGATCCAGGTTGCTTCTCATAAGGTTGTTGATTCGATCACCATCATTGTCTCGATATCTTTCTCTGAGAACTCCAACCAACATGACAATGAGAGGGAAGGGAAAACTCTAGAAGGATCGATCTTCTCGAAGATCGAACAACTCAGGATCAACTCATGGAGTGAGACATAGGAACATCTCTGGAGCTGAGAGGCAAAACTTGCATCAGGAGCAATAGAAGAAACAATTTGACGAGGGTTTCAAAGTAGCGAGGGAAATTGCCATGATACCATAACGAGACATCTTAAGGAAAGTGACTCGCAGAAATATTCCCTTAAGTGGCAAAAAGAATTACTTTTGATTCAGAGATCATTGAAACTCTTCATACCAGCTTAAGGCAATTTACAATTGATCGTTTGAGGTAGCTTGAAGAGATGGCATAATTGGACTAGGATGGATGATGTGGACTACCTTGTTGAAGACAACGCAATGGATGGTTTTTGCTTATCATTGGAAATGGATGGGACCTATGGTAAGTCCACTTTTGAAGATGATCATGAACAACAACTACTAAGGTGCAAGCTGGGAACAAAATGCAAATGTTGAGAATGATTCTAGTAACTGGGGAAGAACTCAACAGTCGAGAGTGAGTCCATTATTTGAAAAGGTTATAACATAACCGAGGAAACATGGAGCAAATCCCAGTTAACGCCAACGATAAAACCTGGTGCTAGCGCGTGCTCTCAAGAACTTGTGCATCTCCATATTCATCAAGGTTTTACCAATATCCGTGTCAAGGATCCTGGCAACACAACATACCACCATGATGAATGGTGATGGATAATGCAGATGCAAAGGAAGATAACACTTCCTCAGATTTCACCTTAGCAAGGACAAGGGAACAAAATCTGGATGATCGACCGAGAGACATTTAGCACTCCGCTTCTAATGTTCTCCTTGATGTGCCAGCATAATCCATTCATAGATATGGTTTGATATCTAGAACATCAAGTAAAAGATCGGACTTCGGAAGCTCAAGAATCCGTAAGGATTAACTACGGAGGTAAATCCTACGAAATCCTCATGGGGAGGTGGCCATCTTTCTTCAATCGAGATACTACAATAATAGGTCTTCCGGATGGAAGGTTGGCCACGACATCCACTTTACCGGTTATCGAGAGACCAATATTATAGTTCTTGGAAAATGCTCCAACCATCATATCTTCCTGAGATTCAGATCTAGTTGGTGTCAGGATATTCCAGACTCATCGAGTCTAGAAAGTAAAATGAAGGTTTGCAACACAAATCGACGAGACGACGTTGCGAGATTCTCGGGGGAATGAACTACGGTAGTAAGCTCCAAAACATGAGCCGGTTCTGCTACAAGCATGTGAACACGTTGTCCTAGACAAGCATGGTCACCTGGTAGTCTTAAAATGAAACACTACCGAGTTCAGGGGGAACCATCAACGAGGATATCAAAGTCCTTGCGTAGGTCTAACCCTTAAGAAGAAACTTCTTCTCCTTGAACAAATCAATCAGTGGCTTCGTGTGCTAGGGATACGTATAGAATGTAGATGATCAGTCTATCAGACCATAGAATACTTCGCACATGCATGACTGACTTGGGATGATTCCAGAGGAAGCAAAACCAATCTTTCTCGAATTCACGGCGGCAACTTGCACCTAATGCACATGAACTTGGAGAAAGTCACTTCTTACACCAAACATGTATTTCATGAACGGGGCATGAAGATAATGCTTACAAGAGTTTCCAGCACTAACTTAGATGTTCAACATGAATTATGGGGGAGACAACATGCTGCTGATGGGCTCAACAGCAACTCATCAAAATTTCCATATCACTGGACTTCCACCATCATGTGAACATGGTGTTAGCATTGGTCAGACCAAAAGATGTAATGGTGTATTCTCGAGGGATCAACCACGAGTAAGACAACACTACGAACATCGTTGGTTCTGATTTGACTCGACAATAGCCCATACTCAAGTCAAAGTTTTTACAAGACAACAGATCCAACAACTGATCAGGAGGACCAATTGGTGAAGATATCATCTTTCTTCAACACACCCACAACACAAAGATATCCCTTCAGAAAGAACCAAATTCGGCAAAGCCTCTTATCTTCCAACTCTCCAAGTTGTTGTTTAGCTTAACCATCTAGCTCGGGGGTATCCAACATAGATTCTTGGAGAATGGATGGCTTAGAGAAAAACCAACTTGATCACGAACTCAACATAATGGTCAGGTGACAACCTGGTAACACTTCCGAGAAGATATTCGAAAAATCACGAACCACCGATATGTTATTAAGCTCGAGAAGAATCTTGCTTTTCAGGGCAAAACGATATGATCAAGGAGCGAGGGATTCACAGTCCTAACTCATTGGTCGATGAGTGCACCCGGAAATATGGACTAGGTAGCACGGTCAATCTTAGGATGGTGATTTATTTACCAGCACACTAAGAATGAGAGTATTGTCCATTAACTACCAAGCAACGGAGTTGCGAGGAATATTGCTTTCACACACACTAGTAGAAAAGGGGGCTTTGGTCCAGGCCGGGTAAGCCCATTAGTCCCGGTTCAGTCCAGAACCGGGACCAATGGGTACATTTATACCGGTTCGTGCGGCTAAGGCATTAGTCCCGGTTCACCTGGGCCCTTTAGTCCCGGTTCATGCCACGAACCGGGACTAAAGGGTGCGATTCCCATTGGTCCCGGTTGGTGGCACCAACCGTTACTAAAGGTTAGACCTTTAGTCCCGGTTGGTGCCACCAACCGGGACTAATGGGCTTTGAGGCATTAGTACCGGTTCATGGCACGAACCGGTACTAAAGGTCCCATTTTCAAACTCCCCCCCTGTGGACCGCCTTTTCAGTTTTAGAAAAACAAATGAAAATGATGGAAATGTCAATAAAAATAAAATAAAATAAGTTTCCCATGTGATATGTGGTCTAGTTGTTGGGAAAATTTACAAATATGAATTTCGACTTTATTTACAAAATCTCTCTAGAATTTGTAAAATGGGCATAACTTTTGCATACGAACTCGGATTAAAAAGTTTTTTATATGAAAAATCATCTACTCGAAAAGTTACATCCGATGGGGACCGCCTACGGCCTGTTTGCAAATTTGTAGAATCCTCAAATTCCAAAAGGAAAAAAAGTTATGCTCAAATTTCAGTTTTTTTAAATTTTCAGTAAATCTGGTCAAACTATGGTCAAACTACTTATTCAAGAAGTATTAGTGTTACTAAATAATTATTCAAGAATATTATTGTTATTAAATAATTATTTCACCTTTTTAGAATTTTGGTCAAATCTGGTCAAACTATGGTCAAACTGTGGTCAAACAATTGTCAAACTACTTATTCAAGAAATATTAGTGTTACTAAAAAAAATATTGTTTTGTAGAACAATAGTTTCAAACTCAAACAGTGAAATATGTGACTTCATGCTCAAGCTAAATTCCTGAGGGTTAATAGGATCGACATCTTACTATTGTTAGGAAAACAACAAGTGCAGACTTGGAAACGAGGGAGAATAGAACCCGGAAATTAAATGTGCTCAGGCTGGAGTAGTGAGAGGATGGGTGACCGTTCGGGAAGTTAGATGATTTGGAATGATGAGGGGTGATTAGAGATTAAATTGAGCAGTGATGAGGGGTGATTAGAGATTAGAGGTTAAAATAATTCAGAAATTTGAAAATAAAAAAATCAAAAAAAATTCAAAAAAAATCAAAAAATTTCCTTTAGTACCGGTTGGTGTTACCAACCGGGACCAAAGGTGGACCGGCCACGTGGAGGGCCTTTAGTCCCAGTTCTGGATTGAACCGGGACTAAAGGGTCAGGGCATTAGTACCGACCCTTTAGTCCCGGTTCCAGAACCGGGACTAAAGGCCCTTACGAACCGGGAATAAAGGCCCTTTTTCTACCAGTGACACCACGTTCACTTGTCGGCATTCCGGTTATAATAATACGGAACTGAGGAATGAGCAATGATGGCAAGAAGTATTACTGCGTCAAGAATTCATAAGAGGTGGTGCAATTCTCACGACAGTCCTGACATAAAAGGGGTAATACTCCAGGGTAGAACAGAGCAAAAGCTGGATGGCATTTGATCTGCAGAACACAACTACTTTGACCCAATCCTAGATATGGATGAGGTACTGGAGTTTGTTTCTCCTAGTCATTCTGAAATAGAATGGCTTGACGGATCACATGAATAACAGGCATCGATAACATCAATGCGCAACGACTCCTGACTATCAATTGATAGACGGGGGTCAGAATACAACTAGAGAGGAACAACTCAAAGGAACATAATATTTTTCTGAGTTATGGATGCATGGATTAGCATGTTATTTCTTCCGGATAACCCATGCAGAAAGGTAGGACTGGCAGATTCACAATGAAGAATGGAGAACTCATCAAGAGCACTCTGGTTATGATCTTATGGTTCAAAGAACTTCTGCCATAGGCGGTTCATAGTATTTGCAAGAAGGATATACCACGGACCTCGAGGACTAATGCAAAGGTTACTAATATTTGAAAGGTACGAGCAACACTATCAACACGAAGTAGGGTGAATCACGGGTTCGAAAACCCAGGAGTAGAATACCTACTACTAATGGCATCACGGGATGCTTTCGAGAATGGTGGCCAGATTCATCACACTGGGGACACAAAACATGGATAGATTACTAGGTGACTCCCTAAGACACCTAGGGTCATAATAATGGCTCCAACATATATGTCGAGGCAACAGAGTACCTCAACTCACCGATTAGTGTGATTAAACTGGCCCAAAAGGACATCAAGAACAGAAAGAAAGGGTTTGCAAATGCATCAGACTATGTAGAGACCTGGGATGACTCAGACAGCATAACGGCTGTAAATGCTCGAAAAGATTTGAGACATCCTGCAAAAATGGTGGCATAACCACTCAACATCACAATATCAAGGTTCTGAGGCCAGTTATGAATATATGGAAGTAGTAGGAACTGAACTGAGGCTTGAACTCAACAATCCTAGGCAACTACGGTTCAGTAACACGTCATCCTGATAGATAGATGAGAAGGCCTAGTTCTTAATCCCCGTAGAAAAGAAGAGGGTGACTCAGATCAGAGGGCATGAGATATAAGGAGTAAAAAGAGCCTTACGTTCCCTTCCACAATCAATTCCCTTACATAACTAAAGCATTTCTAGACTCGACTTCGACCAGTTTGGCTTGGTAACCCTACAAGCAGTCAGGCTCTGATACCAACGCTGTCAGGACCCCAATTCCAAGTCACATCGATCTAGCCGGTAACACCTCATATCACTTTGTGGCCTCACGCACGGTATCCCACGGGTGTCGCCTTACCATGGCCCAAGACCGTTTGCGCCTTTTGGCTCACGTATATGATAGTGTCGCTAGCATCCATATGACAAAGAACCCGGGCCGACATGGCTAGTCGTGAACCCAAAGCGGCACTAACCTATGGGGACAGGCATACATGAATCAACATCGAGCATGTCGGTCAGCAGCGTGTGAATCCGGGCTGTAGCACTGGGCTAACAGGACTCTGGGAACCCGTACTGTAGCAGGCTAGGCAGGACTCTGGATGTCACCGCGTGACATTTCCCCGAAGGGACAGACACAGGAATGAAGTGAAACGCATGCTGGCCAGTCAAGTGTTCAGAGCAGTAGTGCTGGGCTAGCAGGACTCCAGTGAACCGGGCTGTAGCGGACTACTATCGCTCTCGGAAGCACTTAGACTACATTTCCCCACAAGAGAGGCTGCCAAGGATAAACAACTAGATTGTCGGATCCCATGCATACCAAGCATTTCAATCATACACACAATATGCTCGACATGCGCAAATACAACATGGCATCACAACAGGACTCTACGACTCAGAGTATTTATTTATTAGGCTCCGAGGAGAGAGATATTACAAACATGGGTCTCATGACCCAGCAGTCATAGCATATGATGCAAAGCACATGCGGAAGCTTAACATGTCTGAGTACAGACATCTACAAATGAAAAAGGCTAAGAAGCCTGACTATCTACCAGATCCTGCCGAGGGCACAAGATCGTAGCTGAGGTATCAAGCTAACATTGAAGTCCACGCGGAACTACTAGCGAGACTGAAGTCTCTCTCTGCAAAACATAAATTAAGCAAACGTGAGTACAAAGGTACTCAGCAAGACTTACATCAGAACTAGCTGCATATGCATCGGTATCAATAAGGGGGGTGGTGGAGTTTAACTGCAGCAAGCCAGCTTTGACTCAGTGGCTAACCTGAACTACGACTGTAAGCAACTCTTTTAAGGTGGCGCACACGAGTCCACATATTCACCATTCAATACACCACTATGGAACCACTCCCGTCTCCCTACGAGAAGGCCGTCCATAGCACTCACGCTTATCTTGCGCATTTTAGAGTATCCACTTTCACTTGTCTATGAACTGTTATAGGCAACCCAGAAGTCCATTACCATGGACACGGCTATTCGAATAGATGATGTTAACCCTGCAGGGGTGTACTTCTTCACACACGCTCTCACCACTTACCGCCGTTTACACGACATGTACTCGGCAACCTTCAAGCGGAAGCCCAACGAGGGTGTCGGCCACGGCCTACCTAAACACTCAAGTCTCTAGTCCAGGTTTATCGCCTATCCAGGTTCCATCCGCAGGGAGTCCGGCCGAGGTTTCCACATACGGCCCCGAACGATGTGAACAGGGTTCCCGAGACACCAAACGGGTGCCCGGTACACCGTGCCACAGTGTATCTACCGCATCATAGCCCACCCCTAGGGTCAGCGCTACACACAGCCGCCAACACATATCCTATAAACACCAGAAACTAGTTGCAACTCCTGGACAGAGGACAAGGGTGATCAAGAAGCCGAGAGGGTCCATTGGTTTCGGGCCCAATGCGTGGTAGTAACTGTTTCATGGATCACAAACACAGAACTCAGTTCCTGAGGACGGTTTCAATGAGACAACCCACCATGTATTCCTACATGGCCTCTCACCGCTACCTTTACCAAATCATGTTCACACACTTAGCTCACACACAGTAGGACATGTTTACACACCTCCAATCCATACCCGATGAATCAGACCTGACTCAACTCTAAGCAGTAGCAGGCATGAAAACAAGCATGAATGAGTAGGCACATCAGGGCTCAAACAACTCCTACTCATGCTAGTGGGTTTCATCTATTTACTGTGGCAATTACAGGTCATGCAGAGGATAAGGGGTTCAACTACCGAACAAGTAACAGATGAATCGTTGTTGTCCTAATGCAGTAAAAGAGAGCAGGAGCGAGAGAGTGGGCTTGTATCGGAATGAACAAGGGGGTTGTGCTTGCCTGGCACTTCTGAAGATATCATTAGGTCTTCAACAGTGTCAACGATCACCGCATCGATACAACGTCTACCGAGAGGGGACAAACACCAAGAACTGAGAAAGAACACAATCAATGCAATGCGACAATATGATGCATGATCATGACATGGCAATATGCTGTGATTTGAGCTAATGCATCTAGCTATGAATTAAATGAAGTTGGTTTGAATACAAGATTCAAATTCAAACTCCATATATGATTAGTTAAATGCCATTTATTTGTTTTGTCCAAAATAGAGGACAAACATTGTTCAAACATGCATGAAAATGCCATAAACATTCCTTGAATTTTTCTGATAATTTTTCATACATAAATTATTTCATTTGGAGTTACGGTTTAATTTCTATGATTTTTAGAAGTTTTGGACATTTCCTGAAATAAATAAATCATTTAAGATTTATTTAAATTCCAGAAAAAGGATTACTGCGTCAGCCTGACGTCATGATGATGTCACCAAGTCAACAGGGCTGGTCGGGGTCAAACCTGACCAGTGGGGCCCACTGGTCAGTGACCCAGGGCTGGTTTCTGTGGCTGACGTGTGGGACCAGGTCAACGATGACGTGGCCAGGTCAAACTGACTTGTGGGGCCACGATCATTAGCTTAAATTAAACAAGGTATAACCCTGTGGTTAACTAACTGGTGGGGCCCGTCTGTCAGCATCTGTTAGGGAGGGATTAGTGGCGATTAGTCTTAATTAAGCGACCACGTCAGCGGTCGACGCCGGCAACCAAAAGCACGGTGGTGGCTCGCCGGAGATGCTCGGGACGGAGCTACAGAGCATCGTTTCGCTCGTAGTTTGCGGCTACGGCGAGCTGGGAGACTCGCGCATCCAGCGGTGGCAACACCTCGCGCCGGGGTTGACTAAATCGACGGCGGCGGCAACTTTTGCGGCGGCTGGAGTTTGGGCGAGCTCGGGGTCGTCGCTAGGAGGCACAGCAGGGGGTGCGGAGGGGTGCTGCGGGCTCCTGGGGACGCAGCGAGTGCGGTGGAGTGCTCGGTTGCGAGCTTGCACAGCTGTGGTCACGGTGGCGGCATGGCCGGCAGAGCCAAGCTCTCGGGCTCGACGGGAACGGGTGCTACGATGAGCTAGTGGGCATGGGAGTAGGGGGGATCGGTAGAGGAGCTCACCGTGAGTCCAACGAGTGCGAGGGCGAGGTCGGGGACGCCCGGTAGCTCCTGAATCGATGGCGATGAGCTTCGGTGGCCGGCAACGGAAACGGCGATGGTGACGATGAAGCAGCACGGCCGAGGCCGAGAGATTCGTCGAGAAGGAAGAGGCAGATGAGGCGGAGCTCGTGAGCACGTTGGATGGGCGAGGGAGGGCCAGTGGCCGTGGCAACAGCGAGCGGCGGCGACG
>NC_041382.1:669213036-669249482 GCF_002162155.2 Triticum dicoccoides | reverse complement strand
GAGGAGCGAGGGGGAGGGAGGTCCAGAGAGCGAGGGAGAAGTGAGAGGGGGGTCGGGGAGGTGGCATGGCCCTCGTGGAGGCGTCCAGGCCCTCGATGGCGAGCAGGAGCTGGCGAGGCGCGTGCCAGCGCGCCGCGGCCACGCGCTCATCCTCCTGGCAAGGAGTAAGACAACAGGGGAGGGGGGCAGGTGGGCCGGGCCGGCTTTGCCCGGATGGGCTGCTACAGTGGTGGGCTGGCTAGGTGAACTGCAGGTAAGTGCTCTGCCTTTCCTATTTTCTGTTTGTTTTCTGTTTTCTATTTTTCTGCAACTGTGTGGCTTTATAAAAAATGCTAAAGCACTTTGAAAAATGCTAGAATAATTTGTGGACACTCTCGAGATTATTCTAGTGGCCCACATTTAATTTCAGCATTATCTGAGCATTTAATTTAGTTATGGTATTTAAATGCCCAAAGTCAAATACAATATGAATTAGTTCAAAAATCCAGGAATGACCTAGAAATATGTGCATCATTTTTGGCAGAGGTTTTCACCTTTATCAAAAATAATGAACTTTTCTAAAGGGCATTCTGGGTCATTGAGAAAATATTTTATTTGGACCTAGTTTGATTTGATCTGGCACTAGGGTTTGATCAATCCTCATTTCAAGTTTATTTAAATTGAAAACATGATGACATGAGAAACAAGCAAAGGCAACAGGGGCTGAGCTAGGGCTGTGACAGCATCGGTCTCTCGTATAATGCCATACTCGGGTACCCGGCTCTTGCTCAGTTCATGGCGGCGACTCACCCGGCCTACAACCTCGTGAAGATGCCAGGGAGCAAGGGCGTCCTCACCATCAAGGGGGACACTAAGGTGGTAGTGATGGCACTCAGGCTCGCCTTCAAGGCCGCAGCAGCAAGGATACCACGCCAGGCAAGAAGAAGCAGTTGTTCACCCAAGACAAGGCGGAGACCAAGCAAGTGCCGGTCGACGAGGACGCGTCTTCAGGAGCCACCTTTACCATAGGAACCAGCCTTGACCTAGGACAAGAAGAAGCTTTCGTGAGGTTTTTGCGCGCAAACAAGGAGATATTCGCGTGGGAGCCCAATCAGCTGGTAGGGGTGCCGAGAGAGGTGATCCAGCATCATTTAAGGGTGTGCCCCAACATGCGCCCTGTGAAGCAGTGGGCAAGACGGCAGTCCACTGAGAAGCAGGCATTCATCATCCAAGAGACGCGCAAGCTGGAGGCAGCAGGTACCATCCGTGAGGTTCGATACCCCGAATGGCTGGCGAACCCTGTCGTGGTACCGAAGAAAGGTGGGAAGGAGTGGATGTGCGTTGACTTCACCAACCTTAACAAAGATTGCCCCCAAGATCCGTTCCCCCTTCCGTGCATCGATCAAATCGTTGACTCCACCGCAGAGTGCGACTTTCTATGTTTCTTGGATGCGTTCTCGGGATACCATCAAATCAAGATGGCGGTGGAGGATGTGGAGAAGACGGCCTTCCTGACACCGTGTGGGGTGTACTGCTACACCTGCATGCCCTTCGGCCTACGCAACGCGGGTGCAACCTTTCAGCGGCTGATGCACATCGCTTTGGTGCGAGAGCTCGGCAGGAACACAGAGGCCTACGTTGATGACATAGTGGTCAAATCTCGCGAGGCAAAGACGTTGATTCAAGACATGGAGGAGACCTTTGAGAGCTTGCGCCGGGTGAACTTGAGGCTTAACCTAGAGAAGTGCGTGTTTGGCGTTCCCTCCGGTAAGCTACTATGGTTCCTCGTATCACACAGAGGGATCGAGGCGAACCCGGAGAAGATCAAGGCCATCGAAGACATGAGCCCACCCCAGACCCTCGAGGAGATGCAAAAGCTGGCAGGACGGGTGACTGCGTTAGGGCGTTTCATCTCCAAGCTAGGTGAGCGTGCCTTGCACTTCTTTAAGATCATGAAGAAAAAGGGCCCCTTTGAGTGGACCCCGGAGGCCGACCGGGCCTTCCAAGACCTCAAGAAATACCCCACCAGCCCCCGGCGATGGTGGCACCACGGCCTCTCGAGCCACTGGTTCTTTACCTTGCCGCCACCGCGTACTCCGCCAGCGCAGTGCTGGTGGCGGTTCGGGAGGAACGCCAAGACAAGGGTGCACCCCACCAAGCCAGGGCTGATACAGCACAGGGTGAGTAAGGCGCGGCAAAGTCGTTAGCACCGGAAGACCAACCTCGGTAGGGCAACATCGTGGGAGCTCCCGAGGGCGGTCAGATCTCAAGAGACCCTCCACCTCACGATATGCCACAACCTCTGCAGGACCCGAACCCTAACAGTGTGCCAACCCTCGTCGAGCACCCGGTGTACTTCATCAGCACCGTACTGTGGGACGCGAGGGCACGCTACCCAATGCCGCAAAAGCTGCTTCTCTCTTGGTGGCCTCACGCAAGCTGCAACACTACTTTAAGGGCCACCCCATCAAGGTCGTCTCATCTTACTCATTGGAGAGGGTACTCAGGACCCCAAACTCGGCTGGAAGGGTTGCTGAATGGAACATCGAGCTGCAAGCGTTCCAGCTGGAGTTCAGCACTACCAGGGTCATCAAGGGAGCCGCGCTTGCTGATTTTGTGGCAGAATGGACCGAAGCCCCGACACTTGAAAGGAGAAGACCGGTCTACCTCCCCAGGAAGTGAGGCACCAAATGGCTGGGTCATGTATTTCGATGGCGCCTTCGCACACTAGGGCGCGGGGGTTGGAGCAGTGCTCTTCTCGCCCACTCAGGACAAGCTTTACTACGCCGTGCAACTCTGCTTCCAGCACAGCGAGAAGGTCTCCAATAATATCGCAGAATATGAAGGCCTCATAGCCGGCCTAAAGGCCGTGGCGTCTTTGGGGGTGAGGCGACTTACTGTCAAGGGCGACTCGCAGCTCCTCGTCAACTTCACCAACAAAGTGTACGAGCCCAAGGACGAGCACATGCAGGCCTACCTAGCGGAGGTGCGCAAGATGGAAAAGCAGATCTCGGGCCTGGAGCTGTAGCATGTATCACGGGTGTCGGTGTACAAAAAGAGGGGTACACTTTTTGTTCCACTATAACTATGCACGGGCAGTCTGAGCCGCGGGCACCACCACACCAAGCACGGCAAGGGAGGTAAGCCAGGGTAAGACCGAAGCTCAAGAGAACCAGAACGACGCCAAGGGAAAGACCACAAAGAGCAAAGGGGGCGAAGCAGACTCTTGCCGGGGGACGGTCCTAGCAACCCCGGCAAGGCTCTTGCTGCGGCAACTCGCCCCACGCCTACGGAGGAAATCACCCTTGAGTCCACTGCCCCCATGGGGCAAGGATACGGGAGACATCCCCGTGGTGGCATGCAGATCTTTGTGAAGACATTCAAGATTAGATACACGCTAAGAAGATGACGGCCCTTGGCGGGATCCCAGCCAAGGAAGACCACAAGGCCCCCGGCAAGCGCCTTGCCGGGGATGACAGCAAGCACCTCTGCAAGACCCTTGTTGGGGTCCCGGCAAGACCCTTTTTGAGGACATCTCCACAGGGCCACCATCAGGCCCACGCCAACTAAACTTCCACCGTCGTGCGCATGCAGCTGCCGACCCAACCAGCTGGGCAGGCACCTCCGTGGCGGCATGCAGATCTTCATGAAGACCCACCGCTGCGCCACCTCAGCTACCTGCCTACCTACATGGCGTCGCAGGCATCGCTGGCCAGGGCGCGTGTCAACACAAGAAGGAGCGGCGACGGACGAGACATGTCTCTCCCCCGCCCCCGATGAAGCAAGGACACCTAAGCAAGACGCATTAAATGTGCCTTGTCATGTAATGCGAGGGATAACCTCGCATCACTGTACCCTTTCCACCTCCTCTGTGCCACTATGGCAACCCCTTTTCCTATAAAAGGAGGCCCGAGGCGACCAGGAGAAGGATTCGGCTTTTTGGAGCTCCTCACGCCCCATAGCTAGCTCAAGAACACAAATATACAATCCACCAAAGCAGGAGTAGGGTTTTACGCATCCTCTCGGCCAGAACCTGGATAAACGAACCGTGTGCTATCTGTTTGATCAGCTCTTTTCACGACCCCGCGCCCCGCTAACCGTAGTAGGGATTCTTGTGATCCCATAGGTGTCGTTCCCACCAACATCTTTGGCGCACCAAGTAGGGGGCGCAGTTGTGAGAATCGGCTCTAGAAGTTAGTCCAGCGCCTCTTCATCATCATGGCGCCCAAGAAGAAGACGACGGTGGCGGTTGGCCAGTCGGAGGCCGGACAGCCCGTCCCGGTGCGGGCGAGCAGCGGACCGGTCGCAGGAATGACCTGCGGCGCTGCTCGTGAACACCAACACCGTCCCAGCAGCCGGAGTTTGGGAGGCGCGATGTTTGTGCGCCCGGTAATGGGCCACACGTCACCAAATCGAAAGGCGGAGCCAGGCCCTCCATGGGTGGGGCGGGGCCTTCCAAGGTCATCGCCGCCCCGCCCGAAGGCGACGCAAGGGCCTCCCAGACTCCCACGCCCGCGCCAACAATGCGCTCCTCTCAGGCAGCGCGCGACGAACGGCGTAATCACACTGAAGATCCCGGGCGTCAACGCGGGAAGAGCCCCGAACGCCACTCCCGGGATGTAGAAGACCTGCCCGCTCGCCGAGGCGCTGGTGAAAGCGGCGTGCCACCGCGGGGTCGGGATAGAGCTCCTTCTGGCATGGTGAGAAGTCGAAGCGCGTCGCGATCCGTGCAGGTTTCGCTGCTGCCGACGCCAGTAGAGTCCCTGGCGCGCGCGCAGTTGCTCCTCGACTTTCCCCCCACTACGGGGAAACTCGACGAATGGAGAGCCACTATCCGAAGCCTTGTTGCAGTAGCCAACAAAGACGAACCGAGTCCGGTGGAGCCCCCGGGTCGATGTTCCGATGGAGTCCCACGCACCAGTGGCAGGAAAGCTAGCGGCGCCGCGACCACAGTGCATTCGCCTCCTCCTCGCCTAGTACCACGGACGCCAGCCCGTCGCGACGTTACAGGCGACGAAATCTCCATAGTATCGTCTGACCCGCGAACCCACTGTGACCAGCACCAAGTTCTTTAGGAACGAGCCCATGAAGACGCTCAAACCACTATCGAGCGCCGGCGCGGAGCGCGCCACCAGTCAGATAGGCGAGCAGGGCCTGCTGCGAACCGCCCCGCACCGGAGAGCCCTGGAGGCCTTCCTTACGAGGTAGGCTGTCCGGCTTTTACCCGTGAGCTGCGGCAGTTCCAGTGGCCCACTCACCGCACCTTCAAAACTGACGTTGGCGAAAAGTACAGCAGCAAGACCCACCCGTCCGAGTTCCACAGCATCTACACCATCACGATGCAGGCTGCCGGAGCCCACGACGATAAGGTGCTTGTGAATTACTTTCCATTGGCTCTTAAACCCAACGCCATGTCATGGTTGATGCACTTGCCGGTAGACTCTATTTCCTCCTGGTCGGATTTGTGCCATGAGTTTGTGGGCGCCTTTACTGGAGGCCACCAAGCCCATGGCCAGGCAAGCGACCTGCACGTCATTCCCCACAAGGGAGGCGAGAGTCTTCGCAAGTATATAGAGAGGTTCAGCCGGATATAGTACAATATCCCTGATGTTCACCCTGCCGCCATCATCAGCGCGTTCCGTCAGAACGTGCGTAACCGTAAGATGCGCGAAGAGCTGGCAATGAACAAGGTGAAGGATGTGGCAGAACTCTATGTTCTTGCTGACAGATGTGCCCGAGCTGAAGAGGGAAGGAAGTACCCCGGCGAAGATGCCGGCGTGGAAACCAACTCCTCAGATGAGGATACTGCTGCCCCGGTGAAGAAAGGCCGGCGCCGCAACAGGAAGCGCAAAGCTAAAGTCGTGCTTGCCGTCGAGGGATCTGATGACACCGGCTCCACCAAGAAAACCAAGGCAGATGACCCCGGCAAGGAGATGGCCGGATGTGTCGCTTGCCGGGCCTTGGCGGCTGCCGGGAAGCCAGGAAACTCTGACAAGCAATACTGCAAGATCCATCGCACCAAAGGCCATGATCTCCAGAACTGTCGACAGGTTGAACTCCTTGCTGAGAAGCAGAGGGCTGAATATGAGTGGTGGGACAAGGAGAAGGGCTAGGACAGCAAGAAGCGTGACGGCCAGGCAGGCCGTCGTGGCAAGGATAAACAGCAGGAGAGGCCCGCCCGGGACCGTGACAGAAAGCCAGAAGATGACGATCACGAAGAGGACGACAAGTCCGGCGACCAAGAGTTTCAGAAAGCTACAGAGGCCATGTGCATCGATGGCGGCGCCTCGCTGCATACCTCTCACCGCCGGCTTAAATAGTGGGCGCGTGAGATTACAGCGGCAGAGCCGTCGTTTGATGCCCAAAGGCCGCTGAAGTGGTCCAGCACACCTATCATTTTTGACACTGAGGATCACCCTGATCGCACAACTGCGGTCGGGTGTTTGCCATTGTTGGTTTCACCAACAATACGCAACCTTAAGGTGACAAAGATGCTGGTCGATGGCGGGGCCGGTCTGAACTTAATCTCGCCTGCCGTGATCAAGAAACTGTAGATTCCTGATGAAGACCTCGAAGAGACGAGCACATTTCAGGGGGTCAACCCGGCAAGAAGCCAACCAAAGGGAAAGGTCACGTTGCCCGTGACTTTTGGGAGTGATCTGAACTACAGGACAGAAAGGGTTGTGTTTGACGTTGCCAAGATCCCCTTGCCTTACAACGGGATCCTTGGCCGCCCAGCGCTGGCCAAGTTAATGGCGGCGTCATACTACGCCTACAACACCCTGAAGATGTCGGGGCCTGTGACGATCATCACCATCCCCTCCGATAAGAAAGATGCGCTGATTTGCGCTGACCAACTCTAACAACAAGCAGTTGCAGTAGCCGCCTCTGCTAAGGCGCCTGCTCCTGCCGCTGGAGCCCCGGAAAGGCAAAAGAAGAAGACCGGTGATACCTCAGGCACTCACTCCGGCAAGCGCACCTCTTCGGAGTGTAGCGCTCCCATCGAGGACGTGCCAGAGAGCTCCACCGGCAGAAACAAGAAGTCCAGGGCCACACCACCAGGAACCAAGAAGGTTTCTGTCAAGGAGGATGGCACGGGAGGAGCTTTTACTATAAGCTCCACCCTTGAAGACAAATAGGAAGACACGCTCGTCACCTTCCTACGGGCGAATATCGATGTGTTTGCATGGCAAGCATCCGACATCCCCGGCATTCCCAGGGAGGTGATTGAGCACCACCTTGCTGTCTGTCCTCATGCGCGGCCCATCAAGCAGAAGGTCAGAAAGCAAGCTTTGGAACGACAAGAGTTCATCACAGAGGATATCCGGAAATTGGAAGCAGCGGGTTTGGTAAGAGGGGTGCTCCATCCAACGTGGTTGGCCAATCCGGTGGTAGTGCGCAAGGCAAATGGGAAGTGGAGGCTGTGTATTTATTACACAGATATCAATAAGGCTTTTCCCAAAGACCCCTTCCCATTGCCGCGCATCGACTAGATTGTTGACTCCATGGCTGGGTGTGACCTGTTGTCATTCCGCGATGCCTACTCTGGCTATCACCAGATCTTCATGACAAGAGAAGACGAAGAGAAAACGGCGTTCATCACCCCATGTGGTACGTATTGTTTCATGCGGATGCCTTTCGGGTTGAAGAGTGCTGGTTCAACGTTTGCAAGGGCGGTCCAGATTGGTTTTGAACCCCAGCTCCATAGAAATATGGAAGCTTATATGGATGATATAGTGGTCAAAACCAAGAACAGGGCAACCCTCATACCAGATTTACAAGAAACATTTGCAAACCTACGCTCATGCTGAACCCTGACAAGTGCGTCTTCGGCGTCCTGTCCGGCAAGCTTCTCGGGTTCTTTGTGTCCCAGCGTGGGATAGAGGCCAATCCGGACAAGATCAAAGCGATAGAGCAGATTGAAGCACCCAAGCGAGTCAAGGATGTGCACCGGCTTGCTGGTTGTGTTGCCGCCCTGAGCAGGTTCATTTCCAAGTCCGCCGAGCGCGCCCTTCCCTTTTTCAAGATTTTGAAAAAGGCGGGCCCAATGGAGTGGACGCCAGAAGCCAAAGCAGCATTGCAAGATTTGAAGAGGTATGTCTCCTCCGCACCAATACTAGTTGCACCTAGTCCACAAGAACCATTGCTACTATACCTAGCGGCAACGAACTGGGTGGTCAGCGCTGCACTAGTGGCATAGAGAGAAATTGATGACGGGGCAATAGCAACGACGGAGCCCGATGCCACCGATGCAGAGACGACACAGCCAGTTGGAGTGCCGCCGAAGAGGAAAATGATGCAGCACCCAATCTACTTTGTTAGTTCCCTCCTGCAGGGGGCTAGATCAAGGTACTCCGGTGTGCAGAAACTGCTCTTCGGCCTTCTTATGGCCTCGAGGAAGCTGCGTCACTACTTCTAGGCGCACGAAATCACTGTCGTAACTCGCCTCCCTCTGCAACGGATATTGCACAATCTAGACGCAATGGGAAGGATCATAGAGTGGGCACTGGAACTGTCCAGCTTTGGCCTCAAGTTTGAGAGTCCCTCGACGATTCAAAGCCGAGACCTGGCGGAGTTCAGTGCAGAATGGACCGCGACGCCTAACAAAGAAGCCCAGGAGACTGCTCTCCTCGGCAAGGAGGCAAGTTGCGACTGGATCATGTACTTTGATGGAGCTTTCTCCATACAGGGCGCCGGGGCTGGCGTACTGCTTGTCGCGCCCACCGGAGAGCACCTCAAGTACGTGATCCAGATGCACTTCCCCAGGAAGGTGTCAACAAACAATACGGTTGAGTACGAAGGACTGCTTGCCGGTCTTAGGATCGCGGCAGACCTCGGGATCAAGAAACTCGTCGTCAGAGGCGACTCGCAACTTGTCGTCAAGCAAGTCAACAAGGATTACCAAAGCCCATTGATGAAGTCCTACGTCGATGAAGTGAGAAAGCTGGAAGACCGTTTTGACGGTATACATGCAGAATACGTTCCCCGAGCGGAGAACGACATCGCCGATTACCTGTCAAAGCGTGCTCCCCTCAAGCTACCTGTGGAACTAGGTACCTTTGTGCTTCAGCTAACTCAGCCATCCGTTGGTCCGTCAACAGAGCAAAACAAGAGGAGGAAATCAGGGCCCGGCAAGTACTTCCCCGCCGAGCTCCCCGGAGCCGCCGGCAAGGGTGTTGTCGGGGACACTGAGCCCGCCACAGGACGGCTAGCTCCAGCGGAGCGTCAAGCTCTTGCCTTCGAGACAGCCGCTCCTATAGAGAAGGAAATGCCTTTAGTCCTTGCCGTCGAGCCCCAGGCTCCAGCGTGGGCACACTATACTGTCCGGTTCCTCCACACTGGGGAACTTCCTGAGGAGCGGGAAGAAGCGGAAGAAGTAGCCCGTCGATCTGCTATGTACCAGTTCGTCGATGAGTCCTGTACAGAAAGAGACCGAACGGCGTGAAATTGAAGTGTATCCCTCGGGAGCAAGGACTGGGGCTGTTGGCAGAGATACATGGAGGCATATGTGGATCCCACATAGGATCAAGAGCCCTTGCCGGCAAGGCATTTCGGCAAGGCTTCTTCTGGCCCACCGCCCTCCAGGATGCTACGACACTAGTCACTAGGTGTGAAGCGTGTCAGTTCCATTCAAAGAAGCTTCATCAGCCAGCTCAAGCCCTTCAAACCATTCCTCTCTCCTGGCCTTTCTCGGTCTAGGGGCTCGACATACTGGGTCCCTTCCCCCACGCTGTCGGGGGCTTTGAGTACTTTTATGTTGCAATCGACAAGTTCACAAAGTGGCCAGAGGTGGAGGCAGTGAGGAAGGTCACAGCTCAGTCAGCCATCAAATTCTTCAAGGGACTAGTGTGCCGTTTTGGTGTACCCAACAGGGTCATCACCGACAACGGCACACAGTTTACAAGCCACACCTTCATGCAATATACCCAAGACCTCGGCAGCAAAGTATGTTTCGCTTCCGTTGCTCACCCGCGAAGCAATGGTCAAGGTGAGAGGGAAAATGCTGAAGTACTGCGGGGCTTAAGGACAAAGACCTTTGACAGACTGCACAAGAGTGGAAGGTGCTGGATTGATGAGTTGCCGACGGTTCTTTGGTCGATCCGAACGACGCCAAATCGAGCCACCGGCCCCACACCCTTTGCCCTAGTATACGGGGCAGAAGCAGTTCTCCCCACTGAACTCATATACGGGTCACCTCGAGTGCTCCCTTATGATGAGCTTGAGAAAGAGCAACTGCGGCAAGATGACGCAACGCTCCTTGAGGAAGATCGTCTTCGGGTGGCTGTGAGAGCAGCGCGCTTCCAGCAAGCCTTGCGCCGCTATCATAGCCGCAAGGTTCATGCCCGAAGCCTTGAGGAAGGCGACCTTGTCCTTCGGCGCGTTCAATCAGCCAAGAATTCCAACAAGTTGACGCCAAAGTGGGAAGGCCCTTATCAGGTAATACGAGTCACCAGACCTGGCGCAGTCCGCCTAGAGACCGAAGATGTCGTTCCGGTGAGTAACTCCTGGAACATTGAGCATCGTCGGAAGTTTTACCCGTGAGGCGCGGCTTGCCGGGCCCCCCGGCAAGCCACCTTTTGTACAAGCCTTGCCGATGATGCATGTATCCCTTTGTACAAAGCCAGGCACAGACCCTGAGCATAAATAAAGGAAGCGCTGGCGCCCTAAGTTATAGCATGCATGCTAGGTCGAGTCTCGTCCTCGGTTAGGGTTGATATTGCTTAGCGGTGACTAACCCCTAGCTTAGAGGTCGAGTGTGCGTCTCTTTGCCTTTATTTTGTCTTCTTTGGTTCGCAGGACACACAGATATCCTTGCTGAACCACTTGGAAAAAAGAAGGAGGAGTAGACCAGCATCTAGGCCCCGGGAAGCCAGTATCGACGGGGGCTGCAAGAGGAAAGATTCACCCATGGTGAACCAGGGTTGCCGGGGACTGCAGCTTCATATAAGTTCTTCATCCCTTGTCATGCATTCCCTTATGGACTAAGGAAGGTGAAACCTTGTTTTTCCCTAAGCTACCGTGCTCCCCTAACTCTAGGCCCTAGGGCTCGTTCCTGGGGCCAAGTTTCGTCGTAGTCGTGGCAGCGAAAGGATGAAACAAGGAGCCTGAACCCGGCTCATCCCTGCCTCCGCCAAAAGCGTGAGAAAGGTCGAGCGAAGTGGGAAGATGGCAAGGCCTGTTGCCGGGCGATGAAATGTTTATCTTGGAGATATCAAGGATTTACTCCTTGTCATGGGTTCCACCCACAAACAAATGACCCGGCAAGCATCCCTTTTTCATTAAAAACATTCCACTCAGGTACAGTCCATAGGGAATGAAAAACATGAATGATGGGATTACAAGTTTTAAATTCAACAAAGGCCCGAAGGGTTACAAACTAAAAAGAGATAAGGTGCCCATAATCCCTTTCTTATCCCTCTCCTCAGGAGGCAGGTCAAGGAGGCGAAAAGGACAAAAGGAGCGCCTAGGCGACCTACGGGTGGTAGAAGACACCAAGGGAACATCTCGGTGGCCGTCCGAAGGCTGGATGGTGTTGGCGGCGCCGGAAGCAGAGCTCGATGACGAGGCGGCAGGGCGTCAGCACGCGTCAAAGGCATCGGTGCCCGCGTACTCCGATTTGACGGCCTTGCCGCCCGCCCTCTTCCTCTTCCGCGGCCTCCCAACGCCAGCCGCCCAAGGAGACGGCCCTGAGAAGTTCAAGGAGCTGGCGACACGGATGATGGGGTCGCCGGTGCCGCACGGAGCGGCACCCGACACCTAGTCGGACCCGTCATTCTGCCGCCTACCGCCCTCGTCGTCGCTGCCGCTGTCCTACTCATCACTCCCGCCCGAGGAGGAGTCTTCACTATCAGAAGAGCTCTCCACGCAGCACCTTGCACGGGTCCCAAAGAGCCTGAAACCTTGACGGAGAGAAGGCCACCCTCCATCCGCTTAAAATGGAGAGTGAGCCCCTCCGTCAAGCGGTTGATATGAGCAAACGTCTTCCATCCCCGACGAAGATACATCACGTGAGGGGCGGGGAAGTCGACGCGGACCCGCGTGCCACTGATCCCGCAGCCCCTCATGTGCAGCCGCAACGACTCCGGCGGATCCAGCTCCATCTCCCGCGCAAATGGAGTTGGGAGACGAAGGCAACGGCGCGGTGGCCGGCGCAGCCTGACAAAGAACTCACAAGGGTCATCCCCAACGTGGCCCTCCATTGGAGGAAGAGCTGCTGGCGGAGGCGAGGCCGGCACGCCGCCCCGTCCTCCTCTCCCCCGAGTGCCCCGCCCTCTCCCACGGCCACGCCCCTTCCCCCCATCCCCTTGCTGCTGGCTCCGCCACCGCAGGCGCAGGAGAAGGAGGGACGCGTTGTCGAGCAGTGACCCTCGCCGCCACCGTTGAAGGACCGGGATTCCCTCTCTCCATGACGAATGGAAGGGAGGAGCGGAAGCTGAAGGAAGCAGAAGATGAGAGAATGCGGGACGCCATCCCCCCTCCCGTTCTTTATAAAGGAGCGGGGTTGGAGCTCGGCCGCCCCGCTCGACCAATCAAGACGCAGAAAGCACAGGGAACCGGGGCTGACCCGCAGCCCCAGCCACCGACGGCCCGGTTTCCCGCCTCCACCGTTTGCCGCCCCAGGCGCATGGGATACACGTAGTGGACGTGCAGAGCCGAGGGGACGGGTGAGATGACCTCTCCCACCCCGTGATCGTGGGGAGTGGACGCCTTGAATACCGCGCCTCAGCCCCATTCAGTAAATGGGCCGCGCCTCCACGCCTCCCTCCGTTTATGGGGAAGGCGCGAACCGTCCCTTTACTACAACGTGACGCATGCGTGCAGAGCTCAACCCCACGCATGCAGCCCACATCACGCCCACCTCCCGATGCCGCGCCACGCGCGGGAGTCGTGGGAAGCATAGCGCGCGAAAAAACTTACCACAGTAAAAACCGCCCTGCCTGCCTGCGCACCGTTTTTGGGCCTAGCCGAACAACGCGTTGCGCTTATGTGTGGCCCAGGCCCGGGGGCTCCTGTCGGTGTACAAAAAGAGGGGTATACTTTTTGTACCCCTATAACTGTGCACAGGCAGTCTGAGCCGGTGGCACCACCACATGAAGCACGGCAAGGGAGGTGAACCAGGGTAAGACCGAAGCTCAAGAGAACCAGAACGACGCCAAGGCCGAGACCACAAAGAGCAAAGGGGGTGAAGCAGACTTCCCCGGCAAGATCCTTGCCGGGGGACGGTCCTAGCAACCCCGGCAAGGCTCTTGCCGCGGCAACTCGCCCCACGCCTACGGAGGAAATCACCCTTGAGTCCACTGCCCCCATGGGGCAAGGATTCCGGAGACATCCCCGTGGTGGCATGCAGATCTTTGTGAAGACATTCATGATCAGATACACGCTAAGAAGATGACGGCCCTTGGCGGGATCCCAGCCAAGGAAGACCACAAGGCCCTGGCAAGCGCCTTGTCGGGGATGACAGCAAGCGCCTCTACAAGACCCTTGCCGGGGCCCCGGCAAGACCCTTGCCGAGGACATCTGCACAGGGCCACCATCAGGCCCACGCCAACTAAACTTCCACTGCCGTGGGCATGCAGCTGGCGACCCAACCAGCTGGGCAGGCACTTGCGTGGCGGCATGCAGATCTTCGTGAAGACCCACCACTGCGCCACCTCAGCTGCCTGCCTACCTACATGGCGTCGCAGGCATCGCTGGCCAGGGCGCGTGTCGACACAAGAAGGAGCGGCGACGGACAAGATAGGTCTCGCCCCCGCCTATCGGAGTAATGGGCCACGGGTAGTCTAACCTAAGTCCCATAACCTTTCAAGACATCGGGGCAGGTTGTGCCGCTCAAGACTCCGGGACGAAGAGCCGCCTCCTGAGGAATCGACGGCAGGGCGGCTGACTGCCTGCTCACGGCCGAATCCCAGGGACGACTTCCAGAGAAGCCGGCTTTGGGGAGTCGGCCGACGACTCCAACAAATCCTGACCTCATCGAAGGGGACGGGGCAGGGGCGTGGCTATAGTGAAGCCCACTCCCCGCCCCTGACCAAGGGCAGGCATGGCCACAGCACGCCGTACTCAGGAAGATCTCCGTGTGGCATGGCACTGTTGCCCGGCCGGCCCTGACATCAGCACCACAGTACCGAGTCATGTGCCCACGACGGCTTGTATGTACGGCCGGGAAGCAGCGGGGCCCACCAGCTAGCGAGACCTCGGGAGACGGCGGGAGAACCGCCAGTCGGACCTGACGGGAGTTGGCCTGGGGGAGTCGGCCGAGCCCTCCTCCGGGGCCCACGCGCCATTAATCAAGATGAGATGGGGAGTGGCCACAGTGATCGCCCGCCAGGCGGCAGGGCTGTTGCCACGACCCCATGACCAAGCCTGCGTCATCAGAAGCACGCCTACAGTAATCAGCAGCCGGCAAGACCCGCCCGCGGCGGACGCGGCCTATCGGCTCCGTACCAGACCAGTCGGCGGGGCCCACCAGTCAGCGGGCCCCAGCAGTCGGCGGAGAAGTCGGAGGTCGGAGGCACTGACGGCTGGGGCCGCGCCCAGTCTAATTACCTTTGTACCCCTGGGGGGTAGGCCTATATAAACGCCCAGGGCACACATGCAAAGGGTTGGAACCCAGTAGCTCTAGACCATACTAGATAGAAGGAGAGAGCTAGCCTTGCCCTCTCCTACCTCTAAGAAACAGCTCAAGGAGCGATCATGTAAGCACTTGGCCATAGTGATCATGCGGGGACCCCGTAGAGCAGCAGTAGGGGTGTTATCTCCTCGGAGAGCCCTGAAACTGGGTAAGATTCGCCGGTGTGCATGTCTTCGCCTCATCCCGTTTCCAGGCACCGACGACATCCTACTCGCCCCCACCATGATAAGCCAACGGTTGGCATATGTCGCACCAAACCCCCGACATTTGGCGCCCACCGTGGGGCCAGGTGCACCGCTGTCCGAAGATCTATTCTGGACGGGAACCCTTTTCCTCCCTGGCGAGCACAGCCAGCCAGGCACGCCAAACGGAGCTTGCATCGACGCGCTGCGCGGCGTTGAGTTCGCCTGCGCAGTCAGCTCCTTGGCCGAGCTTGTCGGCGAGGTCCGCCTCTCCGACGAACCTACGTCCGACGCAGGCACGGGCGGCCCCAAGAACCTCCTCGCGGGCCTCCTCGATTAACTCCACGTTTCCTGCGGGCCTGCCGTAGACTTGGAGTCCGTAGGCTCCACCGACCCGATGTTGGTCGACTCTGACACCGCGTCGCTCGACGCGTTCCCCACCAACGTGGTGCTCTATGACAAACCTCTCCCCCACGTAGAGAGTGACAGAAGCACCTTCACTGAGGTGCTAGTCATCAGTCATGACGAGTTCCCCGGCGGAGGAGCGCCCGACTCACTCGGCGCGGTGCTGCAAGACCTAACTGCACCCATTCTGGAAGGCGCTGATGGAGAGACGTTAGAAGCGCGCCGCCTTTAGCTCGTTGAAGGTGCGAAGAAGCTGGCTAGCATGAGACGCTTGTCAGAAGCTTACCAGCGGGAGATGGATCGCGCCGGTGGCGGCTCGCCGGCCCCGGCAGGGCCCAGCCGCCTTGGTGTGGTCCAGCAGCACGGCGTAGCCATCGCCAGCCTGTTTGGGGCTAGCCGCCCCGTGTACGCTACACCAGCGGAGAACATCCGAGCCACCGAGGCAGCGACAGATGAGCTAGACAATTTTGAGGGCGAAGAACGCCGCCTCATGATGGAGCGAGTCTAGCGGCTCCTCGACACGGCCGCTGCGCAGAACGAGGCCGACTGCCGCACGGAGGCGCCGCAGCGGCCAAACGACGATCCGCACCGAGATCAAGGCGCGACGTCTCGGACACCAACTGGCGGCGCCCGAGGAAGAAGGGATAAGGAGCCGGCTGTCAGCCACAGTCGGACTCGCATTACCATAAAGCGCGACCGAGATGGCTGCCCGAGAGCAGTGGAACGACGGGACGACTGTCCGCCTCCCCCTCCCCGTAAGGAGAGGCGAGTCTCCCCGCCTCCTGTTGACCATCTGACTCTCGGTGACCGCCTTGGCCGCCAAGAGGGAGTTGGAGAGAAAGACGCCCGCCACCGGATCGACCGACTTCACCGGTCCCTGGCGCTGGAAGAGGAAGACGAGCTGGGTCCGCCTTGTTTCGGGCCCTGCATTCGGGACGAGCCCTTTCCCAGAGGGTTCACGCTCCCAAAAGACACGCCCAAGTATACCGGCTCCGTGAAGCCGGAAGACTGGCTAGTCGACTACTCCATGGCTGTCAGCATAGCAAACGGCAACAAGCGTGTCGCCGTAAAGTACGTTCCGCTCATGCTCCAGGGCACGGCCCGGACATGGCTGAACAACCTAAAGCCCCGCAACATCAAGAGCTGGGTCGACTTCACCGAAGCATTCCTCCGCAACTTCACCAGCACGTACAAGCGTCCTCCCAAGCCTCGTCAGCTCTCCTTGTGCGTGCAAGGTCTTGACGAGTCGACCCGCGACTACCTCATGCGTTGGGCTGAGCTCCGGAACTCCTGCGAGGGCATGCATGAGGTGCAGGCCATCGAGTACTTCACAGCCGGGTGCTGAGAAGGCACCCTCCTCAAGCACAAGCTCCTCTGCGATGAGCCAGAAACCCTCGACGAGCTGCTGATCATAGCGGACAAGTACGCCACGGCCGACTCCTCCATGAAGGCGGAAATTGAAATTAGCATGACCGGCAAAGTGGCTCCTCAAGCTCCAAGAACTCCGGCGGCAGACGCCGGCCGACGAAAACAGCAGGGCCACAACAAGCGCAAGGCGCCGCAACCGGCTTCCGGCAGCCGGCAGGTCGCGACCGTTGAAGCCCAACAGCCAGAAGAGCAGCCTCCGCCCAAGTGAAAGAAAGGATCGCCAAGGAATCGAATCACACCACCCGGAAGTGCCACTGGCTCACAAGGATCGCCAAGGGAGACGACCTCCTGCCACCCCCGCCTCCGCCCCAGCAGCCGGCAGTCAGGCCAGTCGGCGCAGTACAAGACAAATACCCTGAAGAGCATGGAGCCTATGTGGTGTTCACCAGTGTGGCTGATGATCGACGCAGCAGGCGGCTGCAATGACTAGAGGTGAACGCAGTAGCCTCAGAGACGCCAGAGTTCATGCACTGGTCTGAGAAGCCCATCAGCTGGAGCAGGGCTGACCAACCAGAAGTGATGCCGAGTCCGGGCTCATACTCCTTGGTCCTGGATGCCACCTTTGCCACGGACAAACGGGACGCGCGTTTCTTGTGAGTTCTGATAGATGGGGCAGCAGCATCAATATCCTGTACAAGGACACCATGGAGAAGTTAGGAATCAAGCAAAGACAGCTTCAGAACAGCCGGACTGTGTTCCACGGCATTGTTCCTAGGGTTTCCTGCTCACCAATCCGCAAGATCCTGATTGACGTCCTCTTTGGGGACAAAGATCACTTCCGAAGAGAGCCTGTTTGGTTTGAGGTGGTGGACCTTGAGAGCACATACCATGCGCTGCTTGGCCGACCCGCCTTGGCCAAGTTCATGGCGGTCCCCCACTACGCCTACCTCAAGATGAAGATGCCCAGTTCCAGGGGAATTCTGACTGTGGTCGTCGGTTGGAGTCGGATCCGCCGTCTTTGGGAGGATCCAGCACAAAAATGGAGTCTGATTCTGGTGAAGGCTTGACAGACGGCTTGAGGAGGCGTTGAAGGGCGACGCCAGAGGGTATTGCTTGGCGGGTAGAGCCGATTCATGCCAAGGCGTCTGCTTGGTCGTTGTAGTTTCTTGGCACATGGAGGAATTCGCACCCTTCGAAATACCCGCTGAGTTGCTGCTCGAGGAAACGGTAGCTCACCATGTTTGTGTCTTTCGCGTCCCAGTCGTCAGATGACTGCTGGACCACTAAGTCCAAGTCGCCATAACACCAGATCCGGCGGATGCCAAGTTCTTTGGCAAGCCGGAGCCCGTGAATGAGCGCCTCGTACTCGGCAACGTTGTTGGAGGCGGCAAAATGGATTTGCAGTGCATATTTGAGCTTTTTGCCTTTAGGAGAGGTGACGACGACGCCGGCTCCCAAGCCGGTGCGCATCTTGGAGCCATCGAAGTCCATCCGCCAATGGGTGGAGTCAGGTGCTGGAGGCAGGTACTGGGTCTCGGCCCAATCGACGAGGAAGTCGTCCAGTGCTTGTGATTTGATAGCGGTGCGGGGCTGGTAGTAGATGGTGTAAGGAGCCAGCTCTATGGCCCACTTGGCCACTCGACCAGAGGCATCTCGACTATCGATGATCTCGGCAAGTGGAGCCGTGCAGACCACTGTGATTGGATGCTCTTGAAAGTAAGGCTTCAATTTCTTGGCAGCAAAGTGCACGCCATAGCTGGAGTCGGATATGCCGTCTTCGGGAGGACTTACTCCGGCTCTCCGCCAATCGGCGGTCCGCTTGCCAGCTCTTCAACGTTACGTTTGAAGGCAGTGACGCGGAGGTTGTGGTAATCCTGCGACAAGCATTTCAGACAAAGTTAGTACCCAGAAGTTCATCAATTGGAGTTCCGAGCCGCCTGCTCGGCAGCCGACCCGAAACTCGAGGATTACACCTAGTGGGTGCGCTGGCGTGCCCCCATAAAGAGGAACAAGAAAACAAAGACCAAAGGAAAAAAAACATACCCGGACGGCTGCCCGCGATGCTAGGAACGCCTTGGTGCAACTCTGGAAAGCGTCGCCCTCAGCACGGAGCTTCGCCTGGACGTCCAGGAGCGCCCGGTTCAGCGGCCCTATGCCGCCTCCTTGCACCCACCCAATAGGTGCAGCGCTCGTCGCTTCGGCATCTGGGGCCACCGAGCTGACGGTGCCGGCTTACAGGGGGCGGGGTGCCGAAGTCGCCTTCTCCAGATGACGGCGCGGTGGCGAGCTAACTTGGAGGAGTAGCCTCGCCACGGCCTCGTCTTCGGTCGGCGGCACTGGAGGGTCCGTTGACTGCTCGCCTTGCACGCCTTTAAACGGCGGCTGGGGCGGCGGCGGAACTTCGCGTCCGGAGTAGAGGGGTCGTCGCCTTCCCTCTCCTCGACGGGGTTCTCCCTGCCGGCTTCTCCAGTCGGCCTCGTGAACTCTGGAGGCAGCGGCACAGAGTTCAACTGGGTGACAAGCACTGCCGACTGGCGGCGTGCGGCTTCCTCAGCCCGCTGCTTCGCCGCGGCGGCGGCTTCGGCCTCCGCTAGTTTCTTCTTAGCGAAGGCCTCCGCCCTGTCGGCCTCTGCCTTCTCCAGGCGGAGGGCCTCTTCTTCATTGTGCCTGTCCCGCCCATTCTGCTCCGTCGCCTCCTGGAGGTCACCAGCGGGGTCAATCCGCCGAGTGGTGGCAGACGTCTCCGCTGACCCCATGACGGAGGCGGCGGTGACCCGCTCAAGAGAGAGGGGAGCCCTGAAGCAAGAGGGGAAAGTAGAGACTCAGACAAATCACGAAGAAAGAATAAAACATTGAAAACAGAATACTTACGCGGAGACCAACGGCGGCTTCTTCACTTCCTTACGGAAGCGGATGGCCTTCGCGGCTGCCTCGTCGCGCCGGGTCGCCGCAGCCGAGCCCTTGGGCTTCTTCGGCCGGCTGCCGAACAAGGTCGGCACGTCCCTGCGCTTCTTCCCGCCGCCTGGAGCGCTCGGCGTGGCAGAAGAGCCCGCGCCAGGCTGGCTAGCCCCTTGCCGATGGCGAGGGGCGACTTCTCCCTCGGCGTTGTCTTCAGGCCAGTCGGCGAACGTAGCCGAGGGCCTGAAGTCGCCTGCTGTCCCTCCTCCTCCCTCGGCGTCGTCTTCCAGAGCCGCCGCCCCCAGATCGGGGTCATCGACGTCGCTCTCCGCCCGGTCGGTGGCGAACTCACGGGCCGGCCCCGAGGTGCCGGCTGGTGGGTGAAGCAGGGGATTCTAACCAAAGCCGACTGGTTAGAACAAAACCCGGCAAGAAGAAGACAATCTAAAGAAAGAAAAGAAAGGCGACTCACCATGGGCGGGAGGTTGGCGCGGGAGTACGGATCCTTGCCGAATCGCCAGTCCTCTAGGAGCCTGCTGTCTGAAAGGTAGTTCACCATGAGGGCCACCTCTTCGTGAGGCATGTCCTTGGTGCACATCCGACTCGAGTCGCAGCGCCCGCTCATCTGGCATATCATGTGAGGGCGGCCTTGGAGTGGAAGAACTCGGCGTGACACGAAGGCGGCCAGCAGGTCCGGACCAGTCAGACCCTCCGATTGCGTTAGCACTCGGAGTCGCGTGATGGCGCCGCCTTCCGCAGGCGTCAGCGACTTGGCCCGGTATGACCAATTGGGCAGTCTCCCAGCCGGTGGGCCGGCTTCGAAAGCCGGCAGATTGACCCAATAGCCCCTCGTGGCGATGTTCCTGACGTAGAAGTAGGACCTCTCCCACATCTTCACCGACTTTATCAGCGAGATGAAGGGGAAGGGGTTGTTGGCTCCTGACCTTCGCACGGCGATGAAGGCGCCGCATTGAGCCGGCACGCCCGCGGCCTGGGTGCCGATCTTGGAGAAGAAGAACTCCCCCCAGAGCTCGAGGGTGTGGAGGACTCTGAGGAAGCCTTCGCACAAGGCCACGAAGGTGGACAGCAGCACCACGGTGTTGGGGGTGAGGTGGTGCGGCTGGAGTCCGTAGAACTCCATGAAAGACTGGAAAAAGCTGCTCGCCGGCAGCCCCAGCCTGCGCAGGCAGTGCGAGCGGAAGATGACCCTCTCGGCCTCCTGCGGGGAGGGGGAAATCTCCCCCTCCGGCGCAAGACACACCTGCACGCGATCCTCGCCGGGAAGCCGATGGGTCCGGTGGAGAAACGCGATGTGGTCTTCATGGACTTCGGAACCGTCCCAGGTGCCGGAGCACACTGGGGGAGGTGCGGCAGCGGAGGAGGAACTCATCGCGAGCTGTCGCCGCGGTGTTCGCCGGAGCTTGGGCGTGCGGCGGAGCGAAGAAGAGAAGAGGAGAGCGAGGAAGAAGAGAACGAGGGGTAGTGGGAAGGAGGGGTGCGCGTGCCTCCCTCTTCCCCCTACTTATAGCCCTGTGGGCCGTGAAGCCGAGGGGGCGGACGTGGGGATTTACTACGCCCACAACCCCACGACCCCCACGATCCCCGTAAAGTTATTGCTCAGTAACTCCCCAGGAATCCAAACCGTCCACCAGGGCCGCAGCGGATCCGCTCGGGCGCCAAGGTGCGGTAGTGGAGGGCCCCGCCTATGGGCCTGTCACATCGCACATGTAGGCTGGCAGGACGGCCTAGCCACGTGCCCTCGCGTGACAGGTCAAGAACGGGCGGCGGCCTGGAGGCTTAGCTAGCATGCCACCGAAATCCCGCCGTGACGTTTGAAATGTCGAGCAAGTCGGAATTGAGTGAAGTCCGAGTTGAGCAAGTCTGACTCCTCCTAGACGGCCCAGCAGAAGTCGATCAAGACCATGTGTCGAGCACCCGGAGAGAGAAACTGCTGAGGCTTCTCGGCCGATCGTCCGCGGCACCTCATCAGCTTCGGGGACTACTGTCGGAGTAATGGGCCACGAGTAGGCCAACCTGAGTCCCATAACCTTTCAAGACATCGGGGCAGGCTGCGCCCCTCAAGACTCCGGGACAAAGAGCCGCCTCCTGAGGAATCGACGGCAGGGCGGCCGACTGCCCGCTCACGGCCGAGTCCCAGGGACGACTTCCAGAGAAGCTGGCTTTGGGGAGTCGGCCGGCGACTCCAACAAATCCCGACCTCATCGAAGGGGACGGGGCAGGGGCGTGGCTACAGTGAAGCCACTCCCCGCCCCTAACCAAGGGCAGGCATGGCCACATCACGCCTTACTCAGGAAGATCTCCGTGCGGCGTGCCACTGTTGCCCGGCCGGCCCTGACATTAGCACCACAGTACCGAGTCCTATGCCCACGACGGCTTGTCTGTATGGCCTGGAAGCAGCGGGGCCCACCAGCCAGCGAGACCTTGGGAGACGGCGGGAGAACTGCCAGTCGGACCCGACGGGAGTCGGCCCGGGGGAGTCGGCCCGGGGGAGTCGGCCGAGCCCTCCTCCGGGGCCCACACGACATTAATCAAGATGAGATGGGGAGTGGCCACAGTGATCGCCCGCCAGGCGGCAGGGCTGTTGCCACGAGCCCATGACCAAGCCTGCGTCATCAGAAGCACGGCTACAGTAATCAGTAGCTGGCAAGACCCGCCCGCGGCGGACGCGGCCTGTTGGCTCCGTACCAGACCAGTTGGCGGGGCCCACCAGTCGGCGAAGAAGTCGGAGGTCAGAGGCACTGACGGCTGGGCCCGCGCCCGGTCTAATTACCATTGTACCCCTGGGGGGTAGGCCTATATAAACCCCCCAGGGCACCCACGCAAAGGGTTGGAACCCAGTAGCTCTAGACCATACCAGATAGAAGGAGAGAGCTAGCCTTGCCCTCTCCTACATCTAAGAAACAACTCAAGGAGCGATCGTGTAAGCACTTGGCCATAGTGATCATGCGAAGACCCCGCAGAGCAGCAGTAGGGGTGTTATCTCCTCAGAGAGCCCTGAAGCTGGGTAAGATTCGCCAGCCTGCATGTCTTCGCCTCATCACGTTTCCAGGCACCGGCGACGTCCTACTCGCCCCCACCATGATAAGCCATCCATTGGCATATGTCGCACCAAACCCCCGACACCGCCCCCGATGAAGCAAGGACACCTAAGCAAGACGCATTAAATGCGCCTTGTCATGTAATGTGAGGGATAACCTCGCATCCCTGTACCCTTTCCACCTCCTGTGTGCCACTGTGGCAACCCCTTTTCCAATAAAAGGAGGCCCGAGGTGACCAGGAGAAGGATTCGGCTTTTTGGAGCTCCTCACGCCCCATAGCTAGCTCAAGAACACAAATATACAATCCACCAAAGCAGGAGTAGGGTTTTACGCATCCTCACGGCCCGAACTGGGATAAACGAACCGTGTGCTATCTGTTTGATCCGCTCTTTTCACGACCCCGCACCCCGCTAACCGTAGTAGGGATTCTTATGATCCCATAGGTGTCGTTCCCACCGACAGCGGGGCACCAACTAGGAAGCCGACAACATCGCCAAGAGAGCATCCAAGCGGCAACCGCAAGAGCCCGGTGTCTTCGAAGAACGGCTCTTCAAGCCATCAGCTACGCCACCTCTTTCAAGCATGACTCAGACTCGGGAGGAGCTCCCACAACCCCCGGCCACGGGAGCCACAGCCTGCGGCCCAACCATAGGAGCTCGCCTGCTCCTGGCGCTCGTGCCCCAGGAGGAATGCTGGACCAAGGAATTCAAGGAGTACCTGGTGCATGGGACATTGCCAGAGAAGGAAGAAGACGTGGAGCGCGTAGCCCGACAGGCCACGACATACTGCATTCAAGACGGTGAGTTATACAGGAAGCGACCGAACGAGGTCACGCTGCGCTGCATCTCCAGCGATCAAGGAAGGGAGTTGCTGATCGACATACACGGCGGTGATTGCGGGCACCACTCGTCGTCACAGACCCTTGTTGGCAAGGTGTTCCGCAGTGGGTTCTATTGGCCTACAACACTCAACGATGCGGCCGAGATGGTGAAGCCTTGTGAAGCTTGTCAATTCCACGCCAAGTAGATCCATCAGCCTGCACAGGGCCTCCAAACCATTCCTCTCACGTGGCCGTTCGTGGTCTGGGGGCTTGACATCTTAGGCCCGTTCCCACGAGCGCCAGGGGGTTACCGCTATCTCTACGTCGCCATCGAGAAGTTCACCAAGTGGGCGGAAGTGGAAGCCGTCCGTACCATTCCAGCCGGCTCTGCTGTCAAGTTCATCAAGGGCCTCGTAAGCTGATTCGGGGTTCCCAACCGCATCATCATAGATAACGGCTCGCAGTTTACTAGTAACCTCTTCAAAACCTACTATGCTAACCTTGGAACGCAGATCTGCTACGCTTCAGTGGCCCACCCCAGGAGCAATGGTCAGGCCGAACGCGCAAATGCTAAGGTCCTGAGGGGCCTCAAAACCAGGACCTTCAAGAAGAAGCTGGAGACCTGCGGCAGGGGCTGGCATGACGAACTCCAGTCTGTGTTGTGGTTCATTCGTACCACTTCCACCAAGCCGACGGGCGAGACTCCATTCTTCCTCGTCTATGGAGCTGAGGCAGACCTTCCTCACAAGGTCAAGAATCACACCGTGTGGGTCCTGGTGTTCGACGAAGCGCAGCAGGATGCCATGCGGGGGATGGATCTCATGCTGGGGGAGGAGCGCCGTCGCGAAGCCGCGTTGAGGGCGGCAATGTACCAACAAGCACGGCAGCGGTACCATTGCCGCAACATCCGCTCCAGGATGCTCGAGGTAGGCGACCTCGTCTTGATGTAGGTCCTCTCCAGGGAAGGGCTGCACAAGCTTTCGCCCATGTGGGAGGACCCGTTCAGGGTCGTTCATGTCTCCAGGCTGGGTGCAGTGCGCCTAGAGACGCAGGATGGGACACCCATCCAGAATGCCTGGAACATCCAACACCTCCGGAAGTTTTATCCATGAACCAAGGCCCAGAGCCTGAGAAGCAGGGCCAGAGCCTGAGAAGAAAGGCCCAGAGCCTATGAAGAAGGCCCGGTGCCTGTGAAGAATCGCCGCCCATGACACTCTCACGTAATACTGAGTTGGGGCTGTACATGCCCCGGAGTCTCAGGAGCGCCGGCCTCAGGCCCTGGGGCTCCCTCCCACACCTAGTGGACAGCACTTAGCTCTACGCTGGTGAGAAGACTTGAAGACTAGATTAGGTGCCGGACGCGGCTTTTCATTTGCTTTCCGTAGTTGGCTCACTTTTTCTTAATCATAGTTACTCTTGGCGTTCGTTGCTGATTTGGTTCCCCAGCCTTTTATCGCTACTTTTTGTTTCGGCTCTGGTTTGCTCTTGTCCTCTCTCTCGCATGACTCGCGAGGGGGCTAGGCAGGTGCCCTCGTGAGCATTTCTCTTCTCACTGCCTTTTCGCGAGCCACCCTCATTTGAGCCTGGGAGCTAGCACACCTCTTCTAAATCCGTGCCCCTCGGGTACCGTGATACAAAGCGCCAAGTCAAGGCTTGGATGGACGCTAAGTCTTTGGTACACCCCCTAACGAATTTTCTACAGTTTCCGAGCAACGCGGACACCGTGCGAGGGAAAGGGTTTCCTAGACACGCCAGGTTAAGTTATCTCTACGCAAAATAGCAGCACGACATGGGAACGACTGCACAATGCATTAACCAAAGAACCACAGTTCGATACACGACCCTTTGGGGCCATGCTGGTTTCGTTTTCTGATGCATGATAGAAAGAAAAGCTAAACAAACTAGCGTTGCAGCAATCCACGGAGGCAGGCCCTTGGCGACGCTCCAAGCCTAGCCAGACTCCTCGTCGTGCTTCACGGGGGCGCGACGACGAGATGACCCACTGCCTCCTTCGAAGCAAGCGCGATGATGCAGCGGCTGGTCGTAACCGCCGCTGCTGGAGCTGTCAGCGGAGGAAGAGCCGCCGTAGTTGGAGGAGGCATGGTTGCCACCGAGGGCAGGCTCTCCCTCGTCCTCATTGCGACCATCAACAAGGCGAAGCACATCCTCGCCGTCGTTCATCTCGGGGCAGCACCCGGCGCGGCGACCATCTTCCCCGAACACCCTCACGTAAAGGGTCGATTCACCATCATACATGAAGTGGAGGGTGCACCGCCTACCCAGGTCGCGCGCGGGCGAACGTCTGCCAGCCGCGGGCCAGGGCTACGTTGCCCACGGCGGAAGTCTCGACCGCAACCCAAGAGGCCCTCCTGCTGCAGCCGTCCGCCTGCAGCCAGAGCCCGCCCAGATCGGAGGCCGGCAGTTCGCCCGCGAAGAAGCGCGGAAGTCGGAGCCAGCTGCCGGCCGGGCTCTCTGACCAGACAACGAACTCCGGCAACACCTCAGCCGGATGGAAGCGCGGACGAGGAGGCCGCGCCACCATCGCGCGCCTCCCCTCATCGGCTCGACCGCCATGGATGGCACGATCCCCACCGCGTACCACGGCACCACCTCGACGGTGGGCCACAGCGGGGGTCGCGGCGTGCTTGCGCAGACGGCCACGGCCGCGCTTGGCTGCCGAGGAGCTAGGGCCCTCGCGAGGGGCCTTCCCTTTCTCGGCGGCAGAGAACTTCTTTCGTGGAGCCATCAGTGGCACTATTAGGAGTGGAGCAAGCAGGACGAAGCAAGCGAGCGAGGAAGAGATGGGCAACGGGGGCTCTGCCCCCCTCCCCATTTATAGCAAGAGAAGGCCAACCGGCTTCTCCCACGATCGCAGGTAATGATGGTTTTCCTTGCATGTGCAGGGACTCGTCAAATCGTGCAGTTGCCGAGGCAGCGTGGGGAAGCGGAGACGCCCACGTCCAATTAACCGCCATGCGTCGACCTAGGCCGCCGGCTTTTGGGGCCCGCGGCGCTCCGAACTTGACCCTTGGCTTCGCCACGAAGCCAAGCCCGAGCGCACCTTGGGCCCGGGGGCTACTATCGGTGTTCTGGGAACGGGGGTCCCCAGACATGCCTGCCTGCGGCCCACGGTGTGGCTAAGTAGCAGGCCGTGCGGCCCATCTTCATCGACAAGGCATCCGAGACCCTCGCGAGGTGCCAAGCCTCACGAGGGGGACGACACAAGGCCTCCTCTGGAGTGGCCTAGCTAGGCAGGCTCACGAGGAGCGGGATATCAAGGTAGGGCAAACCTCACGAGGCTCTCGTGACATGAGCCATGATGACCAGTGCCAGGTGGGCGCCAGTGCGCATAGCATCCCCATTCCCTCTTTGGTGCTAAGGAGGCAAGCACAGACGAAGAGTACCGATGCATCAGGCAAAGGTTGCCATATTGGTGCAACAAGACCAAGACCAGGAGGACGGCAAGGCGGATCTCACCATGGAGCCCAAGACGGCATCACCCCAGGGCTTTTCGCAAGTGAAGGCCGCTTTTGTCAGGATAACTTGTACTAGCTGCCCCCCTTCAAATTTGCCCGCCATTGTTGGCTCCCTTCCCGCTCGATATTTGGGGAGAGGACCAGGGCCTATATAAGTAGAACTAGCCACCATAGTAGAGGCATCTGATCTAGCCTTAGGCCAATCCTTAGCCTCACATCTGATCTAGCCTTAGGCCAATCCTTAGCCTCAGGAGGTCGTTCTTCCCCTTCTACTGTTCATCATCAGCCCAAGAGGCAATCCACCACCTGTCACATCCCTAGCTGCTGGTAGTGCTCTAGGCTAGCTCATGTGTGCATCATGTTTAAATTCTGAAAATTTGAACTGAGGGAATTTTGGAAGCCTCAAAACCCTAAATAAAAGAGGGGCAAAAACCCTAGAAATCTCATTCATTGCTCCAAAATGCTCTTCTTAAATGTTTGATAATTTTTGGTAAGGGTTCTGGTCCCAACCAAAATATTGAACATTTTTAAGGAATTATTTTTGGGACTTTGGATTTAATTCATTAGCTATTTGAATTTGAATTATATTCATATAATTAGAATATAATTTCAAATACCCCTGATATATTTTATAAGCTTTTGGAAATGTCCATTTAGCAATATAAAATATTCAGAGGAGTTTTTGGCATTGTTTGGATTATTTTAAATTCAAAACAGTGGCAAAATAAATTAAATAAAACAAAACAGAAGAAAAAAATAAAAAGAACAGAAGCCTACCTGGGCCACTTACCTGTAGCCGGCCCAGCTGGCCAGCTCCTCCCGCTGGCCCAGCCCACCGCCGCCTCCCTCCCCTGTCGCCTTCCTCCTCTGCCAGGAGGACGGGCACGCGCCCGGCGCGCGCGGCCACGCGCACCGGCCACCTCCTGCTTCCCCTGGCCACCTCCTGCTTCCCCTGGCCGCGTGGATGAATGCCCGGTGACGTCCCGATCCGCCCGACCTCTCTCACTCCTCCCCTGCTCCCTCTCTCGCCGTTTCCCACCTCACCGAACACGCTCGCCGCCGCCAACGAGCTCCCTCGTGGCCACCGGCCACCCCTAGCCTCGCCGATGCGCTCAAAGGCTCCGCCTCGACCCCCTCCTTCCTCCCCACCGACCCACGGCCCTCCGGAAGCCCTGCAACGCCGCCACCATCGCCGTTCCGTCGCCGGCCACCGAAGCTCACCGCTGTCGATTCGCCGCCTCCGACGCCTCCCCGAGCTCCCCGAGGCCACCGATGCAACCCCTGTGAGCCCCTCTTCGTCTTCCCCCTTCCCTCAAGCTCGCACTCATCCCCTAGCCTCTTCCTCCATGGCGGCCGAGAGTTTCTCGCCGCCGGCCATGGCGTGGCCGTGGCCACAGCCACCCCAGCTCGTATCCGAGCCCACTGACGTGCTCACCGCGATCTCAGGAGTCCGTAGCACGCCCCAGCTCCTCCTGCCGTGCTCCCTAACCCCGACCCCGAGCTCGCCCGAGCTCCGGCCGCCGCCGAGGTCGACGCCGTGCTCAACTCCGGCCACCTCGCGGCCTCCCGTCCGTTCCTTTGGATGCGTAGGAGCAAGAGCTTCTCCCCAGTGCCCTCAGCGCGCCAAACCACCGCTCGTAGCGCCAAACCCGCCACCACCCGAACTCCGGCCGCCGCCGCCGTCATGATTGCCGTCGCCTCCGGCCACCCTAGCTTCTTCCGTTGGCCCTGTTAGATGCGCGCGGGTCTGGGCATCCCGTAGAGCCCCTCCGCCGCTCTTTTGGTCATCGGAGGGCGAATCCCGACGCTCTCCGCCGTCCCTGGCCTCGCCGGCGACGAGCCTCGGGTCAACTCCGGTGAGTTTGACCCGGGTTTGACCCCCTCTCTCTCACTGACCTGCGGGCCCCGCCCAGCTAATTAGGTTAGGTTAGTTTAACTAAGCTAGGTTAGTTTAGTTAGACGCTGACACTCGGGACCCACCGGTCAGGGGTTGACCGGACTGTGCCACGTTGACCTGCTGACGTCATCATGACATCAGGCTGACGCAATAAGTATTTTCTGGATTTGAAAATATTCAGGAAATTCCAGAAATTTGTATAAACTTCTAAAATTCATAGAAATTCAACCGTAACTCCAAATTAAATAAATTATATATGAAAAATTATCAGAAAAATTCAAGGAATCCATCTGTACCATTTTCATGCATGTTAGAACAACTTATCACTACTGTTTAGGACAAATGAAGTGAATGACATTTAAATAACCACATATGGAGTTTGAATTTGAATCTTGGATTCAAACCAACTTCATTTAACCTGGTTTTAGGTGCATTGGCCCAAAACACATTCATTTTGCCATGTCATAGCATGCATCATATTGTGCATTGCATTGATTGTGTTTCTTCTGTGTTTGCCGGTGTTGTTCCCCCTCGGTAGACGTTGTATCGACGATGTGATCGTTGACACTGATGAAGACTCAATGTTATCTTCAGAAGTGCCAGGCAAGCAAAACCCCCTTGTTCATTCCGATACAATCCCACTCTCTCGCTCCTGCTCTCTTTTACTGCATTAGGACAACAACGATTCAACTGTTACTTGCTGCGGTAGCTGAACCCCTTTATCCTCTGCATGACCTGTCATTGCCACAGTAAATAGATTGAAACCCACTAGTATGAGTAGGAGTTGTTTGAGCCCTGTTGTGCCTACTCATTCATGCTTGATTGTCATGCCTGCTACTGCTTAGAGTTGAGTCAGGTCTGATTCATCGGGGATGAATCAGAGGCGTGTGAACATGTCCTACTGTGTGTGAGCTAAGTGTGTGAACACGATTTGGTAAAGGTAGCGGTGAGAGGCCATGAAGGAGTACATGGTGGGTTGTCTCATTGAAGCCGTCCTTAGGAACTGAGTTCTGTGTTTGTGATCCATGATTCAGCTACTACGATACATTGGGCCCTGAAATATGACCCCGCTCGACTTCTTATTCACCCTTGTCCTCTGTCCAGGAGTTGCAAGTAGTTTCTGGTGTTTGTAGTATGCTGGAGGCCGTGGACAGCGCTGACCGTAGGGATGGGCTGTGATGCGGTAGGCACGTGGCACGGTGTACCGGGCGCCCGTTTGGTGTCTCGGGAACCCTGTTCACATCGTTTGGGGCTGTGAGCGAAACTCCGGCCGGATCTCCTCATGGATGGAACCCGAATAGGCGATAAACCTGGACTAGAGACTTAGGTGTTTGGGTAGGTCGTGGTCTACACCCACGTCGGCTTTCGCTTGATGTCTGCCGAGCACATGTCGTGTGCAGACGCTAAGTGGTGGAAACATGTATGAAGAAGTACACCCCTGCAGGGTTAACATGATCTATTCGAATAGCCGTGTCCGCGGTAAAGGACTTCTGGGTTGCTTATATCAGTTCATAGACAAGTGAAAGTGGATACTTTAAAATGCGCAAGATAAGCGTGGGTGCTATGGATGGCGTTCTCGTAGGGAGACGGGAGCGGATCCATAGTGGTGTATTGATATGGTGAATATGTGGACTCGTGTGCGCCACCTCAAAAGAGTTACTTGCAGTCGTAGTTCAGGATAGCCACCGAGTCAAAGCTGGCTTGCTGCAGTTAAACCCCACCATCCCTTTGTTGATAATGATGCATATGTAGATAGTTCTGATGTAAGTCTTGCTGGGTACATTTGTACTCACGTTTGCCTATTTTATGTTTTTGCAGAGAGACTTCGGTCTCGCTAGTAGTCCCGTGTGGACTTCGACGTTTAGCTTGTTACCTCAGCTACGATCTTGTGCCTCGGCAGGATTGGTAGATAGTCAGGCTTCTTAGCCTTTTTTCATTTATAGATGTTTGTACTCAGACATGTTAAGCTTCCGCATGTGCTTTGACTTGTATGCTCTGATTGTTGGGTCATGAGACCCATGTTTGTAATATCTCACTCCTCGGAGCCTATTGAATAAATTACTTGAGTCGTAGAGTCATGTTGTGATGCCATGTTGTATTTGCACATATCGAGCATATTGTGTGTATGTTATTGAAATGCTTGGTATGTGTGGGATCTGACCATCTAGTTGTTATCTTTAGTAGCCTCTCTTACGGGGAAATGTCTCCTAGTGTTTCCACCGAGCCATGGTAGCTTGCTACTGCTCCGGAACACTTAGGCTGGCCGGCATGTGTCCTTCTTCGTTCCTGTGTCTGTCCCTTCGGGGAAATGTCACGCGATGAATACCGGAGTCCTGTTAGCCCGCTACAGCCCGGTTCACCGGAGTCCTGCTAGCCCAGTGCTACAGCCTGGATTCACTCGCTGATGACCGACACGTTCGATGTTGGGTCATGGATGCCTGTCCCTGTAAGTCTGTGCCACTTTGGGTTTACGACTAGCCATGTCAGCCCGGGCTCCTTATCATATGGATGCTAGCGACACTGTCATATACGTGTGCCAAAAGGCGTAAACGGTCCCGGGCAAAGGTAAGGCGACACCCGTGGGAATACCGTGCGTGAGGTCGCAAAGTGATATGAAGTGTTACATGCTAGATCGATGTGGCATTGAGTCGGGGTCCTGACACCACCACACACACTGGAGTAGGGTATTACACCACAACGGTGGCCCGAACCAGTATAAACCTTGTGTCTCTTTGTGTTGTGAGTTTGACGAGTTCGATTGCAAGATCTTAGTGAGCTGGGGCATAGATCGATTGGAGGGATAGACTTCACGTGCACCCCAGTGTTCGAACCTTAAGGGTTTCCCGGAACCCCACATTGGACATCACCGAACCTTAAGTGTGTGGATCCTACGGGTTTGGGAACCATGTAGACATGACCGAGACATCTCTCTGACGAATAACCAACATCGGGATCTGGATACCCATGTTGGCTCCCACATGTTCCACGATGATCTCATCGGATGAACCACAATGTCGGGGATTCAATCAATCCCGTACACAATTCCCTTTGTCTATCGGTATGATACTTGCCCGAGATTCGATTGTCGGTATCCCTATACCTTGTTCAATCTCGTTACCGGCAAGTCTCTTTACTTGTCCGTAACACATCCTCCAGTGATCAACTCCTTGGTCACATTGAGTTCATTATGATGATGTCCTACTGAGTGGGCCCAGAGATACCTCTCCGTCACACGGAGTGACAAATCCCAGTCTCGATTCGTGCCAACCCAGCAGACACTTTTGGAGATACCCGTAGTGCACCTTTATACCCACCCAGTTACGTTGTGACATTTGCCACACCCAAAGCATTCCAACAGTATCCGGGAGTTACACAATCTAATGGTCTATGGAAAAGATACTTGACATTAGAAAAGCTTTAGCAGAAGAACTACACGATCTTGTGCTATGCTTAGGATTGGGTCTTGTCCATCACATCATTCTCCTAATGATGTGATCCCGTTATCAACGACATCCAATATCCATGGTTAGGAAACCATAACCATCTATTGATCAACGAGCTAGTCAACTAGAGGCTCACTAGGGACATGTTTAGGTCTATGTATTCACACATGTATTACGATTTCTGGATAACACAATTATAGCATGAACAATAGAAAATTATCATGAACAAGTAAATATAACTATAACCACTTTATTATTGCCTCTAGGGCATATTTCCAACATACATGCCACTGGGTCACACCCAAGCGGCTTGGGGATGATGCAGCCCAAGGGGCGCCCCCAGCAAGGTAAGCCAAACACATAAAAAGAGATACATGCTGCAGGGACGGACCCACGCGGTCTGGGAATGATGCAGCCCTGAGGGCGCTCCCAGCTGAAATGAACTTGGTAGATGTCTCCTGGTTCTGTTGTAGAGGGGTGTTGGGGCAGCTAAAGATGTGCGGTGAAGGGGCCGACCCTCACGAGCCACCGGGGCCCTGAGCCTCAGGGGCTCTCTGGGGGTCCAGGTTGTTCCTTGAGGACTGTCTCCATCTCTGCTAGGATCGCGTGGTGCCTGGCCTCCTGAGCCGCCAAGATGCTCCGCAGGTGACGCTATAGGTGGCAGTCGCATTCGGCAGGCTGAAAGGCATGCGAACATAGCTATGCGGCGGACCCTCGCAGCGTCCCACGTGCGAAGGCCAGAAGCGCTCCTGAGATGCGGCTCGGTTGAGCCCTGGGACATCGATGCAGACACGCAGCCCACCATCCTCGCCTGGATGGGGAGCCATGCCAGGCAAGCAGCGGTCGCCACGCACGACCCTTGCTTCCTGAAGCTCCTGAGTGGTCTTGGCAATGAACTCCTGAGCGTTGGGCTTTCCACGCCCTGTGTCTTCCTGACGGAAATGTGCCGCGAAGCACGCCTCCAAGTGGTGCCTGAGAGCCTCCCTCGTGATGTTGGCGAGGTCTGAGGCCCTCCAGAAGAGAGCCCCTGAGCCCTGCCCGAGGAGGGCGCCAAGCATGCCTTCCTATGCGATGGAAGGAGGCGCCCCAGGCACGGGCGCTGATCCTAACGCGGCACCACCCGAGGTGCCGACCTCCTGAGGCCCTGTGCAGAGCGGTTGCTTCTTCTTCTTTGGGATGGCCTCAGGAGAGTTCTCGCACTTGCTGTCCGGGTCCTCGATTGCCGCGGCTTGGAAGGCACGCTCGAGGGAGCACACCGCATCTCTCTCTTCATAGGGGACCGTGATGATTCCGCCGCTTCCTGGCATCTTGAGGACGTTGTAGCCGTGGTGGGTCACGACCATGAACTTGGCCAGGGCTGGATACCCGTGGATGGCATTATGTGGCAGGTGGACGTGGGCAACGTCGAAGTCGATGAGCTCGGTGCGGTAGTTTTTACGCTGTCTGAAGGTGACAGGGAGGCAGACCTGCCCTATCGGGGTGGTGGAACCATCGGTAACTCCTGAGAAGGGCTTTGTAGGCTGGAGCTGATCGTATGGCACTTGAAGGTTGTCGAACATTTCAACGGATAGGACGCTAAGCCCTGCGCCGCCATCGATGAGGGTCTTGGTGACTTGCATGTTGCTAATGACGGGTGAACAGAGCATCGGGAGAACGCCAGCAGTAGCCGTGCACTTGAGTTGATCTGCTGAGCTGAAGGTGATGGCGCACTTGGACCACCTGAGCAGGCGCGTGGCCTTGATCCTGGGGAGGGCTGCATTCACCTCGCGAGCAAACTGCTTGAAGATACGCTGAGAGGCTGGGGCCTGAGCTCCGCCCAAGATGCAAGTGATAGCACGTGGCTCCTTGAAGCCCCCGGCCCCCTTGTCCTGATGATGGTTGTCATTCCTTCTTGGCGGTGGCGGCAGCGGAGGACGGCATGGGTTACCCTAGGGGCGGTCCTTGCGAGGTTGATACCTCCAGGCGCCCTCGCAAGGCTGGTCCTGCTAGTGATCCTCACGAGGTCGGTGATGCCACTCCTGGCGAGGGCCACGGTCGTCCCATCATCCTCCGCCACGTCCTCCTCCTTGGTCGTAGCCCCAGTCATTGCGCTCGGGGCGTCGATTGAAGCGTTCTTCTCGAATGGCCCTAAGCTCCTGGCAATCGTTGGTGTTGTGGGTGTGGAGGTTGTGGTAGGCGCAGAACGGTCGGCTGCCCCTGGACGACTCTGGCTGGTCCCTGCCGCGCTTCGTGTCTGGTTCCGCCGCGAGCACGGCCACTCCCTTCTGCTTCACGTCCTTGGCCTTGGTCTTCTTTTCTTCTGGGTCGGCAGCTGGGAGCTCGAGGAGGGAGAGGCGTCCCTCTTTAGCTCTTACGCACTTGGTCAGGTTGAACAGCTCCAGGGATGTGCACAACTCCTCATGGATGGTGAGCTCCTCCTTCATCTTGATGTCACGGATGCCATCAGAGAACGCTGAGATGATGGCCGCGTCCGTCACCTTGGGGATCTTGAGGCAGACGTTGTTGAAGCGCTGGATGTATATCTGCAGGGTCTCCCCGGGCTGCTGCCTGATGTGGTGTAGGTCACATGCGGCCAGGGGGCGGTCGCGAGTGCCCTGAAAGTTGGCGATGAAGCGGCTGCGCATCTCATCCCAGGTGGAGATCGAGCCGAGAGGCAGGTTCAGGAGCCACGAGCAGGCACCTTCCTTGAGTGCCATGGGAAACCAATTTTCCGTAACTTTCTCGTCGCTGTTGGCCGCCTCGATGCTCGCTCGTAGAGCTGCAAGAACTCTGTGGGGTCGGGGGTGCCGTCATAGTGAGGAGGCAGGTCCGGATTGAACTTGCCCGGCCAGGCGACACTACACAGCTCGGGGGTGAAGGCACGTCAGCCTGTTGTGGTCACCGGGGGCGTTTTCTAACGCAGAGCTCGCTCTTGATGGTACCTGCGCACCGCTGCTATTGGCAGTACGCGGTCTTGTCGTGCTGGTGCAGGGAGCACGGGGGCGCCTTCTTGAGGCCGAGGGATTTCTTGACAGCTTCCTTCTTATCGCGCGGGCGCCGAACGCGGTGGGTCACGGCCAGGGGCCATGCGCCTTGGTGCCAGGTTGCCGTCTTGGGGAAGAGGTGGTGGAGGCGCTCCATCAGATGCATCACCCGTACCTAGCGGAGGGCGAGGCAGGGACAACGCAAGAGAGACCCCTGCTGCGCTGACGAGCTTGGTGGTGCGAGCGAGCTATTCCTCGTAGAGGTCGTCGATGGGGCGGTAACGCAGGAGCTCGCATGCCATAAGAAGCATGGCCTGCGCGTCCGTGGGGGCGCGACGAGCGTGGGACGACGAACCGGCTGGGGTCAGCGACGGAGTGGCGGTGCGACTGTCCCGACGCACCGAGGGGTGCAGCGAGGATGCTTGCTGCTCGTTCCCCGTCGGGCTGGTGGTGGCGTTGGCGGCAGGCGACGGAGAACGACGGGGAGGTATGCCGACAGGATCCGTCTGGGTGACACGTGCGGCGAGTGCGGCCCAGCGCTCAGCGCGGGCTCGGCGAGCATCGGACATGGATGCGACGAAGCGATGGGACGTGAATGTAACGCCCCGGATGTAACTTTCCCTATTTGTACTCCAACTCTTGCCGTTTCCGGCGTTAAGTTATATTTATTCCCTCGGGTTCGGGTTTTGTCTCCGTGTTTTGTTGTCGTTGTCATGCATCTCATATCATGTCATCATGTGCATTGCATTTGCATACGTGTTCATCTCATGCATTCGAGCATTTTCCCCGTTGTCCGTTTTGCATTCCGGTGCTTCGTTCTCCTCCGGTGGTCATTTCTAGCTTTCTTTCGTGTGTGGGGGTTAAACATTTCCGGATTGGACCGACACTTGCCAAGCAGCCTTGGTTTACTACCGGTAGACCGCCTGTCAAGTTTCGTACCATTTGGACTTCGTTTGATACTCCAACGGTTAACCGAGGGACCGAAAAGGCCTCGTGTGTGTTGCAGCCCAACACCCCTCCATTTTGGCCCAAAACCCACCAAACTCTGCCCCATGTCCTAGAGCGTTTGATCACGATCGCGTGGCCTAAAACCGCACCTCATTTGGACTCTCCTAGCTCCACTTATGCCTATAAATAGCCCCCCTCCATTTTCGGATCTCTCTTTCCCCGAAACCCTAGTCTAAAAAAAAGGATCCCGCCGCCGCCGGACGTGTCCGCCCCCGGCCGGACAGCGTCCGCCGCTGCCCGCGCCCAACCGGGCGTTGCCACATGTCACAGCCGGCGCCCGACGCCGCCGAAGCCCGCCTGGCCCATCTCGGGCCCC
>NC_041382.1:669203055-669212677 GCF_002162155.2 Triticum dicoccoides | reverse complement strand
CGCTCGACGCCGCCTCGCCGCCGGCGACCGTGCCCCGGCCACCGAGCCCCTGCCTCTTCTTCCCCACCGGCCGGCGAGCCTCTCCCCGCGAGCTTCAACTCCGGCGAGCTTCAAGTCCAACTCCAGCGAACTCCTCGAACCGCGTGCAGATCGGGCCAGATTTGGATCTGGGTCATCTCGGGGTTGACTTTTTCGTCCCTAACCCTAATTTTGGTGCATACTTTGACCGGCCATATCTCCGCATCCGTAGCTCCGATTTGGACATATAACAGATCAAAATGTTCGTCTCGACGAGTACATCGTGTCACTCCATTGCATCATTTTCATTTGAGTTCATCTTGATGCCCAAAATGCTGTTAGAAGAGGCCTTCGTGAGTTAATTGTCAGATCTGCTAGTTTATCGTAGACTTTTGTCATTTTTGCCATGATTATTGTGTGCATATTATGCCTGTGAGTCCTTCATATGTTTTGTTAAGGATTTTGTCTTCTTTCCAGAGGTGCAACCCATGCATTTTTAGGATGTGTGTGGTGCTTGTGCAATCTTGCAAAGTGAGGCACCCGGTAAATCTGTTTTTAGAGACTTAGTAGTTTTCACTAAGTCTGGGATTATTTAGTTCGTGATGCCTTGTGTTCAGCTTGTTTCCTAGTGATCCGTGCCTCTTTTGAGGATGATCAGTAAAGGAGTTTTGTTAATAATGTTATGCTCTATACATCCATGTCTTTGTTTGCAATTATGGAGCACCCTAGCTTGAGTCAATCGAGCTCTATTTTGCTTCGTGGTGAATCTGGGCAGATCGTCAACTCGTTTGCGATTTTGCCGATGTTATTGTAGTTGATCCATGCATGCTATGCCATTGTTCTTGCCATGTCTAGCTAGCATTTTGTTCCTTATTAATGGATGTATGATTGCCTTGCCATGACTTGCACCATAGTGAGTGCATCGAGCTCGTTTACATGCCTTCGTGAGTTATATTTCAGCATGTCTCAGTTTTCACTAAGTCTGAAAACTGATTATGTTTTTGCTATGTTCGTGTGCCCGTTAGTATATTTTGTGAACCCTTTTGGCCCCAGGTCACTTTGGGACTTTTGTTAAGCTTGTTGAGTAGCTCCATGCCATGTTCTTATTTATCTTAATCAGGTCATGTATCATGTTGTTTTGCTGCTCCGAAGAGGGCTTCGTGATCTGAAATTTCAGACAAGTGTTAATTTCACTAAGTCTGGAATCTGTTTTGCATTTGCGTTTTTGCCATGCTTGTTTGAACCTCATAATGGATGAATTGGCCGTGGCTCAGTGCTATTCTTTTGTTAAGCATCTTGTGTGTATCCCTGCCATGTATTTTGTTGTCATGTTTGGTGGCTGTAGCATGTTCATCTCATTGCATTTAGATGCCTACTTGCTGTAAATCGCAGACCGGTGTCATTCTTAAAACGCTTGCCATTTCCAAACCGTAACTCCGATTCCAGCGTTCTTTATATCGTTTTCAAGCGATTTCATCTCATCTTTCCAGTGGCACCGTTGGAATTCCAAGATGAAGCCAGGTTCATGCATTTCCTGTCATATCTTGCATTTTGCATCCCGCATCGCATCCCGCATAGCATATCATCATTTCATCATATTGCTTGGTCTTGCACGTGGTTGATTGTATCCTTGTTGCTTGTTTGTCTTGTTGGGTAGAGCCGGGAGACGAGTTCACTACCGAGGAGCCCGTTGAGTTTGCTTGTAAGGATCCAGTCAACTCTGACAACTATTGAGGCAAGATGATCATACCCTCGAAATCACTACTATCTTTGCTATGCTAGTTTGCTCGCTCTTGCTATGCCAATGCTACGATGCCTACCTTTTGCTTGTCAGCCTCCCAATTGCCATGTTGAAACTCTAACCCACCTTGTCCTAGCAAACCGTTGATTGGCTATGTTACCGCTTTGCTCAGCCCCTCTTATAGCGTTGCTAGTTGCAGGTGAAGATTAGAGGCCGTTCCTTGTTGGAACATTTATTTATTTGTTGGGATATCATTATATTGCTATGTTATCTTAATGCATCTATATACTTGGTAAAGGGTGGAAGGCTCGGCCTCTCGCCTAGTGTTTTGTTCCACTCTTGCCGCCCTAGTTTCCGTCATATCGGTGTTATGTTCCAGGATTTTGAGTTCCTTACGCGGTTGGGTTATAATGGGAACCCCTTGATATTTTGCCTTGATTAAAGCTTTTCCAGCAATGCCCAACCTTGGTTTTACCATTTGCCACCTAGCCTTTTCTTTCCCTTGGGTTCTGTAGACTCAAGGGTCATCTTATTTTAACCCCCCCGGGCCAGTGCTCCCTCTGAGTGTTGGTCCGAACTGGGCATCCTGCGGGGCCACCTCGGCGAAACTTGAGGGTTGATTTTACTCGTAGCTTGACCTATCTGAGTGTGCCCTGAGAAAGAGATATGTGCAGCTCCTATCAGGATTTGTCGGCACATTCGGGCGGTGTTGCTGGTCTTGTTTTAACCTGCCGAATTGTCTTGTTGTACCGGGTTGCCGAGTCTGATCGGTGTGTCTCGGGTGGAGGTCTATTCCTTCATTGACCGTGAGAGCTTGTCATGGGCTAAGTTGGGACTCCCCTCCAGGGATTGAACTTTCGAAAGCCGTGCCCGCGGTTATGGGAAGATGGGAATTTGTTAATGTCCGGTTGTAGATAACTTGAACCTTAATTAATTAAAATGAATAAACTGAGTGTGTTACCGTGATGGCCTCTTCTCGGCGGAGTCCGGGAAGTGGACACGGTGTTGGAGTAGTGCTTGCGCAGGTTGTTCCTCTAGATTCTCGCTCGCGCTTTGCCTCCTCTTCTCGCTCTCTTTTGCAAATAAGTTAGCCACCATATATGCTAGTCGCTTGCTGTAGCTCCACATATATTTGCCTTTTCCTTCCTATAAGCTTAAATAGTCTTGATCGCGAGGGTGCGAGATTGATGAGTCCCTGTGGCTCACAGATTACTATAACTCCAGATGCAGGTCCAGGTGATTCCGCTCCAGGTGACGAGTACGAGCTCAAGTGGGAGTTCGACGAAGACTCTCAGCGATACTACGTGTCTTTTCCTGATGATCAGTAGTGGTGCCTAGTTGGGGTTTGATTCGGGGCCTTGTCGCATGTTGGGTTTTCTTCTATTTTGGCGCCGTAGTCGGGCCATGAGTGTTTGTATGATGGATGTTATTTATGTACTTTGATGTGACGTGGCGAGTGTAAGCCAACTATGTTCTCCCCCTTTTATTGTATATTACATGGGATGTTGTAATGATTGCCTGACTTGCGACATTGCTTTCAATGCGGTTATGTCTCTAAGTCGTGCCTCGACACATGGGAGCTATAGCCGCATCGAGGGCGTTACAAGTTAGTAATCAGAGCCTTCCCCGACCTTAGGAGCCCCATTGCTTGATCGTTTTTAGCAGCCGAGTTGTGTCTAGAAAAATGTTTTGAGTCTTTTAGGAATTATATATCGGAGAGCTTAGGAATTCTTTTTACTTCCCAGTCTCCTCATCGCTCTAGTAAGGCATCCTGACATAGAGTTTTGACTCTTCTCTTCTCAAATTTCACTAAATTTTTTTTAGGATCACGCGAGTATCTTGGAATCGTTCCGATGGCTTATGATGAGAACATTGTCTTGGTGCCTCTTGTCAGGGGTTTAGTGGAAGTGTCCCGGGGAGTTGAGCTCTAAGGTGTTGTCATCATAATTTTATCGCTGCAATTCTGGAATACTTGAGATATGTTCGCCGACATCGAAAATCTCTTTTATGCAGTTCGTTGGTGAGATAACCTCGATGCCACCCAGTACAGGAGCGGGAGTTTGGGAGTATCACCATAACTTGTATAACGGATGCTTTTCGAAGGTTGAGGTAGATGGTTTCCTAAGGTTTCTTGGTTATGTGTTGAAGGATAGATACAGCTGGATGTAGGATTTGCTAGTTTGGGTGAGATATTATGCTTCCCCTGTATCCCCAACACCTGATTGCATAACCAGAAAGGTTCGGGAGTTTCATAGGTGGGAATTCTAGTAGATCTAGTTCTTCTTCCACAAATATTGGTTTGAGATTGGGATTTCTTACCGATTATTCGTTCTTGATCCATACCTTGTTGAATTATTTCTCTACCTTAATTCTACATGGCTTCGCAATTTATGGATATGTGACCATTTCAAGAGGAATGCATTCGTTCATTTTGTTCGGATGTGAAGATTATATGTTGCAATTTTCATTCTGTTGGATTCAGCTTCAATATTTATCTGTCAATGTGCTAATGGTGGTCAACCTCTTCAGGATGGCTCCTCCAACGCGCATGACTCCGAATCCTAATCCGCCACCGCCTCCACCTCCTCCAGAGGCATGGCAAGCTGTGATGGCCGCGACCAATGCAAACACTCAGCTGATCATGCAAATTCTTCAAGAGCGCAATCAAGTCAGTCAAGGAATCAAGGCAGCAATCAGAGTCACTTTGCTACACTCAACCAGTTCCTTGCTAACGGGCCAAAGACTTTCAGCAATTGTGTTGAGGCAACCGATGCTGACGATTGGCTTGTGGATCTGTGTAAGCATTTCGAGTGCAGTAACGTCAGGCCTGAGGACTTTGTCAAGTTCGCTTCCTTCCAACTCAAAGATCAAGCTGCAGAATGGTTCCAGCAGTACAAGGATTCCAGAGGTGGACGTGTTATCACTTGGGATGATTTCCGTCGAGATTTCCGAGCTCATCATATTCCGCAGAGCGTGGTTGAAAGCAAGCGTGAGGAATTCCGCAATCTGAAGCAAGGCTCTTTGTCTGTCTATGACTACAACAAGTTTTTCCAGAAGCTTGCCCGCTTTGCCAAGCAGGACGTGCCTGATGAGAAGAGCATGATATATCAGTTCAGGGGTGGTCTCAGAGAAGATATTCAGCTCGCCCTTGTTCTCTTTGAGCCCTTGAGGTACGATGAGTTCTACAACATGGCACTGAAGCAAGAGGCTGCTCAGTTGAGGTGTGATGCTTCCAGGAAGCGAGTCAGAGATGTTACTCCTTCTTTCTCTACTCAAGTGGCCAAGCAGCAGAAGTTTTGGCTTCCTCCTCCTCCGTTCCGTCAGTCGTATCAGCAGAAGAGCAAATGTGGCAGTGGTTCTTCCCACCCACCCAACCCTGGCTTTCAGAACAAGACTTCGTCTCAAGCTCCAAGATCGAGTGCTCCGTATCACCGTCCGCTTTCAGAGGTCACGTGCAACAAGTGCCAACAAAAGGGTCACTATGCCAACAAGTGTCTCAACCAGAGGCGTCTTCCTCCTCCTCCTCCTCCTGTGAGATCGGCAAGTACAGCTATGGTCAAGCATAACCCCAAGCACGCCAAGGTCAATATGGTGAATGCAGCTCAGGCAGAGGACTCGTCAGATGTGATCATGGGTAACCTTCCTATTAATGATATTCCTGCAAGAGTTCTTTTTGACACGGGTGCATCGCATTGTTTCATGTCTAAGCCATTTTTTACCAAGCATGAGTTCGTTTCTTCTCATTTGGGTAAACAAATGGATATCGTTTCTCCTGGCAAACCTTTTTGTGCTAGTCTGGAGGTGCCAGATGATACTATCACGTTGGGCGACTACAAGTTCCTTTCTTCCCCAATGGTTCTTGGCAACTCGGATATTGATCTTATTCTCGGGATGGATTGGCTTTCTAAGCACAAGGCTCAGCTTGATTGTGCAGCCAGGCAGACTCAATTGACTCATTCATCTGAGGATGTAATTGTCTTTGCCGCTCGTGATGATACCATTCGTCTGTTTTCTCTCAATGAGATGGGTGAATTGGATGCCATCTCTCAAATTCCAGTCGTTCGCGAATATCAAGACGTCTTTCCAGAAGAGCTCCCAGGAATGCCACCGCACCGGCCAGTTGAATTCGTTATTGAAATTGAGCCTGGCACGGAACCTGTGTGCAAACGTCCTTACAAGCTCGGACCTGAAGAGTTGAAGGAGCTGAAGAACCAACTCGATGAGCAAGAAAGAATGGGTCTTATCTGGCCTAGTTCTTCTCCGTGGGGTTGTGGTGTTCTTTTTGTGAAGAAGAAGGATGGAAGGGACCGACTTTGTGTTGATTACCGTCCAGTGAACAAGAAGACCATCAAGAACAAATACCCACTTCCCAACATCAATGAGCTGTTCGAACAACTCAAAGGTGCTCAAGTATTCTCCAAGCTTGATCTCCGTATGGGTTATCACCAGATTCGCATTCGTGAAGAAGATATTCCCAAGACAGCATTCAGAACAAGCTTTGGTTCATATGAATACACTGTCATGTCTTTTGGCCTCGCCAACGCTCCTCCGATGTTCTCTCGCATGATGAACTTCATCTTCAACGCCTACACCAATGACTTCGTTTTGGTCTATCTCGACGACATTCTGGTTTTCTCGAAGAACAAGGAAGATCATGCCAAGCACTTGCGTTTGGTTCTTGATAAGCTCAGAGAACATCAGTTCTACGCCAAGTTCTCCAAGTGTGAATTTTGGCTTGATGAGGTTCTTTATCTTGGTCATATCATCTCTGCCAAGGGCATTTCCGTGAATCCTGAGAAGGTGTCCGCAATTGTGAATTGGGAACCTCCTCAGAATGTGAAGCAACTCCGCAGTTTTCTCGGTCTCCCAAGCTATTGTCGAAGATTCGTTGAAAACTTTTCTAAGATCGCGGAGCCTCTCTCAAATCTTCTTCAGAAGCATGTCAAGTACGTTTGGTCTCCGGAGTGTGATATTGCTTTCAACACTTTGAAAGACAAGTTGATCACTGCTCCAGTTTTGACTCCGCCTAATGAATCCAAGCCGTAAGAGGTCTTTTGTGATGCCTCTCTCCAAGGTCTTGGCACAGTTTTGATGCAAGAGAAGAAAGTTGTTGCTTATACATCTCACCAGTTGAAGCCTAATGAGAAGAACTACCCCACTCATGATCTCGAGTTGGCGGCAGTTGTGCATGCTCTTTTGACTTGGAGACATCTTCTATTGGGAAGAAAAGTGGACATTTTCACTGACCACAAGAGTCTCAAGTACATCTTCACTCAGCCTAATCTCAACCTAAGGCAAACTCGATGGGTCGAAATGATTCAAGAGTATAATCCGAGTATTGAGTATACTCCAGGCAAGGCCAATGTGATTGCTGACGCTTTGAGTAGAAAGGCCTACTGCAACAGTCTAATTCTCAAGCCTTATCAACCCGAGCTTTGTGAAGCTTTCCGCAAACTTAATCTGCAAGTTGTTCCTCAAGGTTTCCTCGCCAACCTTCAAGTCTCTCCTACCTTAGAAGACCAGATTCGCCAAGCCCAGCTTCTTTATGCTATGGTGAAAAAGGTGAAGATCAGGATTGCCAAGAGTCAGTCCAAGTACAAGTGCTACTGCCTTGATGACAAGGACACTCTCTTCTTCGAGGATCGTATTGTTGTGCCCAAAGGTGAACTTCGTAAAGTGATCATGAACGAGGCTCACAATTCTCTCCTCTCCATCCACCCTGGGAGTACGAAGATGTATCAGGACCTTAAGCAAGCTTATTGGTGGACTCGAATGAAGCGCGAGATCCCTCAATTCGTGAATGAATGTGATGTCTGCAGAAGAGTGAAGGCAGAACACCAAAGGCCAGAAGGTCTCCTCCAACCTCTTGCCATTCCAGAATGGAAGTTTGACCACATTGAAATGGACTTCGTGACTGGGTTTCCAAAGTCCAAGCATGGAAATGATGCTATATTCGTTGTCATCGACAAGCTCACCAAAGTGGCTCACTTTCTGCCTATCAAAGAGTCGTTCACTGCAGCTCAATTGGCGGAACTCTATACCTCTCGCATTGTCTCTCTGCACGGTATTCCGCAAGTGATCTCTTCAGACCGTGGCAGCATCTTTACCTCCAAGTTTTGGGATTCTTTTCAGAAGGACATGGGCACTAACATCCGCTTCAGCACTGCTTTCCATCCGCAAACAAGCGGTCAAGTCGAGCATGTCAACCAGATTCTTGAAGATATGCTCAGGGCTTGTGTGATCTCCTTCGGCATGAAGTGGGAGGATTGTCTTCCTTATGCTGAATTCTCCTATAACAACAGTTTTCAAGCAAGTTCGGGCAAGGCCCCTTTTGAAATTCTGTATGGCAGGAAGTGCCGTACCCCTCTCAACTGGTCTGAAACCGGTGAACGTCAGCTTTTGGGTAATGACTTAATCACAGAAGCAGAAGAAATGTGCAAAGTCATTCGTGATAGCCTCAAAGCAGCCCAATCCCGCCAGAAGAGTTACTATGATAGTAAGCACCATGATTTGGCTTTCGAGATCGAAGATCATGTTTACCTCCGCGTCTCTCCTATGGAAGGTACTCGTCGCTTCGGTATCAAAGGGAAGCTTGCCCCTAGATACGTGGGACCTTTCAAGATTGTCAGCAAGAGAGGTGACCTCACCTATCAACTCGAGCTTCCTTCAAACTTTGCAAATGTTCATGATGTGTTCCACGTCTCTCAGCTTCGAAAGTGCTTCAAGACTCCTGACCGCACCGTCAACTTCGAGGACATTGAGCTCCAAGAAGATCTCTCCTATCGTGAGCACCCAGTTGCTATTCTTGAAGAGACTGAACGCAAGACTCACAACAAGTCAATCAAATTTCTCAAAGTCAAGTGGTCACACCATTCCGACCGTGAAGCTACCTAGGAACGCGAGGATCACCTCCGTTCTGAGTACCCGGAGTTCTTTCAGTCCTAGATCTCGGGACGAGATCTTTTCGTAGTGGTGGAGTGTTGTAACGCCCCGGATGTAACTTTCCCTATTTGTACTCCAACTCTTGCCGTTTCCGGCGTTAAGTTATATTTATTCCCTCGGGTTCGGGTTTTGTCTCCGTGTTTTGTTGTCATTGCCATGCATCTCAGATCATGTCATCATGTGCATTGCATTTGCATACGTGTTCATCTCATGCATTCGAGCATTTTCCCCGTTGTCCGTTTTGCATTCCGGTGCTTCGTTCTCCTCCGGTGGTAATTTCTAGCCTTCTTTCGTGTGTGGGGGTTAAACATTTCCGGATTGGACCGAGACTTTCCAAGCGGCCTTGGTTTACTACCGGTAGACCGCCTGTCAAGTTTCGTACCATTTGGACTTCGTTTGCTACTCCAACGGTTAACCGAGGGACCGAAAAGGCCTCATGTGTGTTGCAGCCCAACACCCCTCCATTTTGGCCCAAAACCCACCAAACTCTGTCCCATGTCCTAGAGCGTTCAATCATGATCGCGTGGCCGAAAACCGCACCTCATTTGGACTCTCCTAGCTCCACTTATGCCTATAAATAGCCCGCCTCCATTTTCGGATCTCTCTTTCCCTGAAACCCTAGTCTAAAAAAAAGGATCCCGCCGCCGCCGGACGTGTCCGCCCCCGGCCGGACAACGTCTGTCGCCGCCCGCGCCCAACCGGGTGTTGCCACGTGTCACAGCCGGCGCCCGCCACCGCCGAAGCCCGCCTGGCCCATCTCGGGCCCCCGATGCCGCCTCGCCGGGCCCGAGGAGACGCCCGCCTACACCGCCATCCTCCCCGACGCAGGTGGCCGCCGCCGCCACCACTCCGGCGCGCCGCCCCAACCGGCCGCCGCGCCCCTCCTCGCCCGGCGCCTGACGCCGCCTCGCCCGGCCGCCC
>NC_041382.1:669194892-669202192 GCF_002162155.2 Triticum dicoccoides | reverse complement strand
CGCCGGCGACCGTGCCCTGGCCACCAAGCCCCTGCCTCTTCTTCCCCACCGGCCGGCGAGCCTCTCCCCGCGAGCTTCAACTCCGGCGAGCTTCAAGTCCAACTCCGGCAAACTCCTCGAACCGCGTGCAGATCGGGCCAGATCTGGATCTGGGTCATCTGGGGGTTGACTTTTTCGTCCCTAACCCTAATTTTTGTGCATACTTTGACCGGCCGTATCTCCGCATCCGTAGCTCCAATTTGGACATATAGCATATCAAAATGTTCGCCTCGACGAGTATATCATTTCATTCCATTGCATCATTTTAATTTGAGTTCATCTTGATGCCCATAATGCTGTTAGAAGAGGCCTTCGTGAGTTAATTGTCAGATCTGCTAGTTCATCTTAGACTTTTGACATTTTTGCCATGATTATTGTGTGCATGCTATGCCTCTGAGTCCTTCATATGTTTTGTTAAGGATTTTGTCTTCTTTCCAGAGGTGCAACCCATGCATTTTTAGGATGTGTGTGCTGACTTGTGCAAGCCTGCAAAGTGAGGCACCCGGTAAATCTGTTTTTAGAGACAGTAGTTTTCACTAAGTCTGGGATTATTTAGTTCGTGATGCCTTGTGTTTAGCTTGTTTCCTAGTGATCCGTGCCGCTTTTGAGGATGATCAGTAAAGGAGTTTTGTTAATCATGTTATGCTCTATCCATCCATGTCTTTGTTTGCAATTATGGAGCACCCTAGCTTGAGTCAATCGAGCTCTACTTTTACTTCGTGGTGACTCTGGGCAGATCGTCAACTCGTTTGCGATTTTGCCGATGTTATTGTAGTTGATCCGTGCATGCTATGCCATTGTTCTTGCCATCTCTAGCTAGAATTTTGTGCCTTCTTAATGGATGTATGCTTGCCTTGCCATGACTTGCACCGTAGTAAGTGCATCGAGCTCGTTTACAAGCCTTCGTGAGTTATATTTCAGCATGTCTCAGTTTTCACTAAGTCTGAAAACTGATTATGTTTTTGCTATGTTCGTGTGCCTGTTAGTATATTTTGTGAACCCTTTTGGCCCCAGGTCACTTTGGTACTTTTGTTAAGCTTGTTGAGTAGCTCCATGCCATGTTCTTATTTATCTTAATCAGGTCATGTATCATGTTGTTTTGCTGCTCCAAAGAGGGCTTCGTGATCTGAAATTTCAGACAAGTGTTAATTTCACCAAGTCTGGTATCTGTTTTGCATTTGCGTTTTTGCCATGCTTGTTTGAACCTCATAATGGATGAATTGGCCGTGGCTCGGTGCTAGTCTTTTGTTAAGCATCTTGTGTGCATCCCTGCCATGTATTTTGTTGTCATGTTTGGTGGCTGTAGCATGTTCATCTCATTGCATTTAGATGCCTACTTGCTGTAAATCGCAGACCGGTGTCATTCTTAAAACGCTTGCCATTTCCAAACCGTAACTCCGATTCCGGCGTTCTTTATATCGTTTTCAAGAGATTTCATCTCATCTTTCCAGTGGCACCCTTGGAATTCTAAGTTGAGGCCAGGTTCACGCATTTCCTGTCATATCTTGCATTTTGCATCTCGCATCGCATCCCGCATAGCATATCATCATTTCATCATATTGTTTGGTCTTGCACGTGGTTGATTGTATCCTTGTTGCTTGTTTGTCTTGTTGGGTAGAGCCAGGAGACGAGTTTGCTACTGAGGAGCCCATTGAGTTTGCTTGTGAGGATCCAGTCAACTCTGACAACTGTGCAGGCAAGATGATCATACCCTCGAAATCACTACTATCTTGCTATGCCAATGCTACGATGCCTACCTTTTGCTTGTCAGCCTCCCAATTGCCATGTTGAAACTCTAACCCACCTTGTCCTAGCAAACCGTTGATTGGCTATGTTACCACTTTGCTCAGCCCCTCTTATAGCGTTGCTAGTTGCAGGTGAAGATTGGAGGCCGTTCCTTGTTGGAACATTTGTTTATTTGTTGGGATATCATTATATTGCTATGTTATCTTAATGCATCTATATACTTGGTAAAGGATGGAAGGCTCGGCCTCTCGCCTAGTGTTTTGTTCCACTCTTGCCGCCCTAGTTTCCGTCATATCGGTGTTATGTTCCCGGATTTTGCGTTCCTTACGCGGCTGGGTTATAATGGGAACCCCTTGATATTTTGCCTTGATTAAAGCTTTTCCAGCAATGCCGAACCTTGATTTTACCATTTGCGACCTAGCCTTTTCTTTCCCTTGGGTTCTGCAGACTCAAGGGTCATCTTATTTTAACCCCCCCGGGCCAGTGCTCCCTCTGAGTGTTGGTCCGAACTGGGCAGCCTGCGGGGCCACCTCGGGGAAACTTGAGGGTTGGTTTTACTCGTAGCTTGACCTATCTAAGTGTGCCCTAAGAAAGAGATATGTGCAGCTCCTATCGGGATTTGTCGGCACATTCGGGCGGTGTTGCTGGTCTTGTTTTAACCTGTCGAATTTTCTTGCTGTACCGGGTTGCCGAGTCTGATCGGTGTGTCTCGGGTGGAGGTCTATTCCTTCATTGACCATGAGAGATTGTCATGGGCTAAGTTGGGACTCCCCTGCAGGGATTGAACTTTCGAAAGTCGTGCCCACGGTTATGGGCAGATGGGAATTTGTTAATGTCCTGCTATGGGCAGATGGGAACTTGAACCTTAATTAATTAAAATGAATCAACTTAGTGTGTTACCGTGATGGCCTCTTCTCGGCGGAGTCCGGGAAGTGGACATGGTGTTGGAGTAATGCTTGCGCAGGTTGTTCCTCTAGATTCTCGCTCGCGCTTTGCCTCCTCTTCTCGCTCTCTTTTGCGAATAAGTTAGCCACCATATATGCTAGTCGCTTGCTGCAGCTCCACATATATTTGCCTTTTCCTTCCTATAAGCTTAAAGGGTCTTGATCGCGAGGGTGCGAGATTGCTGAGTCCCTGTGGCTCACAGATTACTATAACTCCAGATGCAGGTCCAGGTGTTTCCGCTCCAGGTGACGAGTACGAGCTCAAGTGGGAGTTCGACGAAGACTCTCAGCGATACTACATGTCTTTTCCTGATGATCATTAGTGGTGCCTAGTTGGGGTTTGATTCGGGGCCTTGTCGCATGTTGGGTTTTCTTCTATTTTGGCGCCATAGTCGGGCCATGAGTGTTTGTATGATGGATGTTATTTATGTACTTTGATGTGACGTGGCGAGTGTAAGCCAACTATGTTCTCCCCCTTTATTATATATTACATGGGATGTTGTAATGATTGCCTGACTTGCGACATTGCTTTCAATGCGGTTATGTCTCTAAGTCATGCCTCGACACGTGGGAGCTATAGCCGCATCGAGGGCGTTACAGCGGATCAGTGGAAGGAAGACTTCGGCGCCCCCCTACCTGGCGCGCCAAATGTCGGATTTAGGGTTTCGGAAAAACCCTTGAGGTTCGAACACTGGGGTGCGCATGAAGATTTCCCCCTACTGAATCTCGCCCTCAGCCTCGCCGTGATCTCTAACCTTAGCTTGATGAACTCACAACACAAGAGACACAAGGTTTATACTGGTTCGGGCCACCATTGTGGTGTAATACCCTACTCCAGTGTGGTGGTGGTGGATTGCCTCTTGGGATGATGATGAACAGTACAAGGGAAGAACAGCCTCCTGAGGAGAGGTGTGCTTGTGCTTGGTGGATGTGTGTGGGTGAGGATTGCTCAAGATGACTGGAGGTCGAGACGAGTTCCCGATCCGTTCGTTCCGTTGCCTCCTACTATGGTGGGTAGTCCTATTTATAGAGGCCCTGGCCCTCTCACCAAATATTGAGCAGGAAGGGATACAACAACGACCAATTTCAAAGGGGACAACTAGTACAAGCTATCCTAACTAAAGTTGGTCTTTGCCTGTCAAAGGCGCTGGCGGTGACGCCGTCTTGGGCTCCACATTGACCTCCGTCCTGCCGTCCTGCTGGTCTTGATCTTGTCGCACCGATATGGAAACTTTTGCCTGATACCTCGGTACTCCGCGCCTGCGCTTGCCCCCATAGCACCAAAGGGGAAACGAGGACACTACACGCGTTGGCGCCTGCCTGGCCTTGGTTGTCATGGCTTGCATCATCGGAACCTCATGAGGTACCCCTTTCCTTGATCTCTCTGCCCCCTCGCAAGCCTGCCTGGTGAGGCCGCTCCTGAGGAGGCCTTGTGTCGTCCGCCTCGCGAGGCTTGGTCCCTCGCGAGGGTCTTGAGTGTTTGGCTGACGAAGACCGGCCGTACTAGGCCGCTTGTGGAGCCATGCCATGGGCCGCAGGCAGGCAAGTCTGGGGGACACCGTTCCCAGAACGCCGACAGATATGATCAACATAGAGTTGCTCAGCATTGAAGACTACCCCATCTCACATGATGATCGGACATGGGTTCGTTGATTTGGATCATGTATCACTTAGAGAACTTGAGGGATGTTGATTTAAGTGGGAGTTCATTAGTAATTTGATTATTCGAACTAAAATTTATCATGAACTTAGTCTTAATAGTTTTTGTTATCTATGTTGTAGATCAATGGCCCCTGCTACCGTTCCCTTGAATTTTAATGTGTTCCTAGAAAAGCTAAGTTGAAAGATGATGGTAGAAACTACACGGACTGGGTCTGTAATTTGAGGATTATCCTCATTGCTGCATAGAAGAATTATCTCCTTGATGCACCGCTAGGTGACAGACCTGCTGCAGGAGCTACTGCAGATGTTATAAACGTCTTGCAAGCTCGATCAGATGACTACTGAATAGTTCAGTGTGCCATGCTTTACGGCTTAGAACTGAGACTTCAAAGACATTTTGAACGCCACAGAGCATATGATATGTTCCAAGAGCTGAAGTTGACATATCAAGCTAATACATGGGTTGAGAGATATGAAGTCTCCAACAAGTTCTATAGCTGTAAGATGGAGGAGAACAGTTCTATCAGTGAACACATAATCAAAACGTCTAGGTATCATAACCACTTGACTCAGCAGGGAATTGATCTTCCGGTTGAGAGTGTTATTGACAGAGTTCTTCAATCACTGCCACCAAGCTACAAAGGCTTCATGATGAACTATAATATGCAAGGGATGACGAAAACGATTCCCGAGCTCTTCACGATGCTGAAATCGGCGGAGGTAGAAACCAAAAAATAGAATCAAGTGTTGATGGTTAACAAGACCACTAGTTTCAAGAAAAAGGGAAAGGGAAAAAAAGGGAACTTCAAGAAGAGTGGCAAGCAAGTTGCTGCTCCCATGAAGAAGCCCAAAGCTGGACCCAAGCCTGAAACTGAGTGCTTCTACTGGTCACTGGAAATGGAACTGCCCCAAATACCTGGTGGACAAGAAGGATGGCAAAGTGAACAAAGGTATATTTGATATACATGTTATTTATGTGTACCTTACAAATGCTCGTCATAGTGCCTGGGTATTTGATACTGGTTCGATTGCTCATATTTGTAACTCGAAACAGGATCTGCGGAATAAACGAAGATTGTCTAAGGACGAGGTGACAATGTGCGTCGAGAATGGTTCCAATATCGATGTGATCGCAGTCGATCTACCTTCGGGATTAGTTTTAGAGCTCAATTATTATTATTTGGTGCCAACATTGAGCATGAACATTGTATCTGGATCTTGTTTAATGCGAGAAGGTTATTCATTTAAGTCAGAGAATAATGGCAAGGGGGTACAAGAGTGATCCAGGAGTGGATCACTGGATAGCGGTCAAAATTATCCTTAGAGGAATAAGGAAACGTTTCTCGGTTATGGAGGTGATAAAGAGTTCGGCGTAAAGGGTTATGTTGATGCAAGCTTTAACACCAATCCGGATGTGTCTCATTAGCAAACCGGATATGTATAGTGGAGCAACCATTTGGAATAGCTCCAAGTGGAGCATGGTAGCAGCATCTACAATATGACATAAAGATTTGCGAAGTACACACAGATCTGAATGTTGTAGACCCATTGACTAAAACCTCTCTCACAAGCATAACATGATCAAACCCCAGAACTCATTGAGTGTTAATCACATGGTGATGTGAACTAGATTATTAACTCTAGTCAACTCTTTGGGTGTTAGTCACATGTCAATGTGACTAATGAGTTAGCCACGGGATCTTGTATTACAGAACGAGTAAAGAGACTTGCCAGTAACTAGATTATTGACTCTAGTAAACTATTTGGGTGTTAGTCACATGGCGATGCAAACTATGAGTGTTAATCACGTGGCGATGTGAACTAGATTATTGACTCTAGTGCAAGTGGAAGAGTGTTGGAAATATGCCCTAGGGGCAATAATAAATTGGTTATTATCATATTTCCTTGTTCATGATAATCGTTTACTATCCATAATAGAATTGTATTGATTGGAAACTCAAGTACATGTGTGGATATATGGACAACAACATGTCCCTAGTGAGCCTCTACTAGACTAGCTCGTTAATCAAAAGATGGCTATGGTTTCCTAGTCATAGACATGAGTTGTCATTTGATAATGGGATCACATCATAAGGAGAATGATGTGATGGACAAGACCCAAACTATGAACATAGCATATGATCGTATCAAGTTTATTGCTATTGTTTTCTGCATGTCAAGTATATGTTCCTATGACCATGAGATCATGCAACTCACTGACACCGGAGGAGTACCTTGTATGTACCAAACATCGCAATGTAACTGGGTGACTATAAAGGTGCTCTACAGGTATCTCCGTGGGTGTCTGTTGAGTTGGCATGGATCAAGACTAGGATTTGTCACTCCGTGTGACGGGGAGGTATCTCAGGGCCCACTCGGTAATACATCATCACAATGAGCTTGCAAGCAATGTGACTAATGAGTTAGCCACGGGATGTTGTATTACGAAATGAGTAAAGAGACTTGTCGGTAACGAGATTGAACTAGGTAAGGGGATACCGACGATCAAATCTCGGGCAAGTAACATCCGATAGACAAAGTGAACTGCATACAGGATTAGCTGAATCCTTGACATCGAGGTTCAACCGATAAGATATTCATAGAATGTGTAGGAACCAATATGGGCATCCATGTACTGCTATTTGTTATTGACCGTAGAGTTGTCTCGGTCATGTCTGCATAGTTCTCGAACCCGCAGGGTCTACACACTTAACGTTTGGTGATGATATAAGTATAGTTGAGTCATTATGGTGGTTACCGAAGATTTTTTGGAGTCCCGGATGAGATCCCGGACGTGACGAGGAACTCCAGAATGGTCTGGAGGTGAAGATAGATATATTGGACGAAGGTTATTGGAGTCCGGAATTGTTCTGGGGTTATCGGGTGATGACCAGAGTCACCGAAAGGGG
>NC_041382.1:669175093-669194451 GCF_002162155.2 Triticum dicoccoides | reverse complement strand
GGGGGGGACAAGTGTTGGGGGGCCCATGGGCCAAGGGGAGGGGAAAACCAGCCTACTAAGGGGCTGAGCACCATACTCACCCCATCTCACGTAACCAGGAGGGTTGGGGGCGCCCCTAGGGCTTCCCACCACTTTGGCTTGGGGCCCAAGTCTCCTAGGGGGAAAACCCATCTAGGGTTTCCCTCTTTTGGCCGCTGGCCCTAGATGGGATCTACTAGGGGCGCCCTCTCTCCCCTTCCCCCTATATATAGAGAGGTAGAGAGAGGGCAGCCACAACCTTCCACGCCATGGCGCTGCCCCTCCTCTCCCTCGTATCCCTCTTCCTCTCTATAGTGCTTAGCGAAGCTCTGTTGAGATTCTGCCACCACCACAGCCACCACACCGTCGTGCTGCCGGAGGACTCGAGCTACTACTTCACCATCGCTCGCCTGATCGAGGAGGTGAATGCGTCATCAATCCGTACGTGTGTTGAATGTGGAGGTGCCGTCATTTCGGCACTTGGATCAGGAGTTCGCGGGGCGGATTGTGATTGGATCACGAAGACGTCCGACTACATCTCCTAGATTGATCTACAAGGGTATGTAGATGCAATCTCTCCTCTCGTAGATGGTCATCTCCTAGATTGATCTTGGTGAGCGTAGGATTTTTTTTCCCATGCAACGTTCCTGATACGTCTCCAACGTATCTATAATTTTTTATTGTTCCATGCTATTATATTATCCACCTTGGATGTTTCATATGCATTTCTATGCTATTTTATATGATTTTTGGGACTAACCTATTAACCTAGAGCCTAGTGCCAGTTTATATTTTTCCTTGTTTTTGAGTTTACAGAAAAGGAATACCAAACGGAGTCCAATTGACCTAAAAATTTATCGAGATTATTTTTGGACCAGAAGAAGCCCACAGAGCATTGGAGATGGACCATAAGAGTACCTAGGCCACCACTACGGTAGAGGGAGCGCCCTACCCCTGGGCGCGCCCCCTACCTCATGGACCCCCTGACTTGTTCCTGACGCCAACACCTCTTATATATCCCCAAACTTCCAGAACAGAACCAAGATCGGGAGTTCCGCCGCCGCAAGCCTTTGTAGCCATCAAAAACCCATCGGGACCCTGTTACGACACCCTGCCGGAGGGGGAATCATCACCGGTGGCCCTCTTCATCATCCCGGCACTTTCCATGACGAGGAGGGAGTAGTTCACCCTCGGGGCTGACGGTATGTACCAGTAGCTATGTGTTTGATCTCTCTCTCTTCCTCTCTCTCTCTCGTGTTCTTGATATGGCACGATCTTGATGTACGACGAGCTTTGCTATTATAGTTGGATCTTATGATGTTTCTCCCCCTCTACCCTCTTGTAATGGATTGAGTTTTCCCTTTGAAGTTATCTTATCAGATTGAGTCTTTAAGGATTTGAGAACAATTGATGTATGTCTTGCATGTGCTTATCTGTGGTGACAATGGGACATTCACATGATCCATTTGATGTATGTTTTTGTGATCAACACTTGCAGGTTTGTGACCTTGGGAATCTATGCATAGGGGTTGGCACATGTTTTCGTCTTGACTCTCCGGTAGAAACTTTGGGGAACTCTATGAAGTACTTTGTGTTGGTTTGAATAGATGAATCTGAGATTGTGTGATGCATATCATATAATCAAACCCACAGATACTTGTGGTGACATTGGAGTATCTAGTTGACATTAGTGTTTTGGTTGATGTGTGTCTTAAGGTGTTATTTTTGTACAAACTCTAGGGTTGTTTGTGACACTTAAGGAATAGCCCAATAGATCGATCAGAAAGAATAACTTTGAGGTGGTTTCGTACCCTGCAATAATCTCTTCGTTTGTTCTTCGCTATTACTGACTTTGGAGTGACTCTTTGTTGCACGCTAAGGGATTGTTATATGATCTAATTATGTTATTATTGTTGAGAGAACTTGCACTAGTGAAAGTATGAACCGTATGCCTTGTTTCAAAGCATTGCAATACTATTTTCGCTCACTTTTACTACTTGCTACCTTGCTGTTTTTATATTATTAGACTACAAAAACCTATATCTACCATCCATATTGCACTTGTATCACCATCTCTTCGCCGAACAAGTGCACCTATACAATTTACCATTGTATTGGGTGTGTTCGGGACACAAGAGACTCTTTGTTATTTGGTTGAAGGGTTCTTTGATAGAGACCATCTTCATCCTATGCCTCCCACGGATTGATAAAACTTAGGTCATCCACTTGAGGGAAATTTGCTACTGTCCTACAACACTCTGCCCTTGGAGGCCCAACACGAGTCTACAAGAAGAAGGTTATGTAGTAGACATCAAGCTCTTTTCTGGCGCCATTGCCGGGGAGGTTAGTGATTGAAGGTATATCCTTAGATCTTGCAATCAAATGTTTTAGTTTCTTGTTTTATCACTAGTTTAGTCTATAAAAGAAGACTGTAAAAAAATGGAATTGAGGTTGCCTCATATGCTTCATCTTTTTAATGTCTTTCGTGAAAATAAGGATTTCGATAATTGTGCCAAAGTGTTAGAAGAAGAATGCATTAAAATGTTTGGCATAAAATCTTTGTATGATGAGCATGATTGCAATGCTGTTAGTATTAATTCCTTGAATATCCATGATGCTAATGATTTGCAAAGCCACAAGCTTGGGGATGCTATGTTTGATGAATATGCTATTTTTCGTCCCCAAGTTTTGATGACAATATTTATTATGATGAAAGCATGCCTCCTATTTATGATGATTATATTGATGAAAGTGGGTTTGGAAGAGTGTCAAATTTAGGAAGTAATGATCCCACTATTTTGGAGGGTGTTGACTCTTACAAAATTTATGAAAGTGGATTTGGTTATGTCATGACTTTATTTAATGATGAATCCACTATTTCGGAAGAGGTTCCAATTGATTATGAGAACAAAGTTGCTATCTATGATTATTATTGTGATGAAATGTATGCTATAAAGAATAATGATAACAATGAAACTTTTCATCTTGATTTTAATTTTCAATTGGATTATGCCTCACATGATAGTTATTTTGTTGAGTTTGCTCCCACTACTATTCATGAGAAGAAATTTGCTTATGTGGAGAGTAATAAAAATTATATGCTTGTGCATCATGAAAATAATGCTTTATGTGATAGTTATATTGTTGAATTCATTCATGATGCTACTGAAAATTATTATAAGGGAGGAACATATGCTTGCAGGAGTTGCAATAATATCAAGTGTCCTCTCTATGTGTTGAAAATCTTGAAGTTATGCCTGTTTTGCTTTCCTATGCTAGTTGATTCTTGTTCCCATAAGTTGTTTGCTCACAAAATCCCTAGGTATAGGAAGTGGATTAGACTTAAATGTTCTAGTCATATGCTTCATGACGCTCTCTTTGTAGTTCAATTCTTATCTTTCATGTGAGCATCATTGAAATCATCATGCCTAGCTAGAAATACATTAAAGAAAAGCGCTTGTTGGGAGACAACCCAATATTTACCCATAATGTTTTTGTGTGTTCACATTATGAAGCTACCATAGTAATCATGTTGTATAGTTTTTGTTTCAATAAAGTGCCAAGCAAAGCCTTTGGGATAGTGTGGATGATAGTTGATTTGATTCTGTGCAAAAAATAGAAACTTTTGTGCTCAGTCCAGGAAATTTGAAAATTCACTGGAATGTGCTTTTGATCTTAATTTTTTACACAAGATTTATATACAAATTTCCTGGATTGTCCTAAATTTTCAGGATTTTTGGATCTACAGAAGTATGGAAAGTTCCCTGATTACTACAGACTGTTCTGTATTGACGGATTCTATTTTCAATGTGTTGTTTGCTTATTTTGATGAATCTATGAGTAGTATCAGAGGGTATGAACCAAGGAGAAGTTGGAATACAGTAGATATAACACCAATATGAATTTAGTATGAGTTCACAACAATACCAAAAGTGGTGATTTTATTTTCTTGTACTAACGGAGCTTACAAGTTTTCTGTCGAGTTTTGTGTTGTGAAGTTTTCAAGTTTTGAGTAATGATTCGATGGACTATGGAATCAGGAGTGGAAAGAGACTAAGCTTGGGGATGCCCAAGGCAACCAAAGGTAATATTCAAGGACAACCAAGAGCTTAAGCTTGGGGATGCCCCAGATGGCATCCCCTCTTTTGTCTTCGTTCATCGGTAACTTTACTTGGAGCTATATTTTTATTCACAACATATATGTATTTTGCTTGGAGCGTTATTTTATTTTGTTTATATTTGCTTTCTTCTATTCAGAGACATGTTTTATATCTTTTAGTTCAATAAAAAATTCAAGTATAGCCTTTACCATGCTTATTTTACAAGTCTATACGTTGTTGTTTTGAAAACAGAAAGTTTGCTGTTAGGTTTTGAATATTTGTGAACAGTCAGAACATGATAAATCTTGAAATTTTGAAACAATGTGTAACAATAAATTTTCTACAGTGTTGTAATTTTTTAGAATTTTTGGAGTTAGGGAAGTATGATTCCTCTTGCATTCTTTACAAACTGTTCTGTTTAAACAGATTATTGTTATGTTTGCATTATTTGCATCTGTTTGCCTGTTTAATGATTCTATTTGATGATAGTAGTTTTAAATATGCAGAGGCATTTAGTAGGTAATATCAAATAATAATTTTAGTGATTTCCTATAGTAGAGAATGATAAGGTTATTGGGTTGATTTATACTAACTTATCTCACGAGTTCTTGTTGAGTTTTGTGTGTATAAAGTTTTTGAGATTTAGGGAAACCGTTATATAAAAGGAATTAATGAGACACAAAATCTCAAGCTTGGGGATGCCCAAGGCATCCCTAATTAATATTTCAATAAGTCTCAAGCATCTAAGCTTGGGGATGCCCCGGTTGGCATCCCACCTTTCTTCTTCAACAACTATCAGCCAATTTTGGTTGAGCCTAATTAAGTTTTTTGCTTCTTCACATGATATGTGCTATCCTTGCAATGTCATTTTTTTTGCTTGCTATTTGAATAATATTCCAAGATTTGAAATTCTTAAAAGTTAGAGAGTCTTCACATAGTTACATAATTATTCGACTACTCATTGATCTTCACTTATATCTTTTGGAGTAGTTCGTCATTTGCTCTCGTGCTTCACTTATATCTTTTTAGAGCACGGCGGTGGTTTTATTTTGAAGAAATAGATGCACTCTCATGCTTCACTTATATTATTTTGAGAGTCTTCAACAACATGGTAATTTGCTTTGGTTATGAATTTAGTCGTCTTATGATGGGCATCCAAGAGGGATATAATAAAACTTTCATATAAAGTGCATTGAATACTATGAGAAGTTTGATTCCTTATGATTGTTTAATTTTGAGATATGAGGATGGTGATATTAGAGTCATGCTAGTGGAGTAATTTTGAATTTGAGAAATACTTGTGTTGAGGTTTGTTATTCCTGTAGCATATGCACATATGGTGAAACGTTATGTAACGAAGTTGGAGCATGAGGTATTTATTGATTGTCATCCTTTGTGTGGAGGTCGGGATCGCGCGATGATTAACTCCTACCAACTCTTCCCCTAGGAGCATGCGTGTAGTGCTTGGTTTTGATGACTAATAGATTTTTGCAATAAGTACGTGAGTTCTTTATGACTAATGTTGAGTCCATGGATTATACACAGTCTCACCCTTCCACCATTGCTAGCCTCTCTTGTACTGCACAACTTTCGCCCGTACCATACACCCACCATATACCTTCCTCAAAACAGCCACCATACCTACCTATTATGGCATTTCCATAGCCATTCCAAGATATATTGCCATGCAACTTTCCACCGTTCCGTTTATTGTGACACGCTTCATCATTGTCATATTGCTTTGCATGATCATGTAGTTGACATAGTATTTGTGGCAAAGCCACCATTCATAATTTTTATACATGTCGATATTGATTCATTGCACATCCCGGTACACCGACGGAGGCATTCATATAGAGTCATATTTTTTTATAAATATCAAGTTGAAATTCTTGAGTTGTAAGTAAATAAAAGTGCGATGATCATCGTTATTAGAATATTGTCCCGTGAGAGGAAATAAAAAAGAGAGGCCAAAAAAGTCAATAAAAAATAGGAAAATGAAAGAAAAAGAGAGAAAGGGCAATGCTACTATCCTTTTTCCACACTTGTGCTTCAAAGTAGCACCATGATCTTCATGATAGAGAGTCTCCCTTGTTGTCACTTTCATATACTAGTGGGAACTTTCCGTTATGGAAGTTGGCTTGTATATTCGAATGATGGGCCAAATGCCCGAGGTCTTCATGAGCAAGCAAGTTGGATGCACACCCACTTAGTTTCTTTTTGAGCTTTCATAAAATTATGCTCTAGTGCATCCGTTTCATGGCAATCCCTACTCATACATTGATATCTATTGATGGGCATCTCCATAGCCCATTGATACGCCTAGTTGATGTGATACTATCACCTTCTTTTTGTCTTCTCCACAACCACCATATCCTATTCCACCTATAGTGCTATGTCCATGGCTCATGCTCACGTATTTCGTGAAAGTTGAAAAAGTTTGAGAATACTAAAGAATGAAACAATTGCTTGGCTGAAATCGGGGTTGTGCATGATTTGAATATTTTGTGTGATGAAGATGGAGCCTAAACCAGACTATAAGATTTTGTAGGGATAGACATAATTGCCATGTTAGTATGCTTGAAGTGTTATCATTTTTATGTCAATATTAAACTTTTGTTTTGAATCTTATGGATCTGAATATTCTTGCCACAATAGAGAAGATTACATTGATAAAAATGTTAGGTAACATTCCACATCAAAAATTCTGTTTTTGTCATTTACCTACTCGAGACGAGCAGGAATTAAGCTTGGGGATGCTTGATACGTGTCCAACGTATCTATAATTTTTGATTGTTCCATGATATTATATTATCCATCTTGGATGTTATATATGCATTTATATGCTATTTTATATGGTTTTTGGGACTAACCTATTAACCTAGAGCCCAGTGCCAGTTTATGTTTTTTCCTTGTTTTTGAGTTTTATAGAAAAGGAATACCAAACGGAGTCCAATTGACCTGAAAATTTACGGAGACTATTTTTGGAGTAGAAGAGGCCCATGGAGCATCGGAGATGGACCAGAAGAGTCCCCAGGCCACCACTAGGGTGGAGGGAGCGCCTTACCCCTGGGCGCGCCCCTACCTCGTGGACCCCCTGACTTGCTCCCGACACCAACACCTATTATATATCCCCAAACTTCCAGAACAGAACCAAGATCGGGAGTTTTGCCATGGCAAGCCTCTGCAGCCACCAAAAACCAATAGGGACGCTGTTCCGGCACCCGGCTGGAGGGGGGAATCATCACCAGTGGGAATCTTCATCATCCCAGTGCATTTCATGAAGAGGAGGGAGTAGTTCACCCTCGGGGCTGAGGGTATGTAGCAGTAGTTATGTGTTTGATCTCTCTCTCTCTCTGTCTGTCTCTCTCCCTCTCTCTCTCTTGTTCTTGATATGGCACGATCTTGATGTACCGCGAGCTTTGCTATTATAGTTGGATCTTATGATGTTTCTCCCCCTCTACTCTCTTGTAACGGATTTAGTTTTCCCTTTGAAGTTATCTTATCAGATTGTTTCTTTAAGGATTTGAGAACACTTGATGTATGTCTTGCATTTTCTTATCTGTGGTGATAATGGGATATTCACGTGATCCACTTGATGTATGTTTTGGTGATCAACTTGTGGGTTCCGTGACCTTGGGAATCTATGCATAGGGGTTGGCGCACGTTGTCGTCTTGACTCTCCGGTAGAAACTTTGGGGCACTTTAAGAAGTTCTTTGTGTTGGTTTTAATAGATGAATCTGAGATTGTGTGATTCATGTCATATAATCAAACCCGCGGATACTTGTGGTGACACTGGATTATCTAGGTGACATTAGGGTTTTTGTTGATGTGTGTCTTAAGGTGTTATATTAGTACAAACTCTAGGGCTGTTTGTGACACTTATAGGAATAGCCCAATCACTACAAAAAAGACACATCCGTGACATTTTGGGCCGAACGATTTTTTTCCCTGTCATGCTTATGACACCTCTATGACGATAATTGTGACAAAACCCGGTATCATCATAGATGTGGTGGGCTCCTACTTCTATGACAGAAAATCATGACAAAAATGGGATTTTCTTCCTGGGCGGGCCGGAGACGCAGCTGCATGACATTCTTTGGCCCTTCCATGATGGAAAAAACCATGGTAGAAGCGAGGGCGAGGAAAATATCTGGGAGTTCCCTGTTATGGTGGGTGGTCAGGGGCCGAACGATGCGCGTTTCTCTCGTACACGTACGTGCGTGGGTGTGAGGCGTTGGGCTCTAACTGAACCTGAGCGAGGCGTTCGCCTATTGAACCTGAGCGACTGCACTAGCTACGTTACTGAACCCCGATCGATCCCTTGCTGTTAACTGAACCCGATCGAGCGATTCCTTTGCTACTGCTGCGAACTGAAGCCGATCGAACTTGGTGCCTCCTTCCCTTGATGAACAGTGAGTGTTGTTGGGGGGACGGGTTGGATGAACAGTTCCCATTGGGGGGTTGGATGAAAAGGACCCCATGGGGGTGTCGAGGCCATTGCCACTGGATGAACAGGACCCTGATCGATCGAGCTGGTTGGGTCTGGATGAATGGGACGACCCAGTGGAGGGTTTGTTTAATAGTAGACAGTGTAGGGTTGGATGAACAGTAGCCCGTGGAGAGGTGGTTGAACAGGACCCCGTGGAGAGGGTTGGTTGAACAGTAGCCGGTGGAGGAGCGGTGGAGGCTGGATGAATAGGAGCCCGTGGATGAACAATCGTAGGTGGAGGCTGGAGGAGGTCGACGGTGGATGAATAGTAGCCCGTGGAGGCTGGAGGAGGTCGACGGTGGAGATGAACAGTAGCCTGTGGAGTCCCATTTTGCGGTACGCTAGACCCCTCCCGATGAACAGGACCCCCGTTTCGACTGTAGCGCTCCAACACAAGTCTGTTTCCTCCGTTTTGCAGTAGGCCACACCTTTCCTGATCAACAGGACCCCGTTTTGACCGTAGGCACTCGAACACAAGTCTGTTTCCTCTGTTTTGCGGTACGCCAGACCCCTCCCAATGAACAGGATCCGTTTCGACCCTAGGCGATCGAACACAAGGCCATTTCCTCCGTTCTGTGGTACGCCTGGCCTCGTCTCGATCAAACTGTTCCGTGCAAGCAGGTTACCTCCCGATGAACACGACGATGCAGTTTCTTCGTTCCGACCTAGCCGGCTGGCTGTCCATGAATAGTACACCATCGCTGCCTCTCCATGCACACGAGCCCTGGCCGTACATATCCACGAGTAGGCGTTCAAGACCCCGCCCGTATGTACGTACGTGGCCGTATTAACTTTCTTGCACCATGGCTGTACGTACGTGTACATGCTATGTGTGCGCCTCTACTACGATACGTGCCCTTCCTTACTCGGCCACGGTTCATCGCTGCAGCCTATAGACAGACCGATTGACCAGTATGTACGTACATGTTTGCGACCAGAATGACAATGCTACGTACGCTTTGACCAGGTGGGTCCCAACTGTTAGGCACTTCCTTGCGTGCAAAGATGTAGCATGTGGGTCCCAGGAGTCAGGGGGAATTTTTTTTTGAGAAATACGGTTGCCCGTCCGGTGGGTCCCTACTGTCAGGTGCAGGAATCATTATTTTGTGCGTAATAAGGAGGCACTTCCTTGCTGTGGCCGTGGACCCAGCTGTTTGCTTCTCCACGTGCAGTACTCTTCCGATGGAAGTCGTTCCTTGACCACATTAACCACGCCGCGCCGAGAGCTCCAAGGCGGTGGACGACGGCGAGGCCTAGGAAGGTGATGGCGCGGAGCCGGGAAAGACGCGACAGTGGATGCCCACGCGGAGAGGAGTATGTGGGTTCACTGGTTCGGCTGCGGTGTGAGGCTCCCATCACCGCAGAATAACAGGGGGTGTGTGTGAGTAGAGGGATGGCCTAGCCAGCGGTGGGGGTGTGTGTGAGTAGAGGCCTTTGCGGCAGCACAGGCGGCCATGGGAGTCAGGAGCATGTGGCACGACCGGCGCGGGCAGCTGGAGCAAGAAGACCAGAGGTTGATGAAGCACTACGACCGTTGGATGCACATTGTATGGTCACTGGAGCTAAAATTGTTCATATTGACTAAGTTGACAAAGCCCTCTGTCCGCATCAACTTAGTAGGCCCACAAGTCAGCCTCCCACTATGGTGGGTCCCAGCTAAGAGGGGGAGTATTCTTTTTATGTGTGTAGTAAGGAGGCACTTTCTTGCATGCGGAGATATAGCTGGTGGGTCCGACCTGTTAGCGGGAGGAATGTTTCTTTCGCGAAATTCAGAGGCCCTTCGCATGGGTCCGAGCTGTCAGTTGGAGGAATTATTCTTTTGCGCGTAATAAGGAGGCACTTCCTTGCGTATGGTCGTGGACCCAGCTGTCAGCCTCTCTGTAACATCCCCAATATCACACCACAGTAATCCCTTACGATCATGCCAAGTCATCATCATTTGCATTGATTTATCACAGTGGTTAAATATCTCATTTCACAAACCTTCTGTGAACTCAATTCGAATTCAAAGTGAAATTTGAAGTTTCACAAATTAGTTAGAGAAATGTTCGCCATTTAGCAAATATTCCAAAACAACTTGTTGTTAAGGAAAACAATATCACCATCAAGTCGAAGTGGGCCAAAGCATTTAAATCAGTGCAAAAACAACACTATACATGTCTAATTATTATTTTTGAAAAATGCCAAAGGATTCCAAAATTTCCCAAACATTATGTGGCAATCTGGAGTATACCATAGTATTTATGTGACCAAGTTTCACATTTTTACTAAGTCATTTAGTGGCTCAAATTATTGCAAAACTATCTCTGGAAATAAAGCAGAGATAAAAATAGAAAAAAGGCCTAGACTACTGCTGGGGACTGGGCCTAAGTGCACAGTGCCTGGAGCCCATCCCACCACATCCTCCTCCTCCTCCCCCCCGTTCTCTGTTCAAGCGACTGAGGCGTGCCTGCCGTCGCCGCCGAACCCACCTCGCCAACCACGCTTCTACAGGTGCCGTGGGTGGATAAAGATCCACCTCTCCTCCCCCTGGCCTCCTCATCCATTTGCCCCCTCCTCCTCGCTCTCCCTCGCTCGCTCCGCTCCTCCTTCTCTCCAGATTCGTCGCACCGAGCGGAATCGCCGCCAACCTCCGTCGTTGTCGCGGCCACCAGCGGCCCCGCGCCTGCTGACCCTGCCGGTGAGCTCCGCCGGGGTCGACTCCTCCGACTGGTGGCCTAAGCTGGAGCTGGGAGGCACCAAAGCACCGGGTCCTCTTCGTCCCCATCTCCGACTGCCGCTGTTCTTCACCGAATCCGGCAACGCCCTCTGATGCTACTAATCTTCCACGGGCCACCTTGAGCCGCTCAATGAGCTCTGTCACCTCTTCCTTTTCCTCCTTTAGCTTGTTGTGCCCTTAGCTCGCTGCTTCTACTGTGGCCGAACACAGTGCCTCCGTCAAGCTCCTCGTCGTGGCCACGCTCGCCGATGAGCTTGTTCAAGCTCGCAGTCGTGCTCAGCACACGCATAGGGCCTTGTAGCGCTAGCTAGCTCGCTCAACCGTGTCGTGTATCACCGGATCCGCCCATGCCCGAACTCCGGCGCCGCCTCCGCCGTTCGCCGTCGCCGTCTCTGGCCATTCTCGATCAAACCGCCGTCGCAGATCGACGCGCGAGCGAGTGCTCGTTCGAATGCACTAGGCCGCGCGCCAAATGGTCGGCTGAGGCTATTTTCCAGCGAAATCCGAGCCGCGCCGCCGCGTTTGGCGTCGCCGGCGTTGAGCCGTCAGCCACCACTGACGTGGCACACTAGGGGCCACCCCTGGGTCACTGCCAGCAGGCCCTGCATGCCCCATTGACTAGGTTGACCGAGTCAACATGCTGACTAGGCAGCCCAGTGCCATTGACATGTGGGCCCCATGCTAATTAAACATGTTTTATAAATAAAAAATGTTAATTAATGTGTTAATTAGTTTTAATCACTAGTGAGTCACTGACTAATGGGGCCCACACCCCTAACTAGTACTATTAGTCAAATTAATCCACTTTTAGTGCCACGGTCGCTGACATGTGGGATCTACTGGACCCACTGGTCAGGTTCAACCTGGTCAGCCGTTCTGTTGACTGCTGATGTCATCAACACATCATGCTGACATCATATTCCATTTCTGTTAATATAAATAATTTTAGAAAATGTTTAAACTATAGAAATTCGTAGAAAATAAACCGTAACTCGGATAAAAATGCTTTATACATGAAAGTTTCTCAGAACGGCGAGACGAACCCGAATACGCTAACCACATACCTGTGAGATGCTTCTAACACTACTAGAAAAAAATGCTATAACTAATATGGACATTAATGGCGCACCACACCCATGGTGCACCACTACTAACAATTTTTTTTTTCAAAACTAGTAATGGTGCACCAGGGGATAGTGCGCCATTACTAGGTTTAACTAGTAATGGCGCACCACACCCTCTGTGCGCCACTACTAACATTTTTTTTACTTTTTTTTCAAAACTAGTAATGGCGCACCTGAGGATAGTGCGCCATTACTAGTTTTAACTAGTAATGGCGCACCACAACCAAGGTGCGCCACTACTAACGTCTCACGCACACAAACACACACAAACAACCCCCCCCCCCGCCCCTGTGGATCGCCTTTTAGGTTTTTTAAAAAATAAAAGAAAATGATAAAAGATTAAAAAAATTCAACAAAATAGATGCCCATGTGTTATGTGTTCTAGTTGTTAGGAAAATTAACAAACATGAATTTTGATTTTTTTTTCGTCGTAACTTTTGCATACAACCTCCAATGAAAAAGTTTTTTATATGAAAAATCATCTAATCGAAAAGTTACATCCAAATTCAACCAGGGAAACCCCATTGAAGATTTTTAGAACCCCCAAAAACCTAACAGAATAAAAGATACGGGGCTTTTAAGATCTGGAGGCAAAAAATTCGAAAAAAATAAAAAAATTAGCAATGACGCATCAGTGAATAGTACGCCACTACTATTTTCCCGCCTTCACAATTCAAAAAAATAGCAGTGGCACACCAGTGCACGGTGCCCACTGCTAAGTAGGGACAGAAGTATAAAAGTGTCGGCCAGCCACTTACCCCTTCATTCTTCTCCTCTCCTCCAATCCATCTCCTCCTCTCTTCCTCTCCTCCACTCCATCTCCTCTTCTCTGGCGACCTCCTCCTCACCGTGTCCTCCTCCGGTGACGTCCTCCTCATGGTGCTCCTCCTCCTCGCTCCTCTCCTCCTTACGGTGCTACTCCTTCCTCTCCTACTCACGGTCCTCCTCCTCCTCTCCGGTGACCTCCTCCTTCCTCCTCTCCTGATCCTCACGGTCTCTCCTCCCTCCTCTCCTCCTCATGGTCTCTCCTCCATCCTCCTTTACTTCTGGCCACATGTGGAGCTCTCCCAGCACAAAGAACGTACCAGATCCAGGTCGAGAACGAATTTTGAAAAAAATTCATGCAAAAAAACAAGCAAAAAAACAAGCCAAAAAAATGAGCCAGATCTAGATCCAGATCCAAATTCAAAATTCAAAAATAGCAATGGCGCACGGTGAGGGTTAGACGGTGCGCCACTACTATTTTCCCGCCTTCAAAACTAAAAAAATTCAAAAAAGCTACCAGTGGCGCACTTTTAGAAATAGTAATGGCGCACTACAAGGTGCGCCACTGTTACCTGCAATACTAATGGCGCACCAAAGGTGCACCATTAGTATTTGTTACTAGTGGCATGGTAATAGTGGTGCACCTATAGTGCACCATTAATGGAAAAAATAGGTGCGCCACTCACAACCTTTTTTCTAGTAGTGGAACTATCTGTACATGGAACATTCCCCTCCAGTCATCTGTCTGACACAGGTCCAGAACCGGGAATACATTCGAGGTTGAATTCCCCCTTCACCTATATCTTGTAGCCATACGTTAGGTCACACCCGGCACAACATATTGCCATGTTATGCTTTGTGATGCTATGTTTGCTTTATATTTACTGTTTCTTCCCCCTCTTCTCTTTGGTAGACCCCGAGACCGATGTTGCCCCTGTGATCGACTACGTCGATGATGACTCTTCTTTCCTTTTCAGTGGAGCTTCCAGGCAAGCCCCCCTTTGATCATCCCGATATCGCCATTCCATTCTTTGATGCTTGAAATAGATTTTTCTACTGTAATTGATTGCTCCTATTCTGATGCATAACCTGCTTTTGTAACCTGCTTATTGTTACCTACCTACTTATCCTAAACTGTTAGTATAGGTTGCTGAGTGATCCATCAGTGACCCCCACCTGGTCCTTGTTGCCCCTGCTTCATCATCGACGACTCGATCAATGTGATCGACGACCAGAGCCCGACACCTCACATCACATCACACCCCTTTTGTTGCTCGACTCTGCAGAGTTACCATCAAGTGTCGAGGGTGGAACCTCATACATCACTCCTGATGAGATCTTTGTAGTGTAGCTATTCAGTCATGGTCATCGAGGGTGATTTCCTCCTTAACCACTTCCGATACGACTCGATCGTGCAACCCCTCAAGTGTGAACCTCGAGGGTGGTTCCTCTTATGTTCACCTTGATGATTACACCGATTGGAATCCACCGAGGGTGGTTCCTCAGGGTTCCCCTTGGCGTTAGACACACAGTTACTATGGTTACTATGACTTTAGACTGAACCATGTTACTAAAGACGGGTCAGCCCTGAGGGGTATCCGTGCGAGCTTAATTGCGAGTGATGTGGAGTCGGGTTGACCTGGAAGGTGCCTGCGAGATAAATACGAGGCGTGGCCGGGCATTCTTAGCCCTTGCCGCAAGTCCTCGAGACGGGGCGACGGGGTCACATCTTTCGTGAGTCTCTGCTTGTTACCGCGCGTTCCTAATCCACTACGATATGGATATTTGATCCAAGCGGCCTCTGGCCTGATAGCACTAACCATCACGTGGGCATAGTATGGGCATTCTGCATCGTATGCATCAGCTGAAGCTTAATAGACGTCAGCGACTGAGCGGCGCGCGCCGGGTTGGACTGCGTAAGCACCTGCCTTTTTAGGGAGGTAGCTAGGTCTGCTCACCGGACGCCCCCGCAATGTGGAGGAGTTCCCGGGGTGATGGCCCATGACCCCTGGGGCCATAGGTTTAGTCTGGCGTGCTTACCTCTCTATTAAGCCTAGGTCGGGTTGTGGCGTATTGTTTGGCCGAGGCCGGGCATGACCCAGGAAAGTGTGTCTGGCCGGAGTTAATCAAGCATGGTGGGTAATTGGTGCACCCCTACCGGGAAGAAAACATCTATCGATAGCCTGTCCTATGGTAACGGACACTCGGAGTTGTATCCTGATCAATACAACTAGAACTGGATGCTGAGGCATGATTTGGATATGTTGCTTCGGGAGTCGAGAAAGGATCCCAGAGCGTTGATACAACAGCATAATATGACTTATGTTATACTACTCTACTCCCTCATGTCCCTGCAAGATAGTGGATTCCATAAGATGCTGGTCTCCAATAGGACTAGTTTTTCCCCTTCTCTTCTGGCATTCTGCAGTTCAGTCCATAGATACTACCCATTTCAATTGACACGATGCATATGTAGTGTATATCCTTGCTTGCGAGTACTTTGGATGAGTACTCACGGTTGCTTTGCTCCCTCTTTCCCCCCTTTTCCATTCTTCTCGGATTACGCAACCAAATGATGGAGTCTAGGAGCCAGATGCCACCTTCGACGACTACTACTACAAACCCGAGGGTGCCTACTACTACGTGGAGGCCGCCGATGACCATGAGTAGTTAGGAGGCTCCCAGGCAGGAGGCCCTGCCTTTTCGATCATGTTGCTTTTGTGCTAGCCTTCTTAAGGCAAACGTGTTTAACTTATGTCTGTACTCAGATATTGTTGCTTCCGCTGACTCGTTTGTATTCGAGCTTACGTATTCAAGCCCTCGAGGCCCCTGGCTTGTAATATAATGTGACACTCCAAAAAATTTTATTTGGTTTTTATCAAAAACTTTGTGGTTTTGAGGAGAGACTTTTTTTTTATTTTGCTTTTTCAGAAAAACCTTCTTCTTAAAAACCTCCTTTTGCCTTGGCAGGGATTTTATTTCTTTCAAACTTTGGTGGTTGATCTTTTGCAAACTTCTTCTCTGTTGGTTCCCTCTAAAAATTTAATTTAATTTTTTTTTCTTTCTTTTGGGAGCTTCTAATTTGTTCTATTTTTTTTAAGTAAAGCTCTATGAAAATTTGGGTTTTTCTTATCTTTGAAGCCACCCTTGGCTTTGTATTTTTGCCCATGAGATAAAACCCCTCCAAAACCTCCCCTCCCCCTTGTGATCAACCTAAATTCTCTGTCCCAACTAATCCAAACTGGTTTTGGATTTTTATTCTAATTTTTTCCCCTCAATTCAATTCTGAAAATTATTTGGAGCCTGAGAGATTTTCAAAGCAAGTGCCCTATTGCATTTGAGTTTTGACCTCAAACCAATTCTCCTGGATTGTCCTTTGAACCCACAACCCAGAACCATCTTGATCCACTCCTCCTCTTTTCAAAAATTTCAAAATACAGTCTCTGCAAGTTTGGACCAAATTTGCCAAATTTGGTGAAATTCATATCCACACTGCTCCAAAAATTCCACCAAAAATCATGCAGCCTACTTGAGCAAGGAGAAGCCACTCCACCAAAAATCAGCTCAAGGAAAAAATCACCAGAGGTCATTTTCATTCGGTCGAACACCTTGTGGGCACTGTTACTGTTCAAAGTTCAGAAAATTCAGTTTCAGTGTCATCTTCAGTCCGTCAGTTTCAGTCACGCGGCCACAGTACCCTTGGCACGTTCCTCGCCGCCTCTTCCTCTTGTCCAAAGCTTCACACGCGTGCGTGGAGCCTTCCTGGCGTTGGTAGCACGCTGGCTCGCCCTCGCTGGTGTCTTCTGCGGCGTCGGAACCTCCCGTGGCGGCCGACAGGAGGCACACCACGGCAGAACACCGTTCCGCGCCGCCCATCGCACCCTGGCTCTCCGCGTGGCCTCATGCACGCCAGCGCACGACCGTAGCACAGCCACCGTGGCCGGCAAGCACGGAACGCGCTCTCCGCCGCCGACGGGCCCGCGCCATCACCGTTCCGTCGAGTTCGCCCTTAACACCCAAACCCCGGCCAGTTTAACACCAAAACGGACCCATTGAACCTCCGTGATGACGCTCGACCCCCTAACCACCCCGACCGAGCACTGCGCCACCGTAATCGCTCGCCGGTGATCCTCGTTCACGGCAACCGCCTCGGACCGCCTATATAAAGGGGTCCCGAGCTCACTCTCGTGCACGCAGCACCCCCACCACTCACCAACACCCCGCCAGGCCACTAGGGGGACCTCGAGGAGGTCTCCTCCCCCAGCTCCGTCCGCCTCGCCCCGCCTCGGCCTCCAGCCCGATTCGTTCTGGTGAGGCCATCTCCGGCGCTCAAACCCCGTTCGTTACCCTCTCTAGCTGCCAGGAGCATGACCCCCTCTTCAATTTAACCTGTGCAGCCCTCTCCGACGAGCCCCTCGACCACCCGAGCCACCGTCCGCCGGAGCAAAGCTCGCCGTCGACGTGGTGCTCGCCGACCGACTCCACCACCATCAACTGACGCGGAAGGGTGCCCTGAGCACGGAGGTACTCTCCGATCTCTCTGCCTCGCCGTGGATCGCCGCCGGCGACCACCGCGGCTCTCGGGCGCCGGCGAACTCTGCCGCCCCGTTTGAACATTTGAACCTGACGGGTGGGACCCCGCCGTCAGCCTCTCTGCTCTCTCTTTCGAATCGTTTTCTGGAAGCACCTTCGGGCAGAATGTGTTTTCTCTTCGGGCTGGCGTAGTTGCTACCGAAGCGTTTTCTGTTTTTATAAACTAGCCCCTGGAAATCTTCTGTTTCATTACAGATAAGTCCCTGGACTAAAACCCTTATAACTTTTAATCAGAAAAGTATTTTTGATTGATTCTTTTTCTGTTCTCTTTAAAATTTTGTCTAGTTTTTTATCAGATTTATTTGAAAAATATTTGGTTTACCTTGTGTGCACTCCTTGGTATTTACGTTAGCGCATTTATTTTCTTTAAACCGTAGATACCGAGGGAGGTGACGGAGCCGCGAACTTCACCGAGCTAGGCTCCGACTACTCTGAACCAGGCAAGCATGTTTGAACTTTTGATATGATGAGTGTCTTGGCATGTTTTGCATTTTGTTAGTTTCATGGCATGTTGGTGAGCATTCCGATGAACGTTATTTTATGTGATAATAAGGTGAGTGAGTTCGATGATCCATACGTGGATGAATGTGAATATGAATGGCCATGTGTTGGCATGAGGATGGGTACGATGGCATTTTTGTAGCATGCCAGTCTTACGCCAGACTATGTGACTTCAGTGTCAAACCATATCGGTCCAGTACCTATCATTTCCTTCCTTGTACTACCACATGTTTTCTGCAAGGAATATGGTTTAGTAAGTTGCAAACCGCTTTCATCGTACACACCAAAGAGGAGAGGCCGTGATGATGGTTCCATGGCCCTGGATTAAAGCCAGTCATCCGGTCAGGGGGCATGGGTGTTTCCGGTTGGGACCGAGAGGGGCGCACCCCTTAGAGCGCGCGTATATAAATTTGATCCCATGCTATTCGAGATTGTGATCTCCCCGTCTCAAAAGTTTTTCTTGGACGATGACTAGGGTGATTCCTAGCATCGGGAGGTAGGATGGGTGTGTACCGGTTAGCTGTGTTTTCTTCCGAAATACCATAAACGGAACTAGTCCTTCGTGACTACGGAAATCCGTTGGCTGTGGGAATTTTTTTTTTACAAACTCTGCAGAGTCATATATTCCTCCAAATCATCTATTCCATGTCAAGTTTCGTTCCATCTTATCCTAATCAATTGTCAGCTTTGATGACAGAGACTCCGGTGGATCGCATGAGTTTTAAGTCCGATTGAATGATTATCCCTGTGGATGGACTAACCCGTTTATTCTCATGGATTGAATGTTTATTATGAGTATTGTTTACTGGTGAATTTAAAGCCCTTTCTGCGATGTCGCTCAGACGTCCGACTGTGGCATTTCTTTTAAAGCCCTTTCTGCGATGTCGCTCAGAAGTCCGACTGTGGCATTTCTTTTAAAGCCCTTTCTGCGATGTCGCTCAGACATCCGACTGTGGCATTTCTTTTAAAGCCCTTTCTGCGATGTCGCTCAGACGTCCGACTGTGGCATTTCTTTTAAAGCCCTTTCTGCGATGTCGCTCAG
>NC_041382.1:669164711-669174680 GCF_002162155.2 Triticum dicoccoides | reverse complement strand
CCTTTATGTGATGTCGCTCAGACGTCCGACTGTGGCATTACTTTTAAAGCCCTTTCTGCGATGTCGCTCAGACGTCCGACTGTGGCATTTCTTTTAAAGCCCTTTATGCGATGTCGCTCAGACGTCCGACTGTGGCATTTCTTTTAAAGCCCTTTCTGTGATGTTGCTCAGACGTCCGACTGTGGCAATTCTTTTAAAGCCCTTTTTGTGATGTCGCTCAGACGTCCGACTGTGGTATTTCTTTTAAAGCCCTTTATGTGGTGTCGCTAAGACGCCCGACTGTGGCATCATTTTTCCTTATTTTATTTGTTCACCTTTCGAGGCGTCGCTTCAGACACTCGATCGGTCTTTATTTATGCTCTGTGGGATTTCAGGCGGACTACCGCCGTTTCCCTTTTTACTTACCCCGTTATGCAAATTTTTATTTATTGTGCATTAAGGAATTAATCATGTTGCATCCATGCACGCATTTGTTATATCTTACGTCCGAACTGTCTTGCGAGTACTTTCAAAGTACTCACTGGCTTGTTGATTTGTCCAGATGCTGATGAAGGCGATCTCATGGATAAAGAGTTTGATAGCGAGTCCGACACCTAGAGGAGTCCCAGTCAGTCTTGTGCGACCCTGGATTTGGTCACTGTATTATATCCGCTTCCGCTACCAAATAAATTCATCGAGCCTCTCCTCGACGCTCGATGAGATGACAGACGTAGAGTCTTGTATTTCTCTCCCCGCTGTGTTTTTCCACCACCGTCCTATCCTCGAGTCAGTAGTATGCCTCCACACCCCTGTGTCGTGTCCGCCATTATGTATAATTATTGGCGTGCTTGTAATAATTTGGTTGAGCAACCGTAGTTCGACCCTGTAATATATTTTATGCTACTGGCTTATTGTATCAAGAATTTGTCTGCCAGTGTGGAGGATTTCTCTCTTACTGGACTTAAAAGATTGGCTTTTCAATAAATATTTTTATTGGAAAACCGGTCGTGACAAGCTTGGTACCAGAGCCAGGCTGACTGTAGGAAGCCACTAGGTGCGATCGCTAATTAGTTATTAGCCTGATAGAGCTAATTTATATTTTTGCAATGGTAGTCATTTTCTGTCAGTCAGCATAAATTTATGATCTGACCATGCAGAATTTTTGCCTACTTTTGTAGATGGCCGACAATAGCTGCGAGTCTCAGACCTTCGCCAACGTGCCCGATGGGTTCGTCAAGCTTCTTTCTTTTATCGTTTAGGTCGCGATGGGGCCATCCGTGCGCCCAGTCTTCACACTCTGCCAGCACCGAGTCAACGACAGTCTGACCATGCACCAGGCCGCGGTGCAGTTCAAGGGAGGGCATGGTGAGTTACGCCGCTTCTGGTTCGTGGCAAGAGCTATGCCTACGGAGAGGCATGCTATGCAGATGGCAGCCCGCGAGGCGATAGCTCGTCTCAGGGATGTCCTTCCCGTGATGAAGACTCGTCGTTACCGTTATCTTCCGTGCCATGTGCCTTACACCTGTCACTACGCATACTCCTGCCCCAGAGGAGAACGAGACGAGGCTTTTGAGATGCTCCTTGAGTATCTCCGGGCCCTGGAGGCAGCCTTCGACAACCTGGTGGACGACTTCGTAGCTACCCGCATGGACTCAGTTCATGGCTGTGCTGCCAACAGGAGGGAGCTCCTACCAATCGCACCGCCACTGACTTTTGTCTCGTCATCAGCATCTTTTACGCCTACTCGTCGCCTGCCTTCTACCGAAGAATTTAACCAAGTCGTTGCACCCACTCCAGCGCGCACTACACCAACCTTCGCGCCCACTCCTGTACATGTTGCTCTGCCCCTGGCAACCGCTCCGTCCGCTCTGCACAACACTACACGTATGGAACCCATTAGCGAGGAGGAAGTCGAGTCCCCGACCTCGCTACGCCTCGCCCTTGGCAGGGCAAGGGAGATCGTCAACATCTCTGCCTGAATACGCTTAGCTGCCATGTATTGTACCGCTTTGTAAGATATGTGCATAGGTTGTGAGAAGTAGCCTGTTTGCGCATCATGTAGGATCTGGAGAAGTGCACTAGCCTTAATAACATGTCAGGATTATGTACGCATATCCTGAGTGATGTATTGTATAATTACCGCCCGCGTGTAAGATATGTAATGAGCAGTCCTTCTCCGTGCCCAAGTCGATTTGTTTTTCTTAAGTAAGCTTGGGTATTTAATAATATCTGCTAGCTTTATGCATTTTTGGTTTTATTTTTGCGACTCGTTCCGCTTTTCTTATGGGTTTTACAAAATATATCCCCAGAGTGAAAAATGTCTCGTCCTTGGACACGTTCCATGCCAACTCCACCAGAGGAAATTCATGATACTCAACCCAACAATGAGTTCACTCAGGGACAGTCAAGCCAACAAGGCAGTGAATCGGCACTTTCACAAATGTGCCGCCTTTATGAACAGAGTCAGCAACAACATCGCGAGATGATGAACCAAGTCATCAACATGGGGAATCATCATGGACAGTATCAGCAACATTCCAAGTTATCTGAGCTACAGAAGACACGTCCTCAAACATTTTCTCACACTGACAAGCCTCTTGAAGCCGAGGACTGGCTTTGAGATATGGAGAGGAAATTAATTATTGCAAAGTGTTCAGATCTCGAGAAAGTACTATATGCTCCACACTATCTCACAGGAGCAGCCGCATCGTGGTGGGAGAATTTTCTGCACATGCATCCCAACGAAAATGACATAACCTGGGATGATTTCAAGGAAGGTTTCCGTGGTGCACATATTCCTAAGAGTATTATGAAAATCAAGAAGAGAGAATTTGATGACCTCAAACAAAGGAACATGACAGTGTCAGATTATAACAGTCAATTTACCCTATTATCCCGCTACGCCAATGAGGAGCGTATGACTGAAATCAAGAAGATGGAGAAATTCCTTGACGGTCTGGCACCCGCACTTAAATGCCAACTGGTCGTGCACACTTTTCCTGATTTTAAAACGCTGGTGGACAAGGCCATTACTCTGGAAAATGAGAGACGCAGTCTGGAAGATATCCGCAAGCGAAAAAGGGACCAGACTAATCACACTCGCAATCACCGAAGCAAGATAGATTTTAAAAAGGGTGGGACACCCAAATTCTCATCCAATGTCTCACGCCCAATCAAGAATTTTCATGCAAGGGACAAGGAATTCACCTATCGCCCCGGCGTTACTTGTTACGCTTGTGGAGAAGAAGGGCATTATGCCAAACAGTGCCCCAAGCCAAGGAACTCAACCCCAAAGCCGAACAATGGCGGCAATAATTCAGCGCCCAAACGAAACAATTTCAATCCCAACAATAACCACAGGAAGGGTCATCTGAACCACGTAACCAAAGAGGAGGCACAAAATGCTCCGGATATCGTACTCGGTACGTTTCCTGTCAACACAATACCTGCAATGGTTTTGTTTGATTCTGGAGCTTCTCACTCTTTCATCTCGAAAAGTTTTGCTTTGCAAAATAATTTTTCGATGCTTCCTTTGGAGAAATCCATAATAATCAAGTCCCCCGGGATTCAGCAAGTTTCTCAGAATTACTGTCAGAATGTGGTCATTGAGTTTGAAGGATTGGAGTTTTACGCAAATCTTATTGTATTGGAAAATAAAGGACTGGATGTCATCCTAGGGATGGATTGGCTAACCACCAATAAAGGTTTTATCGACTGTTTCAACAGGACCGTGATTCTCACACACCACCAAGGGAAGAAAATAAGAGTATCAGCCAAGGAAGGAAAAAGACCCCGGCAACCGAGATTAAATAAGGTGGACGTTTCTGAGCTAAACAAGGTTCCAGTAGTGTGTGAATTTCCAGATGTATTCCCTGAAGAGCTGCCAGGCATGCCACCAGATCGAGAAATAGAATTCTGCATTGAGCTAGCACCAGGAACCACCCCCATATACAAGAAACCATACAGAATGGCACCATCAGAGTTGATCGAATTGAAGAAGCAAATAAAGGAATTACTGGATAAAGGATACATTCGGGCCAGCTCCTCACCTTGGGGATCACCAATTTTATTTGCCAAGAAGAAGGATGGAACGCTGAGATTGTGTATCGACTATCGAGCACTTAACATGGTCACGGTCAAAAACAAATACCCGATGCCAAGGATAAACGATTTGTTTGATCAACTTGCTCAGGCCAAGGTATTCTCAAAAATTGACTTAAGGTCAGGATACCATCAATTGAAGATACGAACGGAAGATATCCCTAAAACAGCCTTCACCTCCAGATATGGACTGTACAAGTTCACAGTGATGCCATTTGGATTAACTAACGCCCCGGCATATTTTGTTCACCTCATGAACAAAGTATTTATGAAGTTTATGGACAAATTCGTCATAGTATTCATCGACGATATTCTGGTATACTCCAAAACACCAGAAGAGCACGCAGAACATCTCAGGATTGTACTAGGAGAGCTAAGGAAACACCAATTGTATGCCAAGTTCAGCAAGTGCGAATTTTGGCTAAGACAAGTAGGTTTCCTAGGCCACGTACTGACTCAAGACGGTATAGCAGTGGACCCAGAGAAAGTCAAGGCCGTACTTGACTGGAAGTCACCAGCCAGCGTAACAGACATACGAAGTTTCTTGGGAATGGCAGGATATTACCGCAGATTTATTGAAGGATTTTCCACCATATCCAAGCCTATGACACAGTTACTCAAGAAGGATAAGAAGTTTGAATGGACAGAAGCCTGCGAGAAAAGTTTCCAAGAGCTAAAGCGGAAATTAACAACAGCACCGGTATTAACTGTACCCGATATACACCAGAATTTTGAAGTATTTTGTGACGCATCCAGAAAGGGTCTCGGATGCGTGTTAATGCAAGAAGGCAAGGTTGTCGCCTACGCTTCAAGGCAACTTCGCAAACACGAGGAAAATTATCCCACTCATGATTTAGAAATGGCAGCAGTTATTCATGCACTCAAGGAATGGAGGCATTTTCTACTTGGGAATCGATGTGAGATATATACGGATCACAAAAGCCTCAAATACATTTTTACGCAGCCAGAACTAAATTTACGGCAACGCCGCTGGTTAGAATTGGTAAAGGATTATGATGTTGGTATCCATTACCATCCAGGGAAAGCAAACGTAGTGGCCGATGCCCTGAGTCGGAACCCCAGCTCCGACGGGAACTATCTGCACAGCTTGAGGCCCGAATTCCATCAAGAATTTGTCAAGCTCAACTTGATAATGGTTGTAGAAGGCACCATATCAAACTTGGAAATACAACCACACCTTGTGGAGACAATTAAAGAGGCTCAGTCCGGTCACCCCAGCATTGATGGAATTAAAAGGAAGTTGAGTATGGGCAAGGCCTCGGAATTCGTCATAGACAATGAAGGAATATTATGGTACGGAGAAAGGCTATGCGTGCCAAACATAGAAGACCTTAAACAGCAAGTTTTAACTGAAGCACACACCACTCCATATTCGATCCACCCTGGAGGAACCAAAATGTATAAGGATATTCAGGAAAGATTTTGGTGGCACGGTATGAAGAGGGACATAGCCGCTTTCATTGCATGTTGCGACTCATGTCAACGCATAAAAGCTGAACATCAGAGACCAGCCGGACTACTGCAACCTAACAAAATACCTGAGTGGAAATGGGATGAAATAGGGATGGATTTTATTGTCGGATTACCTCGGTCACGACACGGGAATGATGCCATATGGGTCATCACTGACAGGTTGACCAAAGTAGCACACTTTATTCCAGTGAAGACAACCTACACCACTCAGAGGCTTGCCAGGATTTATCTTTCCCGCATAGTCTGTCTGCACGGTGTCCCAAAGACTATAATTTCCGACAGAGGCACTCAGTTCGTCTCAAGATTTTGGGAGCAATTACAACAGGCTCTGGGAACCCAACTAGCCTTGAGTACCGCATACCATCCACAGACTGATGGACAAACAGAACGCGTAAACCAGGTTTTAGAAGACATGCTGAGAGCATGTGTCCTCACCTATGGAACCAGTTGGGAGGACAGCCTGCCATATGCCGAGTTCGCATACAACAACAGTTACCAGGCCAGCCTGCAAATGGCTCCTTTCGAAGCCCTATACGGAAGGAGATGTCGTACCCCGTTAAATTGGTCAGAGACCGGAGACAGCCGCATCTTCGGACCAGATATGCTCAGAGAAGCCGAGGAAAAAGTCAAGTTAATCAGGGACCGACTTAAGACCGCTCAAAGCCGACAGAAAAGTTATTATGATCAGAAACATCATAGGGTCAGCTTCGAACCCGGTGAATTCGTATACTTGAGAGTATCCCCGATGAGAGGATTGCAACAGTTTAAGATTAAAGGAAAATTAGCACCAAGATTCATTGGACCATTTTGCATAGTGGCACGAAGAGGCACTGTAGCCTACCAGCTAGACTTACCCGAAGACTTGTCCGACATTCACGACGTGTTCCACGTCTCTCAATTAAGGAAGTGTGTAAGCAACCCAGAGAAACAAGTAGCTCATGAGAACATTGACATACAGCCAGACCTCACTTATCGAGAACGTCCCATAAGAATATTAGAGGAGTCTGAAAGGAGGACCCGACAGAAAACCATCAAGTTTTTCGAAGTCCAGTGGAGCAATCACACCAACAGTGAAGCAACTTGGGAAAGCGAGGATTTTCTTCGGACAGAGCATCCACACTTATTTAAGGATCAGCTGAAATCTCGGGGACGAGATTTTTCCTAAGGGGGTAGGTGTTGTGACACTCCAAAAATTTTTATTTGGTTTTTATCAAAAACTTTGTGGTTTTGAGGAGAGACTTTTTTTTTATTTTTCTTTTTCAGAAAAACCTTCTTCTTAAAAACCTCCTTTTGCCTTGGCAGGGATTTTATTTCTTTCAAACTTTGGTGGTTGATCTTTTGCAAACTTCTTCTCTGTTGGTTCCCTCTAAAAATTTAATTTAATTTTTTTTTCTTTCTTTTGGGAGCTTTTAATTTGTTCTATTTTTTTAAGTAAAGCTCTATGAAAATTTGGGTTTTTCTTATCTTTGAAGCCACCCTTGGCTTTGTATTTTTGCCCATGAGATAAAACCCCTCCAAAACCTCCCCTCCCCCTTGTGATCAACCTAAACTCTCTGTCCCAACTAATCCAAACTGGTTTTGGATTTTTATTCTAATTTTTTTCCCCTCAATTCAATTCTGAAAATTATTTGGAGCCTGAGAGATTTTCAAAGCAAGTGCCCTATTGCATTTGAGTTTTGACCTCAAACCAATTCTCCCGGATTGTCCTTTGAACCCACAACCCAGAACCATCTTGATCCACTCCTCCTCTTTTCAAATTTTTCAAAATACAGTCTCTGCAAGTTTGGACCAGATTTGCCAAATTTGGTGAAATTCATATCCACACTGCTCCAAAAATTCCACCAAAAATCATGCAGCCTACTTGAGCAAGGAGAAGCCACTCCACCAAAAATCAGCTCAAGGAAAAAATCATCAGAGGCCATTTTCATTCGGTCGAACACCTTGTGGGCACTGTTACTGTTCAAAGTTCAGAAAATTCAGTTTCAGTGTCATCTTCAGTCCGTCAGTTTCAGTCACGCGGCCACAGTGCCCTTGGCACGTTCCTCGCCGCCTCTTCCTCTTGTCCGAAGCTTCACACGCGTGCGTGGAGCCTTCCTGGCGTCGGTAGCGCGCTGGCTCGCCCTCGCCGGCGTCTTCTGCGGCGTCGGGACCTCCCGTGGCGGCCGACAGGAGGCACACCACGGCAGAACGCCGTTCCGCGCCGCCCATCGCACCCTAGCTCTCCGCGTGGCCTCATGCACGCCAGCGCACGACCGTAGCACAGCCACCGTGGCCGGCAAGCACGGAACGCGCTCTCCGCCGCCGACGGGCCCGCGCCATCACCGTTCCGTCGAGCTCGCCCTTAACACCCAAACCCCGGCCAGTTTAACACCACAACGGACCCATTGAACCTCCGTGATGACGCTCGACCCCCTAACCACCCCGACCGAGCACTGCGCCACCGTAATCGCTCGCCGGTGATCCTCGTTCACGGCAACCGCCTCGGACCGCCTATATAAAGGGGTCCCGAGCTCACTCTCGTGCACGCAGCACCCCCACTACTCACCAACACCCCGCCAGGCCACTAGGGGGACCTCAAGGAGGTCTCCTCCCCCAGCTCCGGCCGCCTCGCCCCGCCTCGGCCTCCAGCCCGATTCGTTCTGGTGAGGCCATCTCCGGCGCTCAAACCCCGTTCGTTACCCTCTCTAGCTGCCAGGAGCATGACCCCCTCTTCAATTTAACCTGTGCAGCCCTCTCCGACGAGCCCCTCGACCACCCGAGCCGCCGTCCGCCGGAGCAAAGCTCGCCGTCGACGTGGTGCTCGCCGACCGACTCCACCACCATCAACTGATGCGGAAGGGTGCCCTGAGCACGGAGTTACTCTCCGATCTCTCTGCCTCGCCGTGGATCGCCGCTGGCGACCACCGTGGCTCTCGGGCGCCGGCGAACTCTGCCGCCCCGTTTGAACATTTGAACCTGACGGGTGGGACCCCGCCGTCAGCCTCTCTGCTCTCTCTTTCGAATCGTTTTCTGGAAGCGCCTTCGGGCAGAATGCGTTTTCTCTTCGGGCTGGCGTAGTTGCTACCGAAGCGTTTTCTGTTTTTATAAACTAGCCCCTGGAAATCTTCTGTTTCATTACAGATAAGTCCCTGGACTAAAACCCTTATAACTTTTAATCAGAAAAGTATTTTTGATTGATTCTTTTTCTGTTCTCTTTAAAATTTTGTCTAGTTTTTTATCAGATTTATTTGAAAAATATTTGGTTTACCTTCTGTGCACTCCTTGGTATTTATGTTAGCGCATTTATTTTCTTTAAACCGTAGATACCGAGGGAGGTGACGGAGCCGCGAACTTCACCGAGCTAGGCTCCGACTACTCTGAACCAGGCAAGCATGTTTGAACTTTTGATATGATGAGTGTCTTGGCATGTTTTGCATTTTGTTAGTTTCATGGCATGTTGGTGAGCATTCCGATGAACGTTATTTTATGTGATAATAAGGTGAGTGAGTTCGATGATCCATACGTGGATGAATGTGAATATGAATGGCCATGTGTTGGCATGAGGATGGGTACGATGGCAGTGTTGTAGCATGCCAGTCTTACGCCAGACTATGTGACTTCAGTGTCAAACCATATCGGTCCAGTACCTATCATTTCCTTCCTTGTACTACCACATGTTTTCCGCAAGGAATATGGTTTAGTCAGTTGCAAACCGCTTTCATGGTACACACCAAAGAGGAGAGGCCGTGATGATGGTTCCATGGCCCTGGATTAAAGCCAGTCATCCGGTCAGGGGGCATGGGTGTTTCCGGTTGGGACCGAGAGGGGGGCACCCCTTAGAGCACGCGTATATAAATTTGATCCCATGCTATTCGAGATTGTGATCTCCCCGTCTCAAAAGTTTTTCTTGGACGATGACTAGGGTGATTCCTAGCATCGGGAGGTAGGATGGGTGTGTACCGGTTAGCTGTGTTTTCTTCCGAAATACCATAAACGGAACTAGTCCTTCGTGACTACGGAAATCCGTTGGCTGTGGGAAAATTTTTGTACAAACTCTGCAGAGTCATATATTCCTCCAAATCATCTATTCCATGTCAAGTTTCGTTCCATCTTATCCTAATCAATTGTCAGCTTTGATGACAGAGACTCCGGTGGATTGCATGAGTGCTAAGTCCGATTGAATGATTATCCCTGTGGATGGACTAACCCGTTTATTCTGCGATGTCGCTCAGACGTCCGACTGTGGCATTTCTTTTAAAGCCCTTTCTGCGATGTCGCTCAGACGTCCGACTGTGGCATTTCTTTTAAAGCCCTTTCTGCGATGTCGCTCAGAAGTCCGACTGTGGCATTTCTTTTAAAGCCCTTTCTGCGATGTCGCTCAGACGTCCGACTGTGGCATTTCTTTTAAAGCCCTTT
>NC_041382.1:669159304-669164207 GCF_002162155.2 Triticum dicoccoides | reverse complement strand
GGTGGATTGCATGAGTGCTAAGTCCGATTGAATGATTATCCCTGTGGATGGACTAACCCGTTTATTCTGCGATGTCGCTCAGACGTCCGACTGTGGCATTTCTTTTAAAGCCCTTTCTGCGATGTCGCTCAGACGTCCGACTGTGGCATTTCTTTTAAAGCCCTTTCTGCGATGTCGCTCAGACGTCCGACTGTGGCATTTCTTTTAAAGCCCTTTATGCGATGTCGCTCAGACGTCTGACTGTGGCATTTCTTCTAAAGCCCTTTCTATGATGTTGCTCAGACGTCCGACTGTGGCAATTCTTTTAAAGCCCTTTTTGTGATGTCGCTCAGACGTCCAACTGTGGTATTTCTTTTAAAGCCCTTTATGTGGTGTCGCTAAGACGCCCGACTGTGGCATCATTTTTCCTTATTTTATTTGTTCACCTTTCGAGGCGTCGCTTCAGACACCCGATCGGTCTTTATTTATGCTCTGTGGGATTTCAGGCGGACTACCGCCATTCCCCTTTTTACTTACCCCGTTATGCAAATTTTTATTTATTGTGCATTAAGGAATTAATCATGTTTCATCCATGCACGCATTTGTTATATCTTACGTCCGAACTGTCTTGCGAGTACTTTCAAAGTACTCACTGGCTTGTTGATTTGGCCAGATGCTGACGAAGGCGATCTCATGGATAAAGAGTTTGATAGCGAATCCGACACCTAGAGGAGTCCCAGTCAGTCTTGTGCGACCCTGGATTTGGTAACTGTATTATATCCGCTTCCGCTACCAAATAAATTCATCGAGCCTCTCCCCGACGCTCGATGAGATGACAGACGTAGAGTCTTGTATTTCTCTCCCCGCTATGTTTTTCCACCACCGTCCTATCCTCGAGTCAGTAGTATGCCTCCACACCCCTGTGTCGTGTCCGCCATTATGTATAATTATTGGCGTGCTTGTAATAATTTGGTTGAGCAACCGTAGTTCGACCCTGTAATATATTTTATGCTACTGGCTTATTGTATCAAGAATTTGTCTGCCAGTGTGGAGGATTTCTCTCTTACTGGACTTAAAAGATTGGCTTTTCAATAAATATTTTTATTGGAAAACCGGTCGTGACATATAAAGCTTGTATTATTTTAATTTGTGTCTAGAGTTGTGTTGTGATATCTTCCCGTGAGTCCCTGATCTTGATCGTACACATTTGCGTGTATGATTAGTGTATGATTTAATCGGGGGCGTCACAAGTTGGTATTAGAGCCAACTGCCTGTAGGAGCCCCCTTTCCAACTCCTTGGTTGAAGTTGAGTCTAGACTTTGGAAAAACTTGTACTAACATGGCTGTGTGGCTTACGGGCCCACGTCGCCATTGGGTGGTATTAGGATATTTTATTCCTCATATATACTCTGGGACTCTGTTCTCTCTTCTATTTGGATTAAATGAATTTACTAACTACATTAGGTACTCATAACGACTTTCCCCGGAGAGCCCCTTCATTCCGGATGGTTGCGTGCTTCATGAGAAGACTTCGAAGATACTTTTCGATCTACTCCCAAGAACTTGTGTTCATTTCTTTTGCAATTTCTTAACACTTTTGAATCCTTATGGATAACCGCGTACCCTTGTCGTTCATAATTCCATCCCTAGTTGTTCTTGTTATTACAAGATAACCGAAAGTATTCTTGGACTTTCAAGAATCCTTTTTCTGACTGCCTTGCAGCTCTTTTCCGCCTGAACAACCCTACGAATAATTCCTCACCCTTATCTGGGATTCGTTCATCCCTAGTTGATCATATGTCTCACAACATTTTTCGAATGCAATTCGATCTCCCGAAGATCCTCTGCAGCCTAGTGCTCCCGAAAGCCTTGTCTACATGCATTATGGTTAAATCCATATGTCCAGCAATATTCATTAACATCCTTTGCCATTGTCATCCTGAGCCTATTGGTTCATTATGTTTTGATTGCTTGTAATCATCAGTCAAACCCTGAAATCTGACCTTCGTGCTCATATGTCATTTTGGACATGAGTTGGATCTCAGCCAATCATGTTGCAATTGATTGTCCACCTAGTTCCCTTCAACTTGAACATCAAAAATTATTCAGCTGCTTCTATCATCCGATGCCTCTGCATTATTTCTTCTTCTGATTGAATATCAATACTCACATCATCTCCATTGTGGATCGCCAGATCCATTATTGGATTATCATCCGACAGTGTCCTTCATATTCAAAGAACCTCGTGAAGTTCTTTCCCAGACACATAATGCCTTTGGTAATTGTATCCTCTCCTTTTATCAACCAAGATTTGCTTTCGAGCTTGTGTTGTTTACTTCTGAAGTTTGTGGAATAGGTTCCTAAGATGCCCCTATGGGTTCAACCTATGCCTCCCATAATCTGTTTGAACCCGAGAGTTTTAACGAGTCTTACTCTTCTGGTGTTTAGCCAGATAACATTTCAACACTACAACTTCATCGAAAGAGAGAAGTAAATGAAATGATATGCATTGAAGAAGTGGGAGTCGGCCTTGAACTTTGTGTTCATGCCCATGGACACGATGTAGATCTTATCATGGAAGCTTCTCTTAAAATTAATTATCCCCATGGTATAAGATCATCTTATATCTGGGACTTGATCCTTTACAACCGTGGTTATGACCATGAGTGTTCCCCTTTGATCCCATTTCCCGCACAAGGTAAAGTACTTGCCTTCTACAGATCAATACATCTCCGCAACCTCTATTTTGATCTTCCTTTGAGTATTACCCTCCGGTATCTCAAGGATATCAAAGGACCGTGTTGCTTCCTATGAGTCTTCATCTAGTATTGCTTCTCACCAATTTTTTCCCTAGGCTCTGATTTATTAGTCACTCAAGAACACTGATAAGTGAATCGATCCCGCACTCCGAATCAATAACTCTAAGTAATTTTCGTTGCTTACTAGTTAAATAATCCTTCAATTCATTCCTAGCCTGATCGGGTATATCATTATTGTGCTGAAATTTAATTGTGCTACCTGGTGCTTCTTCCCGGAGCACAATTCCTGACGATGTGCTAAGCCTCTGTCGATCTTCCTCATCATATCTTTTCTCCTTGAACAGCAAGCTTGATTTCAAGTTTGTGTCGTACCCATGGTACCAATAACCTTTCGTTTCATCATGCCTTTGACTTGATGTTATCGCTGCATGAAACCTCTCGACAAATATTTCATGATCATCATCAATATTCTGGGCTCTTCCAGGATATTATTTCCAATTCATGATAAGAAATACTATCCTTGCCCCTCGACGATTTGTGTTATTACCAACAACATTTTTTTCCTCCCCCCAACACAACTTGTTCATATAATTTTGGAAATACATCCTTTTTGACATGTCGATGGATTGCAGCTGAAACCATATCTTTTTTCCTGATAAAATTGCATGAGATGTGTTCCCAAGGTCCGACCATTACCTTATGACCATGTCAATGCTATCTCGAAGCAATGACTGTGGTACTCCGAACATCATTAAGAACATTGGATGTCCAATGCTAGATGTTTCTTTTCCACTTATCCAAACACTGTTATATGGGTAATGTCATGAGTTTCCTTTCCCCTTTACCTAAATGGTAATCTACTTACTATCTTGTCATGGATATCACCAGCTGCTTGTCCTTGGAAGGTTAAACTCCTGATATTTGTGTTTAAACACTTCTCCCTTTCCATGGTTCTGATTAAATGAATACTCACATTTTCCTCTCCATTGTTTTGTTTGACCTTTCCTGTAAGCTAACTTATCTGAGCTGAGATAATTCCCTGCTTAGGTAAACACCTCGGTGTACAACTCTGTTGGTAAGACCTGCTGCTGTTGTGACGACATTCCGGTAACCACCGATGGACGAGCACTTTGCCTATTGGCCCGCCTCATTAAACGAGCAGGGAAATGGTTCTCTTTGTCCCTCGCCCTTGGTACCGATGTTGTTGACAACAGAACTGGCAGGCTATGCTCTGACATGTCTTGCTATCATGACCATGCAAGATGTCACCACTCTTTATACTCTTAACCGACATGGTGGGCCCATAACCCACAATTACACAGGATCGAAACTTGACTCTCTCGTACCTCCCTGTTTCCAAAGTTATTCCTTGCGCTTGACTTCGTATGTAATTCGCGAGGCACTTTCCGAGAGACGATCTATTCCCGATGCTCTGAACCCCCTTCTCACACTCTGTTCAGGTATCGATTGTTTGTCCATTCGCTTGAAACTTCCTATTGTACCTTCATACTTTCCTCTTGATGTTTTCTGAAGTTTCAACTTGAGAGATACTTCTGCCACACTCCCTCCATTGTTCATCAGATAATTATCCCTATAAGGGTCAGTTCTCTCGAAGTTACTCTTTGATTCCCCACTTAAATATCGGGACGAGATTTCTTGTAGTGGAGGAGATTTGTCACATCCCCAGTATCACACCACAGTAATCCCTTACGATCATACCAAGTCATCATCATTTGCTTTGATTTACCACAGTGGTTAAATATCTCTTTTCACAATCCTTCTGTGAACTCAATTCAAAAGATGCTGGAAAAATGTTCACCATTTAGCAAATATTCCAAAACAACTTGTTGTTAAGGAAAACAACATCACCATCAAGTCGAAGTGGGCCATAGCATTTAAATCAGTGCCAAAACAACACTATAATGTCTAAATTCTTTTTTGAAAAATGCCAAAGGATTCCAAAATTCCCCAAACATTATGTGGCAATCTGGAGTATACCATAGTATTTATGTGACCAAGTTTCACATTTTTACTAAGTCATTTGATGGCTCAAATTATTGCAAAACTATCTCTTGAAATAAAGCAGAGATAAAAATAGAAAAAAGGCCGAGACTACTGCTGGGGACTGGGCCTAAGTGCACAATGCCTGGAGCCCAGCCCACCAC
>NC_041382.1:669141344-669158846 GCF_002162155.2 Triticum dicoccoides | reverse complement strand
AGCGACCAGGCCTGCCCGATGTTGCTGCCAAACCCACCTTGCCGACCACTCTGCTACAGGCTCCGCTGGTGGATAAAGATCCACCTCTCCTCCCCCTGGCCTCCTCATCCTTTCGCACCCTCCTCCTCGCTCTCCCTCGCTCGCTCCGCTCCTCCTTCTCTCTAGATCCACTGCACCGAGTGGAATCGCCGCCGTGCTCCGTCGTCGTCGCGGCCACCGGCAGCCCCGCTCCTGCTGACCTTGTCGGTGAGCTCCGCCGGGGTCGACTCCTTCGAATGGTGGCGTCAGCTGGAGCTGGGAAGCACCAAAGCACCAGGTCCTCTTTGTCCCCATCTGCAACTGCCGCCGTTCTTCACCGACTCCGGCGACGCCCTCTGCTGCTACTAATCTTCCACGGGCCACCTTGAGCCGCTTAGTGAGCTCCGTCACCTCTTCCTTTTCCTCCTTTAGCTTGTTGCGCCCGTAGCTCGCCGCTTCTATTGTGCCCGAACACAGCGCCGTCGTCGAGCTCCTCGTTGTGGCCACGCTTGCCGATTTGCTCGTTCGAGCTCGCAGTTGTTCTCAGCACGCGTGTAGGGCCCCATAGCGCTAGCTTGCTTGCTCTGTCGTGCCGTGTATCATCGGATCCGCCCATGCCCGAACTCCGGCGCCGCCTCCGCCGCTCGCCGTCATCGTCTCCGGCCATTCCCGGTCAAACCGCCACCGTAGATCGACGCGTGAGCGAGTGCTCATTCGAACGCACTAGGCCGCGCGCCAAATGGTCACCTGAGGCCGTTTTCTGGCAAGATCCGAGCCGTGCCGCCGCGTTTGGCGTCGCCGGCATTGAGCCGCAGGCCACCGCCGATGTGGCACACCAGGGGCCACCCCTGGGTCACTGCCATTGGGCCCCACAGGCTCCGTTGACTAGGTTGACCCAGTCAACATGCTGACTAGCACTACAAAAAAATACACTTCCGTGATGATACGTGTTTGTCATAGTAGGTCGCGTTTTTGTCATGCATGTACATCCATGACAAATTTATGACAGAATCAAGATAGTCATACCTGTGCTGTTGTAGAAGTGTTCCATGACATCGCCAAAATTATCATCATGGAAGTGTCCACTTCCATGACGATAAATCGCGCGTCATAGAAGTGCTTTCGTCAAGGGTGACCGACACATGGTATCCATCGTAACGGAATGCCGTTAAGCTATCGGGTCAGGTTTTGGACCCGATAACCCGTTAACAGCCCCGACCAATGGGAAATTTCCACGTGTAAAATTCTTATTGGCCGGACGAAACATGTGTCAGCTTGTCAGTGGGTCAGATAGGCGCCTATGATACGTCGACATGTGGCACGGCCCAACAGAGGCCCATTCCTGTGAAAAGGCCGGCCCGTTTGACTTGGTCAAAAGCTGGCGGGCTGGCCCATGGAAAGCCTGTTAACGGCATGTTCGCATATAGCCCATTTACAGCCCGCTAACCCAAGGCCCGTTACACCCTATTCGAATTAGGCCTAGTAGCGTCATCTAGGCCATCCAATATGATTTCTGCCCGTTTTCACTTCTGGCCCATGTATAGCCCATGACGTCTTTTGGCCCATATGAGGCCCTTTGTAACTCTTGGCCCATTACTGGCCTGTGCTGAAACTGGGCCGTAATGAACAGTGTTTTACTTTACACCCATTTACGGCCCGTGGTAAAACTGGCCCATAATGAACAGTGTCTCACTTTATACCCATTAATGGCCCGTTATTCCGTGGGGCCGTTTCCAGCCCATGTTAACTTTCGGCCTTCTGAGGGCCATTTTATCTTGGGCTCATTTGCAGCATTTGGTTACTTACGGCCTGTTACTATCATTTTCTGCTTGTGGGCCAAATTCAGCCCATCGTTACAGTCGGCCCGTTTGTGGACCGTTAGTCTGTTGGGCCATTTTCATAGCATCACCAAATACGGCCTATTAACGGCCCGTTATGGTCAGCCCATAAAACGTACAATTTCCATTAAAGGCCCGTCTATGACCCATTAAAGTCCCGTACAAGACCCATAAATGAGTCGGCGGCCCATGGATCCTACGAGACGTAGAATGCCCATGGATCCTACGAGACGTAGAAGGCCCAGAAACACAATCGAGGGGGAACAACACCGGCAAATAGAGAAGAAACACAATCAATGGGCATTCTATGTTGGAACAACGTCTTTCCTGGAGATAGCATTGGGTCTTCATTAGTGTCAACGATCACAGCATCGGAACAACGTCTACCGAGGGGGAACAACACCGGCAAACAGAGAAGAAACACAATCAATGCAATGCAACAATTATGATGCATGATTATGATATGGCAATATGATGAGATTTGGCCTAATGCAACTAGCTACACAATTAAGTGTAGTTGGTTTGAACGCAAGGTTCAAATTCAAACTCCACATATGGTTATTTAAATGACATTCATTAATTTGTCCTAAACAGTAGCCAAAAGTTGTTCTAATATGCATGAAAATGGTACAGATGGATAGATTGGATTTTTCTGATAATTTTTCATATATAAATTATTTCATTTGGAGTTAGGGTTTATTTTCTATGATTTTTCATAGTTTAGGTTATTTTTTGAAAATAAATAAATCATTTAGATTTATTTAAAATCCAGAAAACATTACTACGTCAGCAATGTGTAAGTATGACGTCAGCAGGTCAAAGGGGCTGGCCCAAGTCAAAACTGACAGTGGGGCCCAGGTCAACGCTGAGGTGGCGGGTCAAAGCATTAGTTAATTTAAGCAGGGAAAACCCCCGTGGTTAGTTATGGGGTGGGGCCCGGCTGTCTGTCACTCTATGGTTTTGATTAGGAGGTGGTTAACGCCTAAATAACCTCGCCACATTAGCACAGCCGGATATTAGCCGCCGGCGACCAAAACCACGGCGGGCGCTCGCCGGAAATGCTGCTCCGGCAACGGTTCGACTCGCTAAGGGCACCAGGCTGAAGCCCTTCCTCCCGCGCATCCAACGGAGGCAGTAGGGGGCCATAGGGTGGCTCAAGCTTGCTGGAAGCGAGCTTCTGGCGGTGGCCGGAGTTCGGGCATCAACCGAATGACGCCACAAAGCACGGTAGGAGCAGCGGTTGGATGTTTTGGGTTCCTGCAAACGGGGAATCTCGGGAGTGCGGAACTTGCCGGCCATGGCGGACGGCGGCGCGGGGACTTGCGGGGCAGCAGCTAGAGGACGCGAGGGACAACGTGGCAAGGGGGGAATGGGTCAGCGGCTCACCACGGGGCTGCAGGGAAGGTTAGAGGGCTCGGGGACACGCCGGAGTGGCCGGATCAACGAAGAAGGGCGCCGGAGCCGAAGCTTGAAGATGAAGATGATGGCGGCTGCTCGGGGCCTCCGTGCTTCCTTCCTTCGGTGCAGAGGTGGAGCGAGAGGTGGCGGAGGCTCTGGATAGCTCGGGGAGGCAAGGGGACGGTGGTGGGCGCGGCGGCTCACGGTGGCATGCTCAGGCGCGTGAGGTGGAGAGAGAGGGAGAGAGACAGAGGAAAGGGAAGGGCACGGGGGGAGAGTGAGAGAGGGTCGGGGCGGTATGTGGCCGCTCCAGGAGCCTCTCCCGCATCAGCGAAAGCAGGAGGTGTCCATGGCGTGTGGCCGCAGGCACCGGGCACGCGCCTCTTGTCCTCCTGGCGAGAGGAGGGGGATGACTGGCAGAGGGCCTGGTGGGCTGGGCCAGCGAGCTGGGACAGCTGGTCTGCCTGGTAAGCTACAGGTAAGATCTGTTCTGTTTTATTTTCCTTCTGTTTTCTTTTACTTAATCCCTTTCCACTGTTTTGAATTCAAACAAAATTCAAACAATGCCAAAACATCCTCTGAGTATTTTTATGTTGCTTCATGGACTTTTCCAGAGGCACATAAATTATCACAGAGCATTTGAAAACATATCCCATATATATTTGAATATATTTTCAAATTCAAATAGAATATTGTTTTAAATTCAGAGACCAAATAATTCCTTAAAAATGTTCCAAAATTTTGGTTTGGTATATATCCCTTGCCAAAATTCTCAAAACTATTTTTAAGGCAATTTGGAATCATTGAATGCAATTTAAAGGGTTCTTGCCCTTCATTTAAAATAATTTCTGAGGCTTGAATATTCCTCATTTCAATTTCCTTGAAATTTAAACATGATGCATGCTCACTAATGCAACTATTACACTCAAATAATCTAGGGCTATGACAACTGAATCCTACGAGACGTAGAAGGCCCATGGATCCTACGAGACATAGAAGGCCCATGGATCCTACGAGACGTAGAAGGCCCATGGATCCGACGGCCCGTGCAGGGCCATGGTAGGGCGAGTTGGCCCCCATTTGAACGATATAGCATATTCAAAGAATTATCCTACTCAATACTATCACCTCTAAAAAGCATACACTATTACAACAAAGAGATCAAGGCATAGAAAGGTAGAATAATCCTACACTATACAACAAAGAAATTACAGAAGATTATACCCATTGGGCATTATGGTTCGGCACATGTGATAATAAAGCATACACAAACAGCAAATTACATACACTGGGCAAATACAGCTCATACATCATGGATGCGCATCAACTTAACTTCATTTGAACTATAATCTCTTCAGAAAATAGGATTGGCCGAATTCAGATAGCACAAATTTCAGTCTGCAAAATCTCTAATTCCTTCATGGTTACCTCAGTGTTTTGTTTCATTTTTTTGACTCCTGCATCTAATACATGCATGTCCAGTCTCAACTTGTTGATTATACATTGACAATCATGTACACGTTGTCTTGCCACCTCTAGTTGATGCTTGAGAACATCAGCACATTCCAATTCCAATCCATAATCATTCGGTAACGGCCATGCCGCACTGCTCGCAGATTTTTGTGTTCATGTCACTTCATCCTGAAATGTTTCTGTAAGTACACATGACTAGGGCAAAAATATAGTTACAACAGTGAAGCGAACAAGACACTATTTTGTACTACATGGCAAAACAGGACTAACGATAATGTTACACGTCACTTTCAAAAAAAATATTACACGTCATGAAGCATAAGCAGGTGATATTTTAAAAATTATAAAAAAGATAGTCTGTGGAGCCCGCATACAGAAATCCCTCTTAGCTCAGCAGAGGAGCATGATGTTGGGGCCCAATCGAAAACACAGACAAGTTACAAATTTAGACAGCACATTGCGTATGATTAAGCAAGCAGTCGGCCATTCTGTGCCTCAATTAAAGTCTTAAGGAGCATAATGAACATCACAGGGTTTCATACAAACATACTACAGCAGGCAAAACTATGCAATCATTAGTGTAGTATAAACTAGATTGTGAGCCTCATGCAATAATAGTTGGTTAATAGACTTCAAAGCTTCAGGCACACTTCGGTAGAGTAATTAAATGGTAAGGCCTTTAATTATGTCAACTAATAGTGATACAAGTACCGAACATCAGGTATGATTATTTGGGCATCTCATTAACTAAGGACAAATAAAGCAATTGAAAAGAGAAAATTAACTATGCCTGAAACAAGCAAGGAATTGAACTGTTGAGTTGCATATAGTGACTTACCTTAGCAGGTTGAAGAGGCTCAGTGCAGCTCCTACTTCTCTTGCAAGGCTCCTTCCTAACATCTTGTACTTGGAAATCCTTAATCTTATCTTCATTGCACCCCCTCTCCAAGGTGACACAAACTAGTTACTCATCTCCTTGGAAGATAAACTTGCACACAATGAAATGAGCATTTACTATGTCTACACTATGTAAAAACTAGGCATACCTTCGAACTGGATCTCCAGGTACTCTTGGAGAGCCTACTGTAGTGTACAGCCAAACCTTTATGTCACCTATGAGTTAGACAAGTCCCCACTATAGCAACCCTTAGTGTTTAAATCATTGACAAGCTCTGTTAGAGTGTTAGGTCAAGAACATCAAGTAATCAAAGAAAACAGTCCTAGTATGGTTGGCTGATGCAAACAAGCAATTGAGCAGATGTGTGAGCAAATCTTACATGTCACAAAAAGAAGCAAAGAAGGAGGCTTAAAGACCATCACTTAACTGACCAGATTTAAGGGGCATTTAAACATCATTGCAACGTATGAACTAACATAAACATTGCATATTCCAGATTCTACAATGGAATGCACATGTATTAGCTTAGGCCATGTATGATGATGCCTAAATGTATAGATAGCAGGCAGGAGTGATTCATCATTGCACGCACAATTGAATTGCAGGTTAAGGGCCAGTTCGATTTCGCGTTTTCAGGGCATATTGTCAAAATAAGCCATAAAAGATGTAAAGAAGTCATTTTTGAGTTATGGGCTTGGGCTTAACTAATTTCGGTTTAGAAGGGGGGTGTTTCAGGTAGAACCTCACTAAAAATTGAAGGGAAGGGGAATAGTGAAATGAATCTGTTGTCTGCCTATATTACACTCAAAGTGCAACTGCTGACACCCGTGTCACACCTGACCCTCGAGTAGAAACAAACACGCAAGCATTCATTGCCCTGCCCGCTTGCATCTCCTCTCCCCTTTCCCTCTACCTCGATCCCTTGCCTGCAGCACTAGGGTTCCTCCAGCAAGCCGTCGCCACTGGCTCCCATCTGGCCTGGTCCTCGACGATGCTATGTCCAGCTAGGCTACATGGCCGGTGGGTAGGGGCAAATCTCCCCAGCTGCTCCTCCCTCTGGCGCCGCCCCTCATTCTCATGGTCTCCAGCAGCTGCTCCACTGTGGTTCGTCCAACGCACTACTTCGGCGGGCGCTGCACAACTACGGCTGATGCCACACTGCGGCAGAAGGCACCTTATTCCCCCTCCCCTCCTCCCAGGCCATGGCCTTGAGGTGCCGTTGAAGGATGAGCTCATCCAACAAGGTGAGGATCTCCTCTGATTTTTAATTTTCTTTCTAATCCACTATACGATGAATTACTATGAGCTGCTTCTGCTGCTGCTATATGATGCATTGCTATGAGCTGCTCCTGCTGCTTCTATATGATGAATTGCTATGAGCTGCTGCTGCTGCTATATGATGAGTTGCTATAAGCTGCTCCTGCTGCTGCTATATGATGAATTGCTATGAGCTGCTCCTGCTGGTGCTATATGATGAATTGCTATGAGCTGCTCCTGCTACTTCTATATGATGAATTGCTATGAGCTGCTGCTGGTATATGAATAATTGCAGACTGATGCTGCTGTATGATGAGTTGCTATGAGCTGCTGCTGCTATATGATGCTTTCAGGTGGTGCTGCTATACAATAATAACCAGCCACTTGGACCATTGAATTTAAATAAATAATTGTTCTTGATTTAAATGTGGGTCATGCATTCTTCGTTTAAATTAGGCAATGGGATCTCTATGGAAAACATTGACCAAAGTAGATTGTGCCAAGTAGATGGTATCTTTGTATTTGCATTTTGAACAAATAGTGATGGTCTATTTTCCTATCATATTAATTACTACACTAGGTTCAATTTGTGATGTTTGCAAGTCAAATTAATTTCCATATGGGCAGCAAAATGAAAAAAATATAATGCAATCTAGACTTTCCACTGATCATACCAAAGATAAGCTGAAAACGCAATGAAAAGAATTGGTTGGCTTATTACATGGAGCTTATATTCACAGGTGCTTATTTTCCTAGGATAACTCGTAATAACTGTCCCTAAGAAACTTGGCTAATAGAACTGGCATACAAATAACATGTCATGATGATTGCAATGGAGGAGTAACGTACCATAGCACACTGTATAGGCTCACCACTGCCTCTCCTTTTTTTGCGATGTTCCATGAAATTGCCGCATACATCTTGTACTTTTTCATTGTGTAACCCTATCTGCAAGTTGACACGGCTAATTTCAGACATCTCTACATGATACTACATTGCATATCCCTTGCGCATATTTAAACCACCAATTAACGATTGTGTGCGTACCATAAACTAGCCATGACTCTGTATGCTGGACTAGCAGGCACTCTAAGGGAGCCTAATGTAGTGCACTAGAATTCCTACATGCCACCTACGATTTTGTGTAATGTACTGCCCCTGTTCCTAAATATATGTCTTTGTAGAGATTCCAGTATGGACCACATACAGATGTATATAGATGCATTTTTGCGTGTAGATTCACTCATTTTGCTCCGTATGTAGCCTATAGTGGAATCTCTAGAAAGAATTGTATTTAGGAACGGAGGTATGAGGTAGTATCATTGTCTGTACAAAGGGATTACTGGTCGAAAATCCTAGCAAAGCACAAAACAATACAAGAGAGAGAGAGAGACGCGCTTACAAGATCATAGCAATGCCTCAGTCCAGGATCTTGGTTGGCCAAGCTGTTAGATCCAGAAGAAACATCATCCTTGTAGTTTTTGCCAGCTGCATAATAGGTAACAGCGACCGGTTATTATATTTGAAGTACATCGGGCAGGTGATGCTGGACGGGTTAAAAGGTGACAAGTACCTAGGCCGTGGCGGGTGCTTGGTATCTCTCCAAACGGTGGGAATCAGGTTAGAAATGTCGAGGGTGATGACGCTGCGCTGACTGTCAGGGTCCGGTAAGGAGATCTAGAACCGTCGAGTAGGGTGTTTGTGGAGAGGCTCCGGTAGGGTGGACTACGGTGTGGGCGAAGTGGATTTGTGGCCGTGGATGAGGGCGTAGGTGAAGCTGCTCCGGTGGCTGGGTTAAGGATGGTGTCGACAACGCGGATCTGCGGCCGTGTACGGGGCGTCAGAAGCTGCTTCGGTGGTTGGGTTAAGGATGGTGTCGACGATGCGGATCTATGGCCGTGGACGGGGCGTCAGAAGTTGCTCCGGTGGTTGGGTTAAGGATGGTGTCAATGATGCGGATCTGCGGCCGTGGACGGGGTGTCAGAAGCTGCTCCGGTGGTTGGGTTAAGCGTGGTGTCGACGATGCGGATCTGCGGCCATGGACGGGGCGTCAGAAGCTGCTCTGGTAGGTTGGCTGAGGGCGCGAGGAAGTGGACCTGAGGCTGTGGACTTGTGAGTTGGAAAAGCGGCTCCGGTAGGGTTGAGAATGGTATAGGCGAAGCTACTCCGGTAGGGTTGACGATGGTGTCGGCGAAGCGGCTCCGGTAGGGTTGAGAAAGGTGTCGGCGAAGCGGCTCCGGTAGGGTTGAGGAAGGTGTCGGCAAAGAGGATCAGAGGCCGTCGATGGGGGCGTCGGTGGGGCGGCTCTGGGGGGTGTGGATGAAGCGTCTCTGGTGGGGAGTACGAATGAGCCACTGCAAATGCGCGGCGGTTGACGAGAGTACTGGAGAAGCAGATCCGGCGCCGTGGACAAGGCCGGCACTGAATGGGCTATGGTACAGTGGTGGATGAGCAGTCTACTTGTTTCTAGGGGAGGTGGGAGGGGTAGATGCGGCCGCAGAAGCAGATCCGGCGAGGTGGATGTCGGTGGCAATGAATGGGCTATGGTACGCCGGTGGATGAGCAGTCTAGGGTTTCGAGAGGGGAGGGGAGAAATGGCGATGAAGTACAGATGGCGTGATGTAAGATGCTCTGGTGCTGTGGAGTTAGTCGTTTTTGCGGGAGGGGGAGAGGAAATGGGGGTGCCGTGTAGTGGGGGAACCGGAAGTTACCAAAGCAGCCCTAACCTATCATGTAGATGAGGGCGGTATTGTAACTGTTGGTCTCCGTGCACCAAGGACAAAAGGGGGATTTCGCATGCTAAAGACTAAGGTGGCGGAAATTTTAGAAGGAGGCGGGAGATTTTGCCGCCCGCGGGATTGTTCGTATCCAGTTTCAACTAATTTTGGACCGTGCTAGCGGGAAGGTCATGCTAGAGTATGTACACGGGTCACGCGTCAGCAGTTAATAACTGGTGTGAAGTCCACCCCAGAAAAAAAGACAATAACTCGGGATGATGCGCCGATAACTTGGACATTCACACGGGCGCGGCCAATTGTATGGGTGTAGTGGCGCGTTCACAAAAAAGGGATGAAATGCTCAGCCTATGTATTTCTCGTGTAAATAGATAATTTAGTGCCATTGGTTATTTACTTTAAACATGATGCATTGACGTGTTAGTGTAGAGGCGCACAAAAAGAAATGGATATTGTAGCCAGCTACTTAAAAGTGTTACCTCATATGATTACATAGCCTCCATTTCATAAATTGCGTACCCATTGAATTCATATATGAATATTACATATATTACTTCAAAATAGAAACTTAAATCATCCAAGACTAATGAATTTGAATGCAAGAGTAACAATGGTGCATATACATGATAGCTACATTGGTTGTTTGAAGAAACATCACTGTAACTTTGGTATGCACAACTGAAAAGGTTTATTTAAATAGAAAATGTGATATGTGAGTGTCCAATCTTTATAGCGTTGAATCGATATTGTACCTTTGGCCATGATACGAAGTAGATATTGACTTATGTTCGAGCGATGCACGTCCACAATCGCTAGATAATGATACGTGAATGAATTGTGCAATCTCTCTCACATGCATACATATCTCATTTCCCTGTGGGCATCGGAATCACACACACGCACTTCGTGTATTTATATCCCTCCGTCAGGGTTAAATTCGTCTTTCTACCCCGTCCTACAAGTCTCTCACACAGAAGCACACACGCTCTCTATGTCTAACACGCCCACCCCTTTAATTCCGCCCACCCACAGCCACTAATGTCTCAAAGTATAATAATTTCTCTCACACATATGCTATCTACCTATCCCTTAATATAGCTATATATGTGTCACACAAACTCCTTCTCCCTACTAGCAAGATGCCCATGCGTTGCACGGAACATCAAGATGCATTTGTATGAGAAGTTTATCTCGTGGGAGAAAAGGATGAACGAGGGAATGCCTTATTTGCAAATGCGGAGAGGGGTGTGGGTATGTTTTTGCAAAATTGCCATAGTTTCCTTCCCGTCCGTCAGATATAAGTCGGCTGGCCTATATTGCAGAATGGCAGGAACACCATCATCACCAACTCTGTTTTTTTATAAGAGTAGACATATGTGAGTGTCACTGAACCCCACCACACACCCACACTTCCCAACACCGAAGGTGTAGGGTGACACCTCGATCTTGATACTAATCTATCGACTAGCTTCTCTCTCAAACATACAGTTGTCGAGAGGAAGAACCGGACTCTTATCGAGATGGCAAGAACGATGCTTGATGAGTACAAAATGCCAAAGCACTGTTGGGCGGAAGCAGTTGAGACAGCTTGTCATGCAACAAATCGCTTGTATCTTCACAAGCTACTCGGCAAGACGGCATACGAGCTCCTCACCGGTAACAAACCCCAAGTTGGATACTTTCGAGTATTCGGCTCAAAGTGCTACATTCTTGATAAGCATCATCGTTCTAAATTTGCTCCTAAATCTCATGAAGGTTTCCTACTTGGTTATGGCTCAAACTCTCACACTTACCGTGTCTACAACAATTTCACATGAAAGGTTGAAGAGACGGTAAATGTGAAGTTTGATGAATCTAACGGCTCGCAAGTAGAGCAATTGCCAATTGATGTAGGAGACAAAGACCCTTCGGAAGCAATTCAAGACATGTCCATTGGCAGGATTAGTCCAACGGAAATGAAGGAGAGTACCTTGTCCGTCCAAGTGGAAGCTTCTACCTCACGACAAGGTGAACCAAGATTTGATACGGAAGCGTCCACAAGTGGGACACACCAAGATGAAGAAAACGAGGAAGTACACCAAGATGAACATCAACAACCTCCTTCTCCACCAGGACAAGAGAACGACAACGTCAACAATGAAGAAGGCCAAGAAGAAGAACAAGATGAAGAGGATGTTCCGCCCCGACCCAACACTAGTGCAGAACCGGGCAATAGCACCGGTTCGTAAGGCCCTTTAGTGCCGGTTCCATAACCGGCACTAAAGTGTGGGCACTAAAGTCCCCCCACCTTTAGTACCGGTTCAGCACGAACCGGTGATGAAGGGCAACCACGTGGCACGAGCCAGCTCCGGGGGCCGGGAGCCCTTTAGTACAGGTTGGTAACACCAATCGGTACTACAAGGTTTGGTTTTTTTTGGTTTTATGATTTCTTTTTCATTTAATTTTGTGTTTTCCATTTTAATTCTTTTTCATTTGCTGGAATTTTACGATACTACACATTGTACACGTTATGCATATATATATATAGAATTTCTAGTAGAACCAATCATATATATATCATCAATGTCTCACAAACCACCATATTAATTCACACATACACACATGTATAGCTATATACAATATCTCCTACATATGCATGTTGCCTTCGGAGCCAGTGGCATTAGCCTAATTGGTGCCTTCGTAGCACATGACAATTGGAAGTGGTTCATGGGGGCGGTAGCGGGTAATAGTATTCTCCCTTCGGATCTATGACCTGGTCGAGCAAAAATCCCGCTATTTCCTCTTGAGGTGCTTCTACGCGCTCCATTTCTAGGAGCTTGTCCCGCACCTCTGTGAACTGTTAAGAAGGAGACATATATGCATGTGTATTAGTTGTGTGACTAGATATCGATAATGGTGTAAAAAATGTGAATAGTGTTCTAACAAGTGTACCCATTCCTGTCTTTGAGATCTGCTCCTTTCGGACGCCATCATGTGAATATTCTCGCAAACGCAGAATGCATACAGATCAGTCCCCTGCGCCTGCTTCAGGGCCTTTACGAGAATGGAATTTGATCAGATAATAATTAATCAAGCATGATAATTAAAGAGATGGCAGCTAGCTAGCTAGTACTACTTAATTACTTACCTTGGGTCGAAACCATTTCAGCTTTTGTTTCCATTCACCTTTCGTGATCCTGATGAACCTTGCCCAAGCCCTGCCCGCCGACAAAGAAAATGAATAAAGGGGTTATTAAATAGTTCATATCATGAAATGACAAACTAAATAGGCCAAGATATATAGTTAATAATGATTGAAATTACCTTTTGACTATCCCAAACAAGATGTTATAGTCAGTATTTGCTTTGAGTAGTGAGTCCAGTATTTCAACTGTTCCGGCGTCAAATTTAATGATACACAAGATCCAGTGAAATCTGCATGCACACACGTTTGCGTGTCTTAATTAAGCGGGCATATGTAAGCAAAAACATGTAGCTAGCTAGTAGGCAAAAACAGAGAATTTGTAGTACAAGACAGTGTGACTCACTGGAAGTTGTAAGGAAGTAGTATATCTTCATTGTATTTGAGGCACTTCAAGAACTCTAGCATGCTATCCTCTACCTGCTTTTCATGATGTGGATTTATTTTCCATGTGTATTCATTAATGGTGTTTGGGTCAATGAACCCAATGCCATAGCGTCCACCTTTTCTCATTTCATACATCTTCATCCTGCATAATACCACAGAAAAGAATATAGTGAGGATAATTACAGGTAATGATTGATCAAAAGGATCACTACAACTAGCTTGAGACTTAAATTACAGAAAGAAATCACTTACAGACAATAGCAACTGACGATAGATTTGTCGAGTGCGTCTTGATTGTATAACTGAAATAGTTCAGAATACTCAACGGTCACAGCTTTCTGATGGTAGTAATGATCCTTCTTGACTTGCACCATGAGGGACTCTCGATTGGATCTCTTGGTAATGTCCATGTACCATTGATGAAATTCATACATTCTCGTTGGGAGCTTCTTGACCTCGTCTGGCTTTACCAAAGGTTCGCCCCGGACATATTTCCATTTTATTTCCTCCTCTCTAAGCACAGGCATGGGCTCGATCTCGAGGAGTTGTCGAACAGTGATGTTGAGAATTTCAGCCTGCATTATATGCTCCTGTGTTATTACCACATTGCCCACCTCGGGAACGTAAACTGTTTGCCCACAATAATATTGGGCGCGCGTACTGTCACGTGTTGTTGGCACAACAAGCGGGGGGCTCGATTGCACCGCCTGTTCTCCCAGCTAGGCAACAGTTTTCCCGCATTTTTTGACAGCTTCTTGTTGTTTGCTCGAGCTCGAGCTCGCCTCCTTCAGTAGACGTGCTCGATTTAACTTCCTGATGTGGCGCTCATAGTCTTTGTCAATAGGCTTAGAAGCTGGTGGTTGAGCCATACGAATGAAGTGGTCAATCTTTTCCACAGGCACTTTCTCCCTTGGCGGCGGTGGCGGTTTCGGTCCAAAATGGGTGTCGACTTCTGCCCGTACTATGGCATTGGTTTGTTCCTCGGTCCTGTCGTAAGCCCTCTGAGGAAGAGGAGTAGTGAGGCTTGGACCATATTTATATCGCTCGCCTCCGCCTGTACTTCCTGTACTATGACCTCGACTCGTACCTCTACGCACCATAACTGCGGGGTGTCTCTTCTGTGATTGCTGAGGCGGCGGAGATGGCTGACGGGGCTAAGTTGGACGAGGAGGAGTGGCCTGAAGCTGTGCCGGACTTGAAGGAGGAGTGGCCTGAGATTGTGCCGGACTTGGAGGAGGAGTGGACGTCTGACGCTCTGTCGGACTTGGAGGAGGAGTGGCCTGACACTTTGCCGGACTTGGAGGAGGAGGAGTGGCCTCACGCGTTGGTGGACTTGGAGGAGCGGGAGTCTGCTGACTCGGTGGCGGACTTCGACGAGGAGTCGGGTGACGCGGTGACGGTGGCCTTCAAAAGATGAGGCAATCCTTTCACCTCTGCGAGTGTGTGCTCCTCGTCACCTCTAGGAATGTCAAGCTCTAGCCCCGAATATTGGTCCACCACCTCATCAACCACGACACGAGCATAGCCTGCTAGAATCGGGTTGCAATGGAAGGTTGCATCGAGGGAATTTGTATAAGCAACGGCGTCCGCCACCTTCATGGATATGTTCTTCATTTTGAAGTGTAGCTCGCAGTTAGTGTTCTCCACGGGGTATCTATCCAGCATTGTGTCAAACGGGGTGGAAGCCACGCTGGTTCTCGACATGGATGGGGCGGTGGTATCCAATGCTGGATCATCCGCTAGCTGTTGCAGCTGCTGAGACCCCCTTTGTTGGCTAAGTGAGTCGATCTGCTCCTGCTGCCGCTGGAATTTGTCTGCCAAGTCCGCGTGCTTTGATTCTAGGCCTTGAAGGCGTTCATAGTCCAGCTTCCTCTTCTCCTCCTCCATCTTCTTCTGCTTCTCCTTCGCAATCTTCCTTCTCGCACGGGTTATGTAGTCGTCGTTCCAGTCCGAAAACCCCTCATACCACGGAATAGCGCCCTTGCCTTCTTCCCGGGTGTTTAGGATTTCCCAGGGCACGCGTAAGCTCGTCATTCTCTCCATTGGGCTGGAACACCCCCGTTCGAGCCTCTTCTATTGCAACAAGTATCTTATCGTCAGCTCCGTTCAGACATGCCTTCGTCGAAACTTTGCCTGTCTTCGGGTCCAACTCCCCTCATGTGCATAGAACCAAGTCCTGCACCTGGCGGGCCAGCTCTTAGTAACCGGAGTGACACCTGCATCCTCCATCTCTTTCTCAGACTTATCCCACTTAGGCATTGCCACCGCGTAGCCACCTGGCCCCAGCTTATGGAACTTATCCTTTTTCGGCATTCTTCTTGTTTATTATCGACCATTCCTTAGCTAATTCTGAATCCTTGAATTTCACGAAATCGTCCCAATGAGCACTTTGATTCTCTAGTGTTCCCTCGAATACTGGAGTATTCCTTCCATCCTTGATGTACTTGTCCCATACACGATTCTTGTGGTTGTTGAATGCAACCGCCATCTTCCTAAGAGCGGCGTCCTTGACTTTCTCCACATCTGCATCTGTGAAATGATCTGGTAGGGTGAAATGTTCCATGAGAGTATCCCAAAGCAGACTTTTTTGTCTGTCGTCGACAAAAGTAACATTTGGACGTGGCTTTCCTGGCTCTCTCCATTCTTGAAGGGAGATCGGGAGTTGGTCCTTCACAAGAACTCCGCACTAACGAACGAACTTATCCGCGATCTTCTTAGGCGCTAATGGTTCGCCATTAGGTCTGATTGCCTTGATATTGTACTTTACGCCCTCCTTCAACTTTTTGTTCGGGCCTCGTTTCGTCCTGTTGCCTGAAGATTTGCTCGATCTGGATGCCTGAAAGAAGAAAGATCGGTTCGTTAATATATCTTCAACTCATTTAAAACATGTGATGATCACCAGATGCCTGCTTATATAAATATATATACCTTGCCGGTCTTTGTTATTTCAAGATCAACATTTTCTTCGTCATCATCATAATCGTAGTTCATGACTTCATCAATTCGGTCATCACGATCGAATATCATATCACCCTCTCCGGTGTTGTTTAGAAATTCGGAGCCGTCATAATCTTCTTCATTCTGATCATCATCTGGCCCGCGAGGATGGCATATCATATCGAACAGGGTCTGTTCTCCCTCTCTGCCGGTATTGTCCGCCATAGCTTTTATTTAACTAATCCAAAAGAAATAAAAAAATTAGTATTCAAATTACATCGTCTCGAATAATAGATATAATCTCGAATACATCGTCTCGAATAATAGATATAATCTCGAATACATCGTCTCGAATAATAGATATAATATTGAATACATCACTGGCTAGGTAGCTAATAAAGATCGAATACTATAGAAGAATATAGGACACTCGCGGTTCCTGCGGCGCGGGCCGTGGACACCCAAAGAGAAGGAACCCTCACAGGATCATAGCTGAAGTGAGATCCCTGAAGAAACTGCCAGGTATTGGAGAACCTGCCGCCCTCTAACGTAACCATGTAGCGATGGACGTGCTCATCCTCCTCCCTAACACGGCGACGTACCACCTCCGGTGGGGCCGACTCCCTCCGCACTGTAACTGGCCCATGCGAATGCCACAAACAAGATCAGGGTCGACGACGGGACCCGGGGCCGAGTTCCTCATCAAGTGGCGCGCCCCTCCATGCAGCACCTCCCAGTGCCAGCCCAGCGGAGCCCAGTCCCGGACATGGGTCAGCCAGACGTCGTCGCGGACGTGTCGAAGGAGAGGATGCGGGTCGGGCATCGCCGAGAACAAATACTAGCTATATGCCCGCTAAAAGTAACATTTTTTTAATGATTGGATTTTGATAACTAAAATTTCTAACATTTCTATAACATTTCTAACGTTTCTAGAACTAAAAAAAGGAAAAATTTCTAACTTTTTTATAACTATTTCTATAACTAAAAAACAGAAAAATTTCTAAGAATTCTAACTTTTTTACAACTATTTCTATAACTAAAAAACAGAAAAATTTCTAACAATTCTAACATTTCTAACTATTCTAACAATTCTAACATTTCTAACTATTATAAGAATTCTAACATTTCTAACTATTTCTAAAAAACAGAAAAATTTCTAACAAATTCTAAAAAACAGAAAAATTTCTAACTATTTGTATAATGAAAAGACAAAAAAATGTATGTGTGTGTGTGCGCGCGCGCTCACCGGCGAGGCGAGAGGCGACGGGGGGCGTGCGGCGATGGGGACGGCGACGGGCGCGGCGACGACAGGGATGACGATGACGGGGACAGGGACGGGGCGGCGACGACGGGGATGGGGACGTACGGGCCGGGGACGAC
>NC_041382.1:669119710-669141098 GCF_002162155.2 Triticum dicoccoides | reverse complement strand
GTACGGGCCAGGGACGACGGGGACGAGGACGACGGGGATGTACGGGGCGGCGACAACGGGGACGGGGACGACGCGGGACGGGCCGGGATGGGGCGGCGGTGACGACGGGGACGACGGGGACGGGGGCGACGGGGCGGCGACGACGGGGACGGGGCGGCAACGTGGGCGGCGACGAGGGATGGAGACGTACGGGGGCGGCGGGCGACGGTGCAGAGGAGAAGAAGCAGATGAGAAACTGAAATTTTCGTAAGTGTTGTTTATATAGGAGGGGCCTTTAGTACCGGTTGGAGCCACCAACCGGTACTAAAGGCTTGTTTTGGCCAGGCCAAGCAGCGGGAAGCGACCCCCTTTAGTACCGGGTGGTGGCTCCAACTGGTACTAAAGTCCCCCCCTTTAGTACCGGTTGGTGCCACGACCCGGTACTAAAGAGGGTGCGCTGGCGCAGGTGCGGTGCGGCAAGTTTAGTCCCACCTCGCTAGCCGAGGGGCGACCGCACTAGTTTATAATCCCCCGTGCAGTAGCTCTCTCAAGCTCCTCTACAAAGTAGGCCTACTGGGCCTACATGTTCCGTGCTGCCCTATGGGCCTACTGGGCCTTTGCGGGCCTGCATCCTGGCCCAACAACAGGTTGGGTTTCTAGTCGTATGCAGGCCGCTCTGGCCTAGTAGGCGGGCTTTTTTATTTTTTTTGCTTTATTTATTTTTGAGTTGTTTTTTTGTGTATTTAGAGTTTCTTTGTGAATATTTTTGCTTTAGGTACAAAAAAATACAAACTTTCTGTTAGTGCCCGTAGTTTTCAAATTTGAATAGTTTAAATTTTGAATTATTTGAAATTAGTGTGAATCACTAGTTTGTGAATAACTTAACTTTAAAAATCAGTAAAGGCATGAAAGAATTTGTTTGCACATAAAATTTCTTCACGTTTCAAATGCCAAAACACATAACTACCCTAACTACTACAGAGATTCCCTTCTGGGTGTGAAACACAGAAGAAAGTGATGATAGTGAAGCCGATCACATCCCAGATCTTTGGGTGTGAAACTTTTTCTTCGCGTGTGTCCCTTTGCACCGTAACCATGGAAAATCTTCATCATTTAACGGGATGCCCGGGTCAATATTCACTGTGAATGGAGCAATTTCATCAAACTTTTCATAATCTTCTGACTTGTCTGTCTTGTCATCCACTCCCATGATGTTTCTCTTCCCAGAAAGAACTATGTGCCGCTTTGGCTCATCGTACGATGCATTCGCTTCCTTATCTTTTCTTTTTCTTGGCTTGGTAGCCATGTCCTTCACATAGAAAACCTGTGCCACATCATTGGCTAGGACGAATGGTTCGTCTGCATACGCAAGATTGTTGAGATCCACTGTTGTCATTCCGTACTGCGGGTCTTCCGTTACCCCGCCTCGTGTCATATTGACCCATTTGCACCAAAACAAAGGGACCTTCAAACCACGTCGATAGTCAAGTTCCCATATGTCCTGTATATAACCATAATATGTTTCCTTTCCCATCTTGGTTTCTGCATCAAAGCGGACACCACTGTTTTGGTTGGTGCTCTTCTTATATTGGGCGATCGTGTAAAATGTATTACCATTTATCTCGTACCCTTTTAAAGTCATTATATTCGAAGATGGTAACTGGGACAGCAAGTACAGGTCATCTTCAATAGAGGTGTCATGCATGGTATGTGTCTGCAACCAGCTGGAGAAACTCCTGGTCTGTTCACATGTAATCCAGTCTTCAGACCGCTCCGGGTGTATGGAGCGTAGCAAATTCTTGTGTTCATCCATATACGGAGCCACCAAGGCAGAATTCTATAGAACTGTGTAGTGTGCTTCAGTGAGAGAATGTATGTCCATACATATTATTTGTTCCCCTCCTAGCATGCCTTTTCCATCCAGTCTTCCCTTATGCCGCGATTTAGGAACACCAATTGGCTTAAGGTCAGGAATAAAGTCAATACAAAACTCAATGACCTCCTCATTTCGATGGCCCTTGGAGATGCTTCCTTATGGCCTAGCACGGTTATGAACATATTTCTTTAAGACTCCCATGAACCTCTCAAAGGGGAACATATTGTGTAGAAATAGAGGACCCAAAATGTTAATCTCTTCGCATAGGTGAACTAGGACGTGCATCATGATGTTGAAGAAGGATGGTGGGAACACCAACTCGAAACTGACAAGACATTGCACCAAATCATTCTCTATCCTTGGTATGATTTCTGGATCGATTACCTTCTGAGAGATTGCATTGAGAAATGCACATAGCTTCACAATGGCTAACCGAACATTTTCTGGTAGAAGCCCCCTCAATGCAACCGGAAGCAGTTGCGTCATAATCACGTGGCAGTCATGAGACTTTGGGTTCTGGAACTTTTTCTCTGCCATGTTTATTATTCCATTTATATTCGACGAGAAGCCAGACGGTACCTTAATACTGAGCAGGCATTCAAACAAGATTTCCTTCTCTTCTTTGGTAAGAGCGTAGCTTGCATGACCCTGATGTATGCCGTCTTTTCTGTGCATACATTGCTGGTCCTCCCGTGCCTCAGGTGTATCTTTTGTCTTCCCATACACGCCCAAGAAGCCAAGCAGGGTCACACAAAGATTCTTCATCACGTGCATCACGTCGATTGCGGAGCGGACCTCTAGGTCTTTCCAATAGGGCAGGTCCCAAAATATAGATTTCTTCTTCCACATGGGTGCGCGTCCGTCAACGTCATTCGGAACAGGTTGTCCACCAGGACCCTTTCCAAAGACCACCCTGAAATCCTTTACAATATCATGTACATCAGCACCAGTACGGTGGCGAGGCTTCGTCCGGTGATCCGCCTCACCTTTGAAATGCTTGCCTTTCTTACTTACGGGATGCCTGCTCGGAAGAAATCGATGATGTCCCACGTACACATTCTTGTTACAATTAGCCAAATATATACTGTCGGTATCATCCAAATAGTGCGTGCATGCACAGTATCCCTTGTTTGTCTGTCCTGAAAGGTTACTGAGAGCAGGCCAATCATTGATGGTCACGAACAACAATGCCTTTAGGTGAAATTCTTCCCCCATGAGCTCATCCCACGCACATACACCTGTTCCATTCCACAGTTATAAGAGTTCTTCAACTAATGGCCTTGGGTACACATTAATGTCGTTGCCGGGTTGCATAGGGCCTTGGATGAGCACTGGCATCATAATGAACTTCCGCTTCATGCACAACCAAGGAGGAAGGTTATCCAAACATAGAGTCACAGGCCAAGTGCTATGGTTGCTGCTCTGCTCCCCAAAAGGATTAATGACATCTGCGCTTAGACCAAACCATATGCTCCTTGCGTCATCTGCAAACTCCTTCCCGTACTTTCTTTGGATTTTTCTCCACTGCGACCCATCAGCGGGTACTCTCAACTTTCCGTCTTCCTTACGGTCTTCTCTGTGCCATCGCATCGCCTTGGCATGCCCTTTGTTTTGGAAAAAACGTTTCAACCGTGGTATTATAGGAGCATACCACATCACCTTGGCAGGAATCTTCTTCCTGGGGCGCTCGCCCTCGACATCACCAGGGTCATCGCGGCTGATCTTATAGCGCAATGCACCACATACCGGGCAAGCGTTCAAATCCTCGTACTCACCGCGGTAGAGGATGCAATCATTAGGGCATGCATGTATCTTCTGCACCTCTAACCCTAGAGGGCAGACATCCTTCTTTGCTTCGTACGTACTCTCGGGCAATTCGTTGTCCTTTGGAAGCATATCCTTTATAATTACCAGCAACTTTCCAAATCCCTTGTCAGATACACCATTCTCTGCCTTCCATTGCAGCAATTCCAATGTGGTGCCCAGCTTTTTCTTGTCACCTACACAATTCGGGTACAATAATTTTTTGTGATCCTCTAACATGCGCTGCAACTTCTTCTTCTCCAAATCACTTGCGCAGTTTCTCTTTGCATCGGCAACGGGCTCATCTGATGCCTCTTCTTCAGCTTCTTCCCGCATTACCGGCTCAGCTTCTTCCAGCATTACCGGCTCAGCTTCTTCCCCCATTGTTGTATCATCATATTCAGGGAACCCATGGCCAGGATAGCTGTCGTCTTCCTCTTGTTCTTCATTGTCTTCCATCATAACCCCTCTTTCTCCGTGCTTGGTCCAAACATTATAGTGGGGCATGAAACCGGACTCAAACAGGTGGACGTGAATGGTTCTTGACGTAGAGTAATTGTGACCATTCTTACAGCCAGCACATGGACAAGGCATAAAACCATCTGCCCGCTTGTTTGCCTCAGCCGCAAGAAGAAAAGTATGCACGCCCTCAACGAACTGGGGAGAGCACCGGTCATCGTACATCCATTGCCGGCTCATCTTCATTACACAACACCGAATAGACCAAATTAATACAAGTTCATACATAAAGTTCATACAACACTTATATGCAACAAACAAATAACTCTCTAGCTAAAGCATTTAAACGCAACAATAAATGCGATCAAGATCGCAACTAAGGTAACAATTGATCCAACAGCATAATGATACCAAGCCTCACTATCGATGGCATATTTTCTAATCCTTCTAATGTTCAAGCGCATTTTCTCCATCTTGATCTTGTGATCATCGACGACATCAGCAACATGCAACTCCAATTCCATCTTCTCCCCCTCAATTCTTTTCAATTTTTCTTTCAACTACTCGTTTTCTCTTTCAACTAAATTTAACCTCTCGACAATAGGGTCGGTTGGAATTTCCGGTTCACATACCTCCTAGAAAAAAATTCTATGTCAACTTGATGGGCATCATTTGTCATAAACACGAAATGCAACTCGTTTTAAAAGAGAATATATATACCACATCAAAATCATAACAAGGACGAGGGCTGATGGGGACGGATATCAAAACCATGGCACTATATGTATAACAAACAACATACGGGTAAGATAATTATATGAGTAACTATATATCCAAATCACACAAACATCAATTTTTATATAAAATTTCATGAACAAGAGGCTCACCACAAGGTGGTGCCGGCGACGGGACGGTGCGGGCGATCGACGGTGGTTACGACGGAGATTTAGAAGGCACTAAGTAAACCACACCTACATATGCAAACTAAGTGTTATTTTTGACCTCAAATTTCATATAAATCAAATACTAGCACATATATATATTTCCTCCCAAATTACTAAACTCACAAATTAATCACTATATAAAGCATTGCAAGATCTAATCTAGCAATGAGAGATGAAAGGACAAAGTTGCTAACCTTTGTGATCATTTGAATGGATGGGGGCCTTCAAATCTTGACAAATTTTGGGCAAAATGTGTGATGAGCTCGAGAGGAAGAGGGGAAGAACAGAGAGGAGAGGGGAAAGGGGAAGAATAGAGCGAGCTCGGGTGGACGAAGGGTTTATGTAGGACGACCTTTAGTACCGGTTCATGCCAAGAACCGTTACTAAAGGGGCTGGAGGGGCCCCAGTCTGACAACATCCTGCCACCACTCTCATTAGTACCGGTTCGTGGCACGAACCGGTGCTAAAGGTTCGCCACGAACCGGTACTAATGAAAGCGGCCCGGCTAGCCATTGGAACCGGCACTAATGTATACATTAGTGCCGGCTCAAATTCAAACCGGCACTAATGTGCTTCACGTTTGACCCTTTTTCTACTAGTGCAAGCAAAAGCTTTCACGATTCGAGCAAGAATTGCCAAAGATCATCCCGTCGAGCAAATCTACAATGATATCCAAACCGGGAGAATCACTCGCTCTAAAAATCGTTTAGCTAACTTTTGTGAACATTACTCATTCATCTCTAGCATTGAACCTATGAAGGTTGAAGAAGCATTTGAGGATCCGGATTGGATAAATGCTATGCATGAAGAGCTACACAACTTTGAGAGAAATCAAGTGTGGACATTGGTCGAGAAGCCCGACAACAACCACAACATCATTGGTACCAAATGGGTGTTTCACAACAAGCAAGATGAAGATGGAAAAGTGGTTCGCAACAAAGCACGTCTCGTCGCCCAAGGCTACACACAAGTTGAAGGTATGGACTATGGTGAGATATATGCTCCCGTTGCTATACTTGAGTCCATTCGCATCTTACTTGCCTATGCTAATCACCATGATATCACCTTGTACTGAATGGACATTAAAAGTGCTTTTCTAAATGGAAAAATTGAGGAGGAAGTTTATGTTAAACAACCTCCCGGCTTCGTCAATCCTAAGAAACCTAATCATGTTTACAAACTTCACAAAGCCCTTTATGGTCTTGAACAAGATCCTAGAGCATGGTATAAATGCTTGACCAAGTTCCTTATTGAAAAAGGCATTGAAATTGGTAAAATTGATTCTACTCTTTTTACTAAAAGGGTTAATGGAGAACTATTTGTATGCCAAATCTATGTTGATGATATCATATTTGGTACAACTAACCCTCATTTTAGTGAGAAGTTTGGAAAGCTAATGTCGGAGAAGTTTGAGATGTCTATGATGAGTGAACTCAAATTCTTTATCGGTTTGCAAATCAAGCAAACTAAGGAAGGTACCTTTGTTTCTCAAACAAAGTACACCAAAGACTTATTCAAGAAGTTCAATATGCAAGAATGCAAAGGTATGACTACACCCATGCCTACTAGTGGACATCTTGATTTAACCAAAGATGGTGAACCGGTTGATCAAAAGGTTTATCGCTCTATGATTGGTTCATTGTTATATCTATGTGCCTCACGTCCTGATATTATGCTAAGTGTGTGCATGTGTGCACGATATCAACCTGCTCCTAAAGAATGTCATCTTAAGGCTGTGAAAAGGATAGTGAGATACTTAATCCATACACCAAATTTTGGCATTTGGTATCCTAAGAGGTCCTCTTTTGATCTTGTTGGTTACTCCGATTCGGACTATGCCGGAGACAAGGTTGATAGAAAGTCCACTTCGGGTACTTGTCAATTCCTTGGTAGATCTCTTGTGTCTTGGTCTTCCAAGAAACAAAACTCGGTATCCTTATCCACCGCCGAAGCGGAATATATTGCCACTGGTCATGTTGTGCTCAATTACTTTGGATGACCCAAACTCTTAAAGATTATGGGATATACGTGAAACATGTTCCATTGCTATGTGACAATGGAAGTTCTATTAAAATTGCTCACAATCCCGTGCAACACTCTCGAACTAAGCATATTGAAGTTCGTCATCATTTCATTCGAGATCATGTTGCCAAAGGGGAGATTAACCTTAAGCATGTTCGCACCGATAAGCAATTGGCGGATATATTCACTAAACCAATTGATGAGAAAGTGTTTTGCAGGTTGAGAGTTGAATTGAACATCATTGATGCTTCAAACTTTGAGTAGGAACTCCATTTGATACATGCGGGGCATGAGCCTATGACTAATCCTTGATATTTCTCTTATGATGCTATTCATATGTCATGGATATATTTGTAACGTGCGTGTTATCTAACCCGTGTAGGTACTTGCTTGAATCTAATTCTATGAGATTGCAACTCACTCACATGTTGATCAATTTTTACATCACCAAGTTTCTACATAATGTTGGTTGAAGACAAGGAAGCACGAAACCATTCAAACATATCCTTTGATAAATTCTATGTTGAGTCTCATGATTGTCATTTTGGATACACAAGTGCTCTTCCTTGCAACGCTAACCATGTAGGTAGATGAACTCAAACTTCAAGTGGTGCTCCCAACTCTTGATGAACTACATCAACCTTGAGCAACCCACACAAGTTCAACTACATGTGCAATATCCACACCACCACCCAAGGTATGTTATTCCATCTTAGAGAAGCTTTACTCCAAGTCATGAGTCAAAACAACTCGGCAAGATGTGAACACATCAAAAGGCTTAAATGAAAAATGGTAACCCCATTTTGACCTTAAACGATGAGTATGACCTATTATCAAGTGCTCTCACTTGACTCCTAAGTCAATATACTCTAACATAGGTGACTTTGTCGCCGACCATCTCTAGATGAATTTCTCTTGTGTTCTTTTCTATGTTATTGCATTTGTCTCTTGCATATTTGTTTCCCCTTTCAAAAAAAACTTCATCTAGATCTTCTAGTTTCTTTTCTTTGCTTTTTGTTCTGCATTTTCTGCATCCAATTCATTGCAAATCTTTCAGTTAATTCCTTGCAAATCCTTGTGAGATCTTACTGGTCTAGTGAGCTGAGGTGACAAGTGGTTTCACTCTGATGAACTCGGTCACACCGGTTTGTTTTCTTCGGTCTAACCGAAATCTTTCGGTGCAACCGAAGCACACAACTCGGAGTCACCGATTCCACCACAGGAAAACCAACTTGCCACTTATTCCTGATTTCTGTTTTCTCCAGCTCCACTCAATGATTCTTGTCCTCTACCAGCATCATATTAGACATGCTGCTTTGCTCTGTGACTCAAGGACCAACCCATTTGTATCACATGTCTAGAAGAGCCCTTCTTGGAAATTGATGTCAAAGGGGGAGAGAGATCACATCAAAGCTTAATCTTTCCTATAGGGGGAGAAAGTAATATCATCAAAGACCATAGATGCTTGGTGTTCAAGAGGAGAGATGTCACATGTCTTTAATAGGGGAAAGACATGTTTGGTTGCTTGCTTTAGCTCAAGCTCTGCTGTTTCTTTTCTATTGCTCTGATTTTCTGTTCCCTATCTTCTCCCAATATCCCATGCAGATTCAGGGGGAGCAAGACATCTAAGAGAAGGAAATCTCTGATTTTATTGCATATCTTTACCTTTGGGGACATGTCTATATCCAATGTGTGGTACTTAGTACTCACTCTACATGTCATGCCAGACTTGGTTCTCTTGTGGTTTCTCTTGTTTGCTCTGGTCAGTAGGTGCATCTGTGTTATTTGACCTTGTTTGCGCAGGCTCATCCCATCCTAAGCCAACTCAAGACCACAAGGTAAGTATATGCATCACAGTCATGTGAATGGGAAGTTCTTGCTGACGTACATACTGTTTACAAGGACTCATGAGCATGAAGGTACATTTCTCATATTCACATGATTTGCTCTGATGCATATAGCCAAGATACATGTAACACATTGCTTACTCTGTCATGTTTACGCATTCACATGATCCTATATTCCATATTCACATGATTGCATACATGTAGGGGGAGCCTATGCATGTTACATGTCTTTCCAAAGCTTTACTTGCTATTCTCTATATCTTTATCTAAAGCTTTGAAGTATGTTGTCATCAATTACCAAAAAGGGGGAGATTGAAAGCACAAGTGCTCCCTGGGTGGTTTTGGTAATTAATGTCAACATATCTCTTGTTGGACTAACACTTTTACCTAGTATGTTTCAGATAAGTTCAATAATGGAGTGGCATGGACTAGAGGATGTGGAACCCCTTCAAGATGCTAAGGACAAAGGATTGGCTCAAGCTTCAAGATCAAGACTCTACATTTTCTATTTTAGTGATCCAAGATCACATTGAGTCTATAGGAAAAGCCAATACTATCAAGGAGGGATGAGGTGTTGTTTAATGAGCCTCTTGCTTCATGTGCTTAGTGGTATGCTCTAAAACCCTCAACTACCTTCCCACATCCACATATGACCTAAACCAAAAGTCAAACTCGGCCCCACTGATTCTTTCTACCCGGCGCCACCGAGTTTCACATGTCATAGCCACTGCCACAAACCCTAGCAAATCGGTTTCACCGATAGGGATCTCGGTCTCACCGAGATGGGATTTTAATCTCTCTGTGTATGTCCATTACAAAAATTGGTCTCACTGAGTTTGAGCAATCGGTACTACCGAGATTACAATGCAAATCCTTTGGTTAGCTTATTACCAAAATCGGTTCCACCGACTTTGTGTAATTGGTCCCACCGAGTTTGCCTGACCAACTCTCTGGTTAGCTTATTACCAAAATCGGTCCCACCGAGTTTGTGTAATCGGTCACACCGAGATTACGTTATGCCCTAACCCTAACCATATCGGTCCTACCGAGTTGCATCTCAGTCCCACCGAAAATCCTAACGGTCACTAGGTTTGCTGAATCGGTCCGACCGAGTTTAACCATTCGGTCCCACCAAGTTTGGCAAATTGTGTGTAACGGTTAGATTTTGAGTGGAGGCTATATATACCCCTCCACCCACTCTTCATTCGTGGAGAGAGCCATCAGAACACATCTACACTTCCAATACACATGTTCTGAGAGAGAACCACCTACACTTGTCTTGAGCTCAAGATATTCCATTCCAACCATATGAATCTTGATCTCTAGCCTTCCTCATGTTGCTTTCCACTCAAATCTTCTTTCCACCAAATCCAAATCCTGTGAGAGAGAGTTGAGTGTTGTGGATACTATCATTTGAAGCACAAGAGCAAGGAGTTCATCATCAACACACCATTTGTTACTTCTCGGAGAGTGGTGTCTCCTAGATTGGCTAGGTGTCACTTGGGAGCCTCCGACAAGATTGTGGAGTTGCACCAAGGAGTTTGTAAGGGAAAGGAGATCGCTTACTTCGTGAAGATCTATCGCTAGTGAGGCATGTCCTTCGTGGGCGACGGCCGTGATGGAATAAACAAGGTTGCTTATTCGTGGACCCTTCGTGGGTGGAGCCCTCCGTGGAATCGCACAACCGTTACCCTCTGTGGGTTGAAGTCTCCATCAACGTGGATGTACGATAGCACCACCTATCGGAACCACGCCAAAAACATCTGTGTCTCCAATTGCGTTTGAATACTCCAAACCCTTCCCTTTACATTCTTGCAAGTTGCATGCTTTACTTTTCGCTGCTCATATACTCATTGCATGCTTGCTTGATATGTATTGTGTTTGTTAAACTTGTGCTCAAACTCCACTTAAACTTAAGAATATTAAAAACTGCAACTTTTGGCACTTAGTGTCTAATCACCCCCCCCCCCCTCTAGACACCTCTTCCCGATCCTTTCAGTTATATTGCAAAAAACCCATTGTATACAAGCACCGTGTAATACGTGAGTATCCGGACAGTGGCTGTTATGTCTATGAGCAGGATACCAGCTTGTTGGGGCCTTTAGGATTTTTTAGTTGGAGGCGGGTACACAGCCTTGGTTCACACTCTCTGTTTCTCAGACTCAATTATTTGATTAACCAGGAGATCACCGTTGGCAAGGACCTTGATGGCAGAGAGGCTATGTTTGCTATGGAAAACTGTGTCTACACGGCGAGCCCTAGGAGTTCGGGAGCAAACTCCCCTGATTGTCAATGATACAGCCTGCAGCCAAAAGAAGGTGACAATGACGAAGGCATCCGAATTATCTTTGTTCCTTGGATGTCTCAATTACGATAAGCAGTGATGTGGTTCAAGCCTTCAGGTTGATAGGTAATTGGGCTGTTGCATCGAAAGGGTGGAGTACTGGTGTCTCTGGATCACTGGTCGCTGAAGCGGGGCTGCAAATTATGATGGTGTTGGATCATCTCTTCGAATGACTTTGTTGTCTTTGCTGCTGGTTCTGGATGGGTAGTTCTTTCTTTTGTTATGCATAATCCTTGTCATTTGGTCATCCTCATCTATGTCACTCTTACTATGTAATAGTTGCTTCTGTTTAGAATGTCATTCTCGTCTGGATCACGAGAGTCTGAGCGCTGCAGATGGGTGCGTTTTGGTGGTGTAGCAAGACTTCTTATGAACTATCATGTCTTGTTGTTTATGTCAGTAGTAGTCACTAGTCAGTGTTTGAATGTTGTATATATCGTTGTTTCGAACTGTTTATTGTCTCGAACTACTGGTGGGCTAAATGAGGGCATCACCATTCTCCAGTGTTCAGAGTATATCTCCTTTTTTCAAGTTATATAATTTGAGCTCAGTGTCTTTTCGATGATGTACACTTGTTTGGGCCAGTGAGGTGTCGTTGAATATGGGCCGAGTAGTAACACAATGCCAAACATGTCAATTATGACTCTCAGGCCGAGCTCTCAAAAGATCCTGGAAAAAAAGGCTGGGCTCTCCAAAAAAGAAAGAATAAGGACTCTTAGGCCAACATGTGGGTGCCACCAGTGTTTTCGTGCGCTTGCGCGCCGAGAGCATATTGGCGCGAGCTCGAATTTCATGCTACCTTTTCACCCCCAGTCTCCCGCCCCTCCCCCACCTCTGGAATCTCGATTCCTACTCCAGTTCCCCCAAATCCCCCTCCTATACTCCCTATACTCAAGCGCACTATCATGTCGCCGGTCAACGCGGATCTCCGAGCCGGAGATCCTGAGGTCCGTCCTGCCTTCGGTCGCTGCGTGCTGTCGCTCAACAGTGGCATGGCGGCGCTTGACGACAGTTTGCCGGCAAAGTGCTGATGGTAACCATCAACGGCAACCAGCCTCCCGTCTCGCCGGATGACCTTGTCAAAGCTCTTGTCATTGCGCACAACATCCAAATAAGTGACTTGCTCGTCGAAGTCTGTCTGCCACCGGCTGATTTCTTCATCAGGTTCCGGACAACTTTCGACTGCAGTCGTGTGTTCGAATCTTCCTGGCGTTTGTTCTGCGATGGCGCACTAGTGAGCTTTGATCGGTGGCACCCAGGATGGGGCTCGGTGCCTCTGAGCTTGAGTTTTTAACAAAGCTTACCTTCCATGGCATGCCTCGACGTGCTTGGAATAGCGAGTCCATGAACGAGCTTATCAACGACCTTGGAGGTGAGCTGGTAAGTATGTTTGTTTCTTAGACAGCTGGGCTCTGACGGTTATGGCATGGATGAAGAAGCCGTCCACCATACCGAAGGTGATTGGTGTTGAGATAACGGTGCAGGAACCGGGGTTGTACTATTCGTTGCCACCAAGGCCGCCGCAGACCTCGTTAGGGATGTACCTGTATCGAGTGTTCGTGCATGTCGAAGAACTGGTCAATCCATCAATCAAAGTCCTGCCGCCGCCGCTGGTGCCAGGGTCCGTCGACAACGTCCATTACAGGAGTCAACGTTAGACTTTCCCCTTGTTTCTCGGAATGATGGATGGCACAGGGCCTACTCCATCACGCGGCGGAGGCCACTGCTTCTTTGGGAGAAGAGGCAGGGCTGGCTGCCTGGATGTGCTCTAATTTGAGGTAACAATTGAATCTTGTCAGATACTAGTTAAATCCGAGCTATGGGTGTGAAGCACTGATATGCCAGTACATTTGATTGTGACCTGTTCTAATTTTGTACCTGAACTTTTTTTAGAAAGGGTTGTACGTCAACTTAATGTGCTAGCAGAACTTATTGTGTTGTCTGTCTGTTTTCTTTGCACAACATTCAAGATATTTTCCCGTCATTGATAAAGACGATGAACCGTTATGTATGACTTCATTGGTTTCAACATAGCCCTTCCCATAGCGATCCACTGCTTCCATCCTTATTGTGCCGCCTGCGTGAAATTTTTGTATGCAAATTCAGTGTGCTATGATGTTCTATATGATTGTGTCAACTATATAAGTTTTTACTGAGCATCAACAATGCATATGGCTAAAAGATGTATTTACGAGCATCGACCGATGGGTCTCTCTCTCTATATCTCTCTCACACACACACACATGCACACACACGCACACGCACATGCACAAGTGGGACCCGTTGAATTATTTGTTTGCTCGTGACAGCTTTTAATTAGGTTCCACTGTAATCTAACTTTTTTCTTAAGTTATTAATTGAGCTCAGTGACTTCAAAAAGTTGTACAGAAGCCTTGTTTGGGCCTTTCTGGCGTCCCTGAATGTGGGCTGAGTAACCATGTTAGGTTACTACACAAGCCTCTTTTTCAACATCAGCAATGCAACTGGGCCGACAGTTGTACCCAATATCCGGGTCAACTTGTTATTCTCCGCCCCGCTGGGCTGCAAACTTTCCTAGGAGGTATGCGTTAGGCTTAACAAGAAAATGGACTTTAAGAAATAATAAATGGGATGTAATTATAATAACTGCACAGTTACTATGCACCAAACATGTAATTAGTTTACAAAAAATATTATTTTTGTAATTTGAAAATTTTAATTTCATTACTTGTTGCGCACACAATATTTCGTTGGATTTTAACGTAATACAACTATATTTTGAAATTATATTTAACCTGACTAGCAATTTCAGGTAAAAATATTTCAGATCCCATCAAAATGTGGGAATGTTTTTTGAATTCTGTTTTGAGCGGTTGTTTGAAATTATTAATCGTTGTCCTAGCTAGAAGTTGGGCTATACTTTTAACAAATTGTAAATGGGCTGTAGTAAATTCCATTAGACTTAAAAAATGGGCTGTACATTCTTACAAATCGCAAATGGGCTATATGTTCTTTGCCAAATCCGAGCTGTGGGCCTACTAAGTTGACGCGTACCAAGGGCTTTGTCAACTTAGTCAATTTAAACGATTCTAGCTGCAGTGATCGTACGATGTCCATCCAACGGCCGTAGTGCTTCTTCAACCTCTGGTCTTCTTGCTCCAGCCGCCCAAAGCAGCGCCGGTCGTGTCGCGTGCTCCTGCCTCCCGTGGCCCGCTGTGATGCCGCGGATGCCTCACCGCCCCGTACTACTCCCACCGCTGGCTAGGCCATCCCTCTACTCACCCGCACCCCCTGTTATTCTGCGGCGACGGCAGCCTCACACCGCAGCCAAACCAGTGAACCCTCGTACTCCTCTCCGCACGGGCTTCCGTTGCTGCATCTTCCCCGGCTCCGCGTCGTCCCCTTCCTAGGCCTCGACGTCCCCTTCCTAGGCCTCGACGTCGTCAAGACCACCGCCCTGGTGCTCTCGACCGGCGTGGTCATCGTGGTCAATGACCGACTTCCATCGGAAGAGTACTATACGTGGAGAGGCTGACAGCTGGGTCTAGGCGACCGCAAGGAAGTGCCTCCTTATTACGCGCAAAATAAATATTCCTCCACCTGACAGCAGGGACCCACCGGGCGGGCCACCTTATTTCGTGAAAAAAACGTTTCCCCCATAACTGCTGGGACCCAACAGACAGGCCAGCCTATTTCGCGAAAAATCGTTCCCCTCGCTGTCAGTTCGGACCCACCGGAAGTGCCTCCTTATTATGCACAAAAAAAATGAATACTCCCCCTGCTAGCTGGGACCCACCATGGTGGGAGGCTGACTTATGGGCCTACTAAGTTAACTGGGACGGGGGCCTTTGTGAACTTTAGTCAATATGAACGATTCTAGCTCGAGTGACCGTACGATGTCCATCCAACGGCCGCAGTGCTTCTTCAACCTCTGGTATTCTTGCTCCAGCCGCCCAAAGCAGCGTCGGTCGTGCCGCATGCTCCTACCTTCCGTGGCCAGCTGTGCTGCCGCGGAGGCCTCACCGCCCCTACTATTCCCACTGGTGGCCAGGCCCTGCGGCGACGGTAGCCACGCACCGCAGCCGAACGAGTGAACCCCCGTACTCCTCTCCGTGCAGGCTTCCGCTGCTGCGTCTTCCCCGGCTCCCCATTGTCCCCTTCCTAGGCCTCACCGTCGTCCACCGCCCTGGTGCTCTCGGCGCGGCATGGTCAACGTGGTCAAGGAATGACTTCCATCGGACGTGGACTGTACGTGGAGAGGCTGACAGCTGGGTCCACGGCCGCAGCAAGGAAGTGCCTCCTTATTACGCGGAAAATAATGATTCCTCCACCTGACAGCTGGGACCCACCGGATGGGCCACTATATTTTGCGAAAAAAGCATTTCCCCCTGACTGTTGGGACCCACCAGCTACATCTTCGCATGCAAGGAAGTGCGTCCGGGCAAAAAAAATGATTCGCCCCCCTGACTGCTGGAACCCACCAGCTACATCTTCGTAGGCAAGGAAGTGCCTGACAGTCGGGACCCACCTGGTCGAAGCATACTTAGCGTTGTAATTCTGGTCGCGAACGTGTACGTACATATATACTGGTGGATGTAGAGGCACGCACGTGTTGTAGTAGAGGCGCGCACGTAGCATGTACACCTACGTATAGCGGCCAGGGTGCAAGAAAGAAAATACGACCACGTATGTGTACATACGGGAGGGGTCTTGAACGCCTACGCGCGCATACGTACGGTGAGGGCTCGTTGACATGGCTGGGTCAGAACGGAGAAACAACGTCGTCGTCTAGTTCATGGGGAGGCAACAAAATGCGTCGTGTTCATGGGGAGGCAACAGAATGCGTCGTGTTCATCGGGAGGCAACGGAACGCATGGGAGCCAACCGGCATGGTCGTGTTCATTGGGAGGGCTTGGACGGAACAGGCGATGGAAACGAGGCCTATCGTACCGCAGAATGGAGAAAATGGCCTTGTGTTCGACCGGCCACGTTCGAAGCGGGATCCTGTTCATCGGGAGGGGTCTGGCGTACCGCAAAACGGAGGAAACGGACCTCCTACGGTCGAAACGGGGGTCCTGTTGATCGGGAGGGGTGTGGCGTACCGCAAAACGGAGGAAACGGACTTGTGTTGGAGTGTTACGGTCGACACGGGGTCCTGTTCATCGGGAGGGGTATGGCGTACCGCAAAATGGCACTCCTCGAGATATTGTTCATCTCCACTTTCGACCCCCTCCAGCCTCCACGGGCTACTGTTTGTCCACCGTCGACCTCCTCCAGGCTCCACCTGCGACTGTTCATCCACGGGCTCCTGTTCATCCAGCCTCCACCGCGCGCTACTCCACCGGCTACTGTTCAACCAGCCCTCTCCACGGGCTCTTGTTCAACCACCCCTACACAGGCTACTGTTCATCCAGCCCTCCACGGGGTGGTCCTGTTCATCCAGCGCTCCACGAGGTCCTGTTCATCCAGTCCCAACCGGCTCGATCGATAGGGGTACTATTCATCTGGAGGCAACACCACGGGGTCCTGTTCATCCACCCCCACCGCGAACTGTTCATCCACTAGTAGAAAATGGGCCTATTGTCCTAGTTCGTAAGGGCCTTTGTCCCGGTTCCTGAACCGGGACTAAAGGGTAGTTACTAATGCCCTGACCCTTTAGTCCCGGTTCTAACCAGAATCGGGATAGATGGGCCTCCACGTGGCCTACGCGCTGAGCCTAGGCAGGAGGGCCTTTGGTCCCGGTTGGTGGCACCAACCGGGACCAATAGGCATCCACGCGTCAGCATTTCTATGGCTGTGGTTTTTGTTTTTTTGAAAGGGGGGGTTGGGGGTTTTGGGGGGTTAATTTAGGTATTTCATATATTGTGTTAGCTAGCTAATTAATAGAGAGAAGTGTCCTCTCTTATATATGTACGTTCTTGGTCGACGGTACGTACTATACTACATACGAGAGGACTAGACACGCTAGCTAGCTAGTAAGTAAACGAAGGAAACAGAATATCGTCACGAACATATATGCATACAGAGAGAAGTGATATCGACCACCTCTCCTTCTCCGAGAGATTGGTCGAACAACAAGTTCTCGTATATCTATCCGACACTACCGGCTACATATATACAATAATTATCTCTTACAAGTATAATCTCCTAAATTACGGACGCATGGTCCACATAGTATTCTCCGTCTTCAGCGATCACGTGGTCAAGAAAGAATGCCGCCAATTCCTCTTGAATTGCTCGCATGCGATCTGGTGGTAGGAGTTCACCCCGCATCTGAAACATCTAATTTGAAGAAGGGTGTCAATACATATATATATATATGAATGAATGAAACTCAACACAAATGATGGTAATAAAATAAAATTGTGAATATTGTTATTTACACACTTCATATTGTTCGTCAGAGTAGCCCCGCTCAGAGGTCGTGTGGCGGATGGACACGCAAACGTAGTATCCACAGAAATTATTCCCTTGTTCCTGCCATAACCACTTTACAAGAAATAGGGGTCAATCAGTTTGATAAGCAAGAATGCCAAATGGTATTGATGAAACTAGCGCTTGAATCACTAGGAGATGCGCGGAACATGCTACTATAGTACTTACTTTCGGGTGTCTAAGTTCCAGCTCCTTCGGCCATCCCGGAGCTTTTCTGGTGAATTTTCTCCAAACCCTGCCAGAGAAAGAAAACAATTACTTGATATCAGAAATGAACAAAGTTGTTGATATGGTGGATAATGATCAATTTAACTTACTTCTCGAGCATTTGATTCATGTCTGCATACTTTTGGGGATCTTTTCGTTTAGAGTCCAAGACAGATACTACTCCCTGCTCAAGCCTAATCTCTAGGAGAATATAGTGGTACCTGTGCACGCATGCATAACTCATCAATTACATTACTATAACCTGGACTAATATATAAGGGAAACCGAATATGCACAAGATAGTAACACTCACTTGAAGTTGTAAGGAAAGAGTATTATACCTTTGTTTTCATTTATTTTGAATGATCGTAGCAAGTTGGCCTTGGTATCTGCGGCATGAAGTTCAACCTCAGTTGCATCTATGAGATATGTGTTAATTAACCCAATATCACTGACTTGTCTTTTCTTCAATTCGGCGATCTTCAATTTGCATAATATAGTGAGGATAATTATAAATACATGCAATGAAAGAGCTGAGCTATATAGAGAGACTTAATGACAAAAGTAGTAGTACTTACAGACAGTAGTAGGTGACCGTTGCTTTATCGAGGGCCAATTGATTGAAAAATTGATAGAACTCCTCAAATGGAATAGGCAACAAATCAATTCCAATGAGGTCATGCTCCTTTTTAACTCTCACATACAAAGTACTCCTCCCCCAGACTCTCTGCAGATTTTCAAGTACCAATCATGCAATCTTCGCATCATCGTTAATAGAGATCTTTCATCTTTGACGAGAAGCTTCCCGTACTCGTATCTGTGTATCTACACGTCCATGAAATCATAATGTACATCGTCGGGCAGGTAATCTCCAAGATTGCTATAACCGGGCACCATCCTCGGATCGACGATGTCGCTAGGCACCTTGAGCGGGGGGCACGATTGATTCCCTTCTTCGCCGAGCTAGGCAATTTTTTCCCAGCTGCTCATCGTTCTTTCATCCTTTGATCACTGAATGTACTTCCTGACCGCTCCGCTTCGTCCCATGTTTTCCAATAATGTGCTCATAGTTGCCTTTCGGCGGAGACTTGGGTGGTTTTGCTAGGGCAGCCAGAGTGCGCTTCGCTTTCACCGGATCTACCTTCTCCTCCGGAGGTGGATATCTCTTTGCTTTCAACCCTTGAAACCAGTCATCCACTTCGGTTCGCGCGATCTTTGCGTTCTCCTCCGGGGTCCTCTTGTATGGTAACTTCTCTGGAGTCTTCAGAGAGGACCAAATCTGTATGTCCTCCCGCCTCTGGTTGTACTGCTAGAAGCCGTCCGAGCAGGCGGAGCGGTTGTCTTCTTTACTTGCTTACGAGGCGGAGGAGAAGGACTACGACGCACCGAAGCAGCTACCGGAGCGGCGGCGGGTCTCTTCCGCTCTTGCTGACGAGGCGGAGAAGGACGAGGCTAGCTGCTCGGGCGCGCCGGCACAGGAGGAGAAGGAGGCGGAGTGCTGCCACACGCCGGAGAAGGAGCCGGCCGAGTGCCCTGATCGTCACTCACCGGAGGAGGAGGCGGTGGGAGAGGCGGAGTGCCCTGACTCGCCGGAGGAGGAGGAGGCGGAGGCGTCCAGTTCGGATGGTTGATGAGCTCCTTCTGCCATAGGCATGGAGTCTTCAGAGAAGAACCCAGCCGAGTCTCCCCTTATCCGGTAGGGTGGTCAAGCGGGAGGTCCTCAAATCCCTCCGTTATTTCATCCACCATCACCTTAGCATATCCTTCTGGAATCGGCCGGCAGTGAAAAGTTGCACCGGGTTCATTAGGAAAAACAGAGCCAACAGCCGCCTTGACCTTCATATTAATCCATTGCGTCATAAGGTGGCAATTTTGAGACTCCGTGATAGCATCCACGGGATAGCTGGCAGGAGCTGTCAAGACATGCTACGGCTGAAGCAGCTCGGTGGAAGCCACGCTGCTTCTTCGCTGAGATGGCGGGGTAGCTTCAGGGGAAGCTTCGGCAAGTCGTTTGCTGCGATTTGCTTCTCGTTCCTCTATCACTTGTGCAGCGACTGCAGTTCGGTCTGCTGCACTTTCTTCTTCCTCTCGTGGCATTTGTAACCGCCTGCGTCTCGAAACCCAGCCTTCCACGGAATGGAGCCCGGCATGCCTCGTGTCCGTCCAGGGTGCTCAGGATTTCCGAGGGCCTTTGTGGGCTCGTCGTTCTCTCTGTCTAGAAGGAACGTCCCTTTCTACGCTGCATCGATATAGTACCGAAGGTTCTTGAAGGGTATGTCAAGTTGCTTGTCCGTCCAAATGCACTTCCCTATTACAGGGTCCAAGGATCCGCCAGCCCTGAAGAACCAAGTCCGGCAACAGTCTGGCCAGTTCATTGTCTCTGGTTTGATCCCTTTATCAAGCAGATCAGTCTCAGCCTTTGCCTACTTAGGCCGGCCTTTGAGGTAGCCGCCTGACCCCGTGCGATGGTGAAGCTTCTTCTTTGCAGCATTTTTCTTGTTTGTCTCCAACATCTTCTTACTCTTATCCGATGTCTTGTGGGCCAAAAATGCGGGCCATTGATCTCTGATCTTCTCATATTTTCCCTTGAATTCTGGTGTCTCTTCTTTGTCGACAAACCTTTTCAGCTCATTCTTCCACCTCCTGAATAGCTCTGCCATCTTCTTAAGAGCAGCAGACTTAACTAATTGCTCTATAACCGGCTTCTCCGGATCCTCCTCTGGCGGTAGGGTGAAATTTGCCTTCAGCTCATTCCAAAGATCATCTTTCTGCATATCATTGACATAAGACACCTCAGGGTCTTCTTTAGCCGGCTTAAACCATTGGTGGATGCTGATCAGGATCTTGTCCCTAACAAGAACACCGCACTGCGCAGTAAATGCATCCTTCATCCGGATTGGTTCGATCGGTAGGCCGTCACGCGCGATTGCTGTGATCTCAAACCTTTCATCCTCGCGCAACTTTTTCTTCGGGCCTCGTCTCTTTACCGAAGTTGTGCTCGATCCGGAGGGCTAGAAAAAAGAAGAAAGACAAGAGTTAATTAATATGTGTACATACCAAAACAATGAATGCATCAATTAGCTAGTCTTAGCACAGGCTTAACTAATATATTTACCTGGCCGGACTCTATTCGGTCACCGGAGCCGTCACCCTGTTCTTCCGAACCTGCTTCTTCACCGTGCTATTCTTCCGAACCTGCTTCTTCACCCTGCTGTTCTTCCAGACCATCATTGTCGTTAAGATAACACGACATGACATCACCTCCGTCTAAGATTATGTCCCGTAACGTCTCTTCTGCTTCCTCGTCTTGTCCGTGCTCCATTGTTTTTGCAAATATATATTACAACATGGCAATTATTACACAAGCATGACAACACGTGGATATATTAGTTTGGGTGTACTCCTCGAGAGTTTTACTGTCGAAGTTATCCGGGAGGGGGTAATATCGACAACGATGAGATACATACACGGGAAAATAATTGTTATCGGGGAG
>NC_041382.1:669118008-669118910 GCF_002162155.2 Triticum dicoccoides | reverse complement strand
ACATGGGAAAATAATATTATCTGGGAGGGGGTATATCGACCGCCCCACGTGTTGAAGTTATCGGGAGGGGGTATATCGACCCCCCTCGTGTTGAAGTTACCGGGAGGGGGTAATATCGACAATGATGAGATACATACACGGGAAAATAATGTTATCGGGGAGGGGGTATATCGACCCCCCCCCACGTGTTGAAGTTATCGGGAGGGGTATATCGACGATGACAGACCCGATAAAATATAAGAAAACGAAGAAGAAATAAAAAGAGGAGAAGAAGAAAGGAATAGCTAGAGGAGAAGATCGAGGAAAAAAAGAAGAAAAAAGAGGAGAAGAAGAAAGGAATAGAGGAGAAGATTCTATTTTCTCTTCTTCTCCTCTATTCCTTTCTTCTTCTCCTCTTCTTTTTCTTCTTTTTTCTTCTTCTTATTTATTTCTCCTCTTCTTCCTCTCCCCTCTTCTTCTCCTTTCTTCCTCTTCTTATTTCCTTTTTCCTCTCATTCTTTTTCTTCTTCTTCCTTATTAAAAATACATGAAGTAGTATTGCCTAATTCATTGTTCATATGAATATACAAACATTTGCATATTTACAATAATTAATATGAGCAAAAAATCTATGAACAGAAAAAAAATCCTATTTTTTCTAAAAAACTATCTTTTGCATATACGCATGAACATATATATACACAGAGAACATATATACATATATATATAAAACAAGCATATATATGAAAAAAAGCATATATATGAAAAAAAGTGCTAGCTAGGGAGGGCGTCGGCCGGACCAGGAGGACCGCGGGGTCGGCGGCGAGGATGGCGACGGGGCAGTGGGCGTGCGCTCGGGGTAGGGGGCGCGGGCGACAGCGATGGCTGGCCGGGGCGGTGCGCGTCAGGGAAGGGGCCGGCGC
>NC_041382.1:669102963-669117514 GCF_002162155.2 Triticum dicoccoides | reverse complement strand
GACGACTGGGGCGGGCCGGGGCGGGCGGCGTCGGGGCAGCCTGGCGGCGTCGACGTCATCGGGGGCGGCAACTGCAAGATGAGAGTGAAAATTTCCCAAGTGTGGACTTATATAGCAGAGCCTTTAGTCCCGGTTCATGGCAGCAACCGGGACTAAAGGTGGGCATTAGTCCGGTTGGTGCCACCAACCGGGACCAAAGGCCACTTTTCAGCAGCCCAAAGGGCGGGAAGCGGCGGCCTTTGGTCCCGGTTGATGGCACCAACCGGGACTAAAGGGGGGCATTGGTACCGGTTCATGGCACCAACCAGGACCAATGCCCACCTTTAGTCCCGGTTAGTGCCACCAACCGGGACCAAAGGCCTTGTGCTGTTGTGCCCGCGTCGAAAGTTTAGTCCTACCTCGCTAGTTGAGAGGGGTGCGCAGTGGTTTATAAGCCCCACTGCCACACCCCTCTCGAACTTCTCTCCATTGGAGGCTTACGGGCCTAATTGTCACTGCTATGCATGTGGGCCTACTGGGCCTCCTGCGGGCCTGAATCCTGGCCCATGGATGGGTTTCTATTCGTATTCAGGCCATGGGGGCCTAGTAGATGGCACTTTTTTTGTTTTTTTTGTTGCTTTATTTTTTTTATTTTCTTTTATTTTTTGCTTTATTTTTTTAATTCTTTATGCTTTTACTTTTAGAAAAATTAAAACTTTTTGTTAATACCATTAGTTTTCAAATTTGAAAACATTTTTTTGTTTTTTTGTTTTCTTTGTTGCTTTATTTATTTTATTTTGTTTCTACTTACAACAAAATACTTATTGTTGCTATTTTTATTTTATTTTTCAGTTTTTTGTGTTGTTTTCTGCATTATTTATTTTCTTTTGTTTTTTGCTTTATTTTTTTAATTCTTTTTGCTTTTAGTTTTAGAAAAATTATAAACTTTCTGTTAGTGCCATTAGTTTGTGATTAACTTTACCAATGGCCCACGTGGCTGCCCTCTTGAGAGTGTTCTTGGTGAGAACATTGTTGACAAGGAGCGCACCAAGATTAATGGTATTACAAGGACCAAACCATAAGACATTAAAGCATTTGAAATGAACTCTGAAAAAGTTGGCATAGCATGTGCATGTACAAAACGGAGAATGGTATCATACTCGTCTGTTACAAATTTGGCATGGTATCATCATAATAGTTGCGGGAGAAAGTCTTCACTTTTTCTTCGCTTGTGTCATTTGCTTATTGCGCTGTAACCATGGATAATCTTCATCGTTTATCAGGATGCTTGGGTCAGCCTTGACTTTGAAGGGAGGAATTTCATGAAACTTTTCATAATCTTTAGACATGTCTGTCTTGCCCTCCACTCCCACTATGTCCCTTTTTCCTGAAAGAACTATGTGGCGCTTTGGCTCATCGTATGATGTATTCGCTTCCTTATCTTTTCTTTTTCTCGGTCTGGTAGACATGTCCTTCACATAGATAACCTGTGCCACATAATTGGCTAGGAAGAACGGTTCGTCAGTGTACCCAAGATTTTTCAGATCCACTATTGTCATTCCATACTGTGGGTCTACCTGTACCCCGCCTCCTGACAGATTGACCCATTTGCACTTAAATAAAGGGACCTTAAAATCATGTCCATAGTCAAGTTCCCATATGTCCACTATGTAACCATAATATGTGTCCTTTCCATTCTCGGTTGCTGCATCAAAGCGGACACCGCTGTTTTGGTTGGTGCTCTTTTGATCTTGGTCAATCGTGTAAAATGTATTCCCATTTATCTCGTATCCTTTGTAAATCAATACAGTCAAAGATGGTCCCTTGGACAACAAGTACAACTCATCATAAATAGTGTTGTCACCTCTGAGACGTGTTTCCAACCAACTGCTGAAAGTCCTGATGTGTTCACATGTAATCCAGTCGTCGCACTGCTCCGGATGTTTGGAGCGCAGACTGTTCTTGTGTTCATCGACATACGGGGTCACCAAGGTAGAGTTATGTAAAACTGTGTAGTGTGCTTTAGACCAAGAATGCCCGTCCCTACATATTATTGAGTCCGCTCCTAGCATGCCTTTTCTAGTCAGTCTCCCCTCATACCGCGATTTAGGGAGACCTATCTTCTTAAGGCCAGGAATGAAGTCAACACAAAACCCGATGACATCCTCTGTTTGATGGCCCATGGAGATGCTTTCTTCTTGCCTAGCGTGGTTACAGACATATTTCTTTAGTACTCCCATGAACCTCAAAGGGGAACATATTGTGTAGAAATACGTGCCCCAAAATGACAATCTCGTCGACTAGATGAACTAGGATGTGTGTCATGATATTGAAGAAGGATGGTGGGAACACCAGCTCGAAACTGACAAGACATTGCGCCACATCACTCCTTAGCCTTGGTATGATTTCTAGATCGATCACCTTCTGAGGGATTGCATTGAGGAATGCACATAGCTTCACAATGGCTAATCGGACGTTTTCTGGTAGAAGCCCCCTCAATGCAACCGGAAGCAGTTGTGTCATAATCACGTGGCAGTCATGAGACTTCAGGTTCTGGAACTTTTTCTCTGGCATATTTATTATTCCCTTTATATTCGACGAGAAGCCAGTTGGGACCTTCATACTGAGCAGGCATTCAAAGAAAATTTCTTTCTCTTCTTTCGTAAGAGTGTAGGTGGCAGGACCTTCATACTGCTTCGGAGGCATGCCGTCTTTTTCATGCAAATGTTGCAGGTCCTCCCGTGCCTCAGGTGTATATTTTGTCTTCCCATACACGCCCAAGAAGCCTAACAGGTTCACGCAAAGGTTCTTCGTCATGTGCATCACGTCGATTGAAGAGCGGACCTCTAGCTCTTTCCAGTAGGGTAGGTCGAAGAATATAGATTTCTTCTTCCACATGGGTTCGCGTCCCTCAGCATCATTCGGAACAGCTAGTCCACTGGGACCCTTTCCAAAGATTACGTGTAAATCATTGACCATAGCAAGTACGTGATCACCGGTACGTATGGCGGGCTTCTTCCGGTGATCTGCCTCGCCTTTGAAATGCTTGCCTTTCTTTCGACATTGATGGTTGGTCGGGAGAAATCGACGATGGCCCACGTACACATTCTTCATGCATCTGTCTAGGTATATACTTTCGGTGTCATCCAAACAGTGCGTACATGCGTGGTATCCCTTGTTTGTCTGTCCTGAAAGGTTACTGAGAGCGGGCCAATCGTTTATGGTCACGAACAGCAACGCCTTTAGGTTAAATTCCTCTTATTTGTGCTCATCCCACGTACGTACACCATTTCCATTCCACAGCTGTAAAAGTTCTTCAACTAATGGCCTTAGGTACACATTAATGTCGTTGTCGGGTTGCTTAGGGCCTTGGATGAGAACTGGCATCATAATGAACTTCCGCTTCATGCACATCCAAGGAGGAAGGTTAGACATACATAGAGTCACGGGCCAAGTGCTGTGATTGCTGCTCTGCTCCCCGAAAGGATTAATGCCATCCGCACTTAAAGCAAACCATACGTTCCTTAGGTCCTTTGCAAACTCATCCCAGTACTTTCTCTCGATTTTTCTCCACTGCGACCCATCAGCGAGTGCTCTCAACTTCCCGTCTTTCTTACGGTCCTCACTGTGCCATCGAATCAACTTGGCATGCTCTCCATTTCTGAGCAGACGTTTCAACTGTGGTATTATAGGAGCATACCACATCACCTTCGCAGGAACCCTCTTCCTGGGGGGCTCGCCGTCAACATCACCAGGGTCATCTCGTCTGATCTTATACCGCAATGCACCGCATACCGGGCATGCGTTCAGATTCTTGTATGCACCGCGGTAGAGGATGCAGTCATTAGGGCATGCATGTATCTTCTGCACCTCCAATCCTAGAGGGCATACGACCTTCTTTGCTGCATATGTACTGTCGGGCAAATCGTTATCCTTTGGAAGCTTCTTCTTCAATATTTTCAGTAGCTTCTCAAATCCTTTGTCAGGCACAACATTCTTTGCCTTCCACTGCAGCAATTCCAGTACGGTACCGAGCTTTGTGTTGCCATCTTCGCAATTGGGGTACAGCCCTTTTTTGTGATCCTCTAACATGCGATCGAACTTCAGCTTTTCCTTTTGACTTTCGCATTGCGTCCTTGAATCAACAATGACCCGGCGGAGATCATCATCATCAGGCACATCGTCTGGTTCCTCTTGATCTTCAGCAGCTTCACCCGTTGCAGCATCATTGGGCACATCGTCTGGTTCCTCTTGATCTTCACCAGCTCCCCCCATTGCAGCATCACCGTATTTAGAGGGCACATAGTTGTCATTGTACTATTCTTCTTCGCCGTCTTCCATCATAACCCCTATTTCTCCGTGCCTTGTCCAAACATTATAGTGTGGCATGAAACCCTTGTAAAGAAGGTGGGTGTGAAGGATTTTCTGGTCAGAGTAAGACTTCGTATTCCCACAATTAGGGCATGGACAACACATAAAACCATTATGCTTGTTTTCCTCAGCCGCTTCAAGAAATTCATGCACGCCCTTAATGTACTCGGAGGTGTGTCTGTCACCGTACATCCATTGCCGGTTCATCTGCGTGCGTTATATATAATTAAGTGTGTCAAAAACCATTACAGAACATCATGAATAGATAATTAAGTGACCAAATTAATATAAGTTCATCATCACATTAAAACCAAAGTACATACATAGTTCTCATCTAACAACATATAGCTCTACAGAGCATCTAATTAATTAAACCATACATTGAAACTATGTAAAACATTTCAATGCAAAAAAAAACGCGATCATAATCGCAACCAAGGTAACAATTGATCCAACAGCATAATGATACCAAGCCTCGGTATGAACGGCATATTTTCTAATCTTTCTAATCTTCAAGCGCATTGCATCCATCTTGATCTTGTGATCATCGACGACATCCGCAACATGCAACTCCAATATCATCTTCTCCTCCTCATTTTTTTTATTTTTTCCTTCAAGAAATTCTTTTCTTCTTCAACTAAATTTAACCTCTCAACAATAGGGTCGGTTGGAATTTCCGGTTCACATACCTCCTAGATAAATAAAATCTATGTAACGTTGGTCGGCATAATTTTCATAAACAATAAATGAACCAATAGTTATAAAGATAATACATACCACATCCGAATCATAGACAGGACGAGGGCCGATGGGGGCGGATACCAAAACCATCGCACTATATAAGATGCAATAATAAAAGTAAGAAAATGATACAAGTATCTATCTAAACATACAAGTAAGAATATTTTTCCTTTCAGAAAGAAGATAAGAACAAGAGGCTCACCACGGTGGTGCCGGTGATGAGATCGGCGCGGCTGATCGACGGCGGTGAAGATGGGGGCGGGGCGTGACGGACCGCTAAACCTAGACAAATATTGAGGAAAATGGAGCTTGGAGGTCGACCTTGGAGAGGAGAAAGCTTAACTAGTGTGGCTCGGGCATTCCGTCGAACACCTTGTGTGCATAGGAGGTGAGCTAGAGCACCACCAAGCCCTCTCCCCCTCGGCCAGAAAAAACAGAGCAGTGTGCTCTGCTCTTGCGCGAGGGGGTATATATAGGCACCACCATTGGCCCCGGTTGGTGGCATGAACCGGGACTAAAGGGGGGCCTTCGGTCCCGGTTCATGCCTCTAACCGGGGCTAATGGTGGTGGGCCAGGAGCCAGGACCATTGGTCCCGGTTCGTCCAACAAACCGGGACCAGAAGGTCCAGACGAACCAGGACCAATGGCACACGTGGCCTGGCCGGCCCCCTGAGCTCATGAACCGGGTCCAATGCACCCATTGGTCCCGGTTCTAGACCGAACCGGGACTAATGGGATTACCCGGCCTGAACCTTTGCCCCCTTTTCTACTAGTGATCCAAACCCCCCCCCACAACGCTCACTGTTCATCCAGAGGCAGCATCGATCGGCTTCAGTTAGCAGCCGTAGCGAAGGAATCGCTCGATCGGGTTCAATTAATAGCCATCGATCGATCGCGCGGGTTCAGTAACGCGTAGCCTACAGTGCAATCGCTCGGGTTCAGTTAGAGCCCAACGCCTCGCTTGGGTTCAGTTAGAGCCCAACTCCTCGCACACACGCGCGTATGTACGAGAGAAACGCGCATCGCTCGGCCCCTGACAACCCACCGTAACCGGGGACTCCCCAATATTTTTCACGCCCTCGTTTCTACCATGGTTTTTCCCGTCATGGACGGCCCAAAGAATGTCATGCAGCTGCGTCTCTGGCCCGCCCAGGACAAAAAGCCCATTTTCTGTCATGATTTTTTGTCATAGAAGTAGGAGCCCACCACATCTATGATGATACCGGGTTTTGTCACAGTTATCATCATAGAAGTGTCATATGTATGACAGAAATTTTTTTCGTTCGGCCCAAAATGTCATGGATGTGTCTTTTTTTTGTAGTGTAGACAACCAAGTGCCATTGACATGTGGGCCTCGCGCTAATTAAATAGTTTTTATAAATAAACAAAATGTTAATTAATGTGTTAATTAGTTTTAATCACTAGTTAGTCACTGACTAATGGGACCCTGAAAGCACAAGTGCTCCATGGGTGGTTTTGGTAATTAATGTCAACATATCTCTTGTTGGACTAACACTTTTACCTAGTATGTTTCAAATAGGTTCAACAATGAAGTGGCATGGACTAGAGGATGTGGAACCCCTTCAAGATGCTAAGGAGAAAGGATTGGCTCAAACTCCAAGCACAAGACTCTACATTCTCTATTTTAGTGATCCAAGATCACATTGAGTCTATAGGAATAGCCAATACTATCAAGAGGAGATGAGGTGTTGCTTAATGGCATGCTTACTCAAAGTTCTTAGTGATATACTCCAAAGCCCTCAACTACTTTGTCATATCCACATATGACCCAAACCAAAAGTCTAACTCGGCCCTACCGATTATTTCTATCCGGCGCCACCGAGTTCAGATGTCATAGCCACTGCCACAAACCCTAGTCAAATCGGTCTCACCGATAGGGATCTTGGTCTCACCGAGATGGGATTGTAATCTCTCTATATGTATCCATTACCAAAATCGGCTACACTGAGTTTGCGTAATCGGTCCTACCGAGATTACAATGCAAACTCTCTGTTCCTCTTCATAACATTTCGGTCCAACCGAGATGAGCGAATCAGTCCCACCGAGTTTGCCTGACCAACTCTCTGGTTAGCTTATTACCAAAATCGGTACCACTGATTTTGTGTAATCGGTCTCACTGAGATTACGTTATGCCCTAACCCTAACCATATCGGTCCCACCGAGTTGACATGTCGGTCCCAGCGAAAATCCTAATGGTCACATTATTTGCTAAATCGGTCTGACCGAGTTTAACGATTCGGTCCCATCGAGATTGGTAAGTTGTGGGTAACGGTTAGATTTTGTGTGGAGGCTATATGTACCCCTCCACCCACTCTTCATTTGTGGAGAGAGCCATCAGAACATGCGTACACTTACAACATACATTTTCTGAGAGAGGACCACCTACACTTGTGTTGAGGTCAAGATATTCCATTCCTACCATATGAATTTTGATCTCTAGCCTTCCCCAAGTTGCTTTCCACTCATATCTTCTTTCCACCAAATCCATATCCTGTGAGAGAGAGAGTTGAGTGTTGGGAGACTATCATTGGAAGCACAAGAGCAAGGAATTCATCATCAACACACCATTTGTTACTTCTTGGAGAGTGGTGTCTCCTAGATTGGCTAGGTGTCACTTGGGAGCCTCCGACAAGATTGTGGAGTTGAACCAAGGAGTTTGTAAGGGCAAGGAGATTGCCTACTTCGTGAAGATCTACCCTAGTGAGGCAAGTCATTCGTGGGCGACGGCCATGGTGGGATAGACAAGGTCGATTCTTCATGGACCCTTCGTGGGTGGAGCCCTCTGTGGACTCGTGCAGCCATTACCCTTCATGGGTTGAAGTCTCCATCAATGTGGATGTACGATAGCACCACCTATGGAACCACGACAAAAACATCTGTGTCTCCAATTGCATTTGCGCACTCCAAACCCATCCCTTTACATTCTTGCAAGTTGCATGCTTTACTTTCCGCTGCTCATATACTGTTTGCATGCTTGCTTGTTATGTATTGTGATTGTTAAACTTGTGCCAAAACTCAACTTAAACTTAAGGAGATTAAAAACTGCAACTTTTTCACTTAGTGTCTAATCACCCCCCTCTAGACACCTCTTCTCGATCCTTTCAATTGGTAGCAGAGCTTTGGTCTCCATTGCTTTGGTTTAAACACCATTGGAGGAAGATGGATGAGTCTACTTTGCGGAGTCTTAGACATAGAGTGCCTATACTTGGTGGAGAGTATTTTCATGAGTGAAAAAATGAGATGCTTGTGATTTTCTATAAATATCATTTGAACAAGTACATTGCTAGCCCCTGTGCACCTCATGTTGATTCCATGCATCCTATCCTTGATGAGTCAATTGACATGATTCGCAATCTTAGAAATGTTAATCTTATCACTAGAGGCTTACCTAGAAACTTGATTGGATGTTTGCCTACTCTTGAGTGTGCCTACACTATATGGAAATTTCTTGAGGAACGTTCTCCAAATTATTCCTTGAAAAATCTAGATGAAATTCTCAATAAATCTATTGCCTTGAGTAAGATGAATTCTAGTGATCCTAGCTTTGGTGAGTGTCTATTTGAGATTACCAATCTCATGCGTGCCAAAGGAGATGTTGGAATTATTAGTTATATCCGAAGCGATTAGAATTCATAAAGGTGACCATTGTGATGATCATTTATCTAATGAATTACCCTCTCTAGGAATTGATCAAATACAAGACGATGTTGAATATAGATACTATGATGAGGATGATGATAGTGGCCTTGATCATGATGATGCAATGAGACACTTTGGTCTTATGGCAAATCTTCGGGGATATATGGCAGGAGGAAAGGAATGGGTTCTTGACAATGGGTGTACCGATCACCTGACCGAAGATAAAGATATGTTTCATGAGCTTGCTGAAAACGACGGCCCTCGAAAGTATGTCACTTTTGGTGATAACTCAAAGGGTAAGGTGGTGGGCCTCGGTAAGGTGGCCATCTCACATGATAGCTCCATTCAAAATGGCATGCTCGTCGAATCTATTGGCTACAACTTACTTTCGGTATCTAGACTTGCTGATTTCGGTTTCAATGTCCTATTCACTGAAGTAGATTGCCAAGTGTTTCATAGAGATAATCATAAGACGGTCTTACCGGTATACGTAGGGGTTATCTATACATTATTGATTTCACAAAAAAAAGCTCAACCTAGAACTTGCTTTATTGCTAAATCCTCTAAAGGCTGGTTGTGGCATAGACGATTTGGTCATGTGGGCATGCGAAACGTTGATAAGCTTATTAAAGGAAATCATATCCTTGGAGTTAACGATGTCATATTTGATAAGGATAGACTTTGTAGCGCTTGTCAAGCAGGTAAACAGGTTGGAGGAAGGCATCCCGTGAAGATAATCATGACCACAAGGAGGCCACTCGAGCTACTTCACATGGATCTTTTTGGTCCCAACGCTTATAAAAGTCTCGGTGGAAATTCTTTTGGTCTAGTTATAGTTGATGATTTTTCAAGATTTATGTGGGTGTTCTTTCTCAATGATAAATCGTAGGTCCAAAAGATCTTCAAAAACTTAGCTTGGAAGGCCCAAAATCAATTTGAAGTGTAGATCAAGAAGGTTCGCAGTGACAATGGAACGGAGTTCAAGAACGCAAATGTGGAGACCTTTCTTGACGAAGAAGGGATTTCACATGAGTTCTCTTCTACGTACACACCTCAACAAAATGGAGTAGTTGAGAGGAAGAACCGGACGCTCATCGAAATGGTGAGAATGATTGTCGGTGTACTAGATTAGGGGTACCCTAGTATCCCGAACTTGTGCACGGGCAGTCGCAGCATCCCGCGGCAAGGCTTGCCGGGTGACCGCCAAGGTCCTCCGTGGTTCCTTTGGAGCCATTCGAAGACAAAGTATCCAAGCCAAGGAGACAAGACCCCGGCAAGAGGAGCTTGCCGGGAAGGCCAACCAAGGCATCTCAAGGAACTTGCCGTGATGCGCCACGCGTCCCGGCAAGGCCCGGTGAGCGACAAGCTCCCGGACGGGACAAGACGACGACCGCGGCAAGGCGCTTGCCGCGGCAAGCCACCACTCTGTGCCCGCGCTCCAGCACATCCACCAACGTGTCGCTCTGGGACCCTTCCAGGCGTACGTGGCGGGAGGCTGTGCAGCCAGCGGTGCGCGGTGGCAAGCGGCACTGACAAGATTGCCATCGTGGCGAGCGGTGGCGTCCCTGACGGTCCCTTTTGCACTATTTAGGCGACGCAGACGGGCATTTAATGCCCTGGTCCCCTGCCGTCAGGGTTAGGTATGATACACTATAGCAGGTAGCTGTACCAACCGCAACACCTTTCCATTTTTACCCTTGTCTACGTTGCCACCTGTCGGTGACCCCTTGAGCATATAAAAGGAGGCCCATGCGCAACGTAGAGAGGGGAGGAAGAGAACACTCACGCTCGGTCTCGTTAGCTGCCGGGGTGTACTGTAGCACTCTGCGCTCCCGAGCAAGAACTCAATACAAACCACAAAGCAGGAGTAGGGTTTTACGCATCCGTGCGGCCCGAACCTGGGTAAACTGCTTGTGTGCTTCGCCTCGATCCGCTCTTCGTGCGACCCTCGCCCCCGCCGAACCGAAAGGGACTCGGTCCGCCGGTCCCATAGGTGCTCGTGGATTAGTCCCCCGACATCTTTGGCGCACCAGGTAGGGGAGTCGAGGTTGTGTGAACCAGATCCGGCGTTCACACGAGCTAGATCTTCATCATCTTCATCGACATGCCGCCGAAGAAGAAGGCTTCGGAGGCGGCTGCTCCGTCCGCGCCGAACCCTCCACCGCCAGAGCAAACGGCCGATGGGGTAGATGCCGGCGGAAGAACAGGCATCGACGAGGGAGCTCATGGTGCTGCCAGGTCCAAGGACAAGGCTGCGCTGCCCATCGGTGGCGTAGCCGGCTCCCACAACGACCGGGCGCACTCCAAGACCTCGGCGTCCGTACATGCACCGCGCCCATGTCAGGAGGCGCGGGACCGGCAGCTTCATGGTACTCACGGTACCATGCGTTTGCTGGACCAAGATCGAGCTGGTGGATCTCGGAGTGCTCAAGACCAGCATGCACACCAACATGCTGGCACGAGCGAGGCACGGTCGCCTGGACGGGATACTGCTCCTTCTAACATAGTTAGAAGTCCGAGCATATCCCGCTCCTCGCACCGTTCGCCACCGCCACCCGCCACTACAGCAGAAGCTTTTGTGACACTCCAAAATTTTAATTTGGTTTTTTATCAAAAACCTTGTGGTTTTCTTTGAAAAGAGGCCATTTAAATTTTTCTTTCAGAAAACCTTCCTCTTAAAAACTTCCTTTGCTTTGGCAAGGATTTTATTTTTTTCAAACTTTGGTGTTTGAATCTTTTGAAACTTCTTATCTGTTGGTTCTCTCTCAAGTTTATTTTGGGAGTTTAATCTTTTTCTTTTAGAAAGAACTCTATGAAAAATTTGGGATTTTCATATCTTGAAAACCACCCATGACTTTGCTTTTTTTTGCCCATGTGGTAAAACCCCTCCAAAAAACCTCCCCTACACCTTGTGATCAACCTAAATTCTCTGTCCCAACTAATCCAAACAAGTTTTGGATTTTATTCTAATTATTTTTCCTCTCAAATCAATTATGAAATTTATTTGGAGCCTGAGTGATTTTCAAAGCAAGTACCCTTTTGCATTTGAGTTTTGACCTCAAACCAACTCTCCTGGTTAGTCCTTTGTACCCACAACTCAGAACCATCTTGATCCACTCCTCCTCTTTTCAAATTTTTCAAAATTCAGTCTCTACAAGTTTGGACCAGATTGGCCAAATTTGATGAAATTCATATCTACACTCCTCCAAAAATTCCACCAAAATTCAGGCAGCCTACTTGAGCAATGAGAAGCCACTCCACCAAAAATCAGCTCAAGGAAAAATCACCAGAGGCCAAAAACATTCTGTCGAACACCTGAGCTGCACTGTTCTTTGCATTTTCAGTAAAGTTCAGTAAAATTCAGACTTCAGTGTCATTTTGCGTTCGTCAGCTTCACTCACGCGTTCACATTGCACTTGGCACGTTCCTCGCAGCCCCTCCCTCTTGTCCGGAGCTTCACACGCGTGCGTGGAGCCTTCCTGGCGTCGTTGGCGCACTAGCCCGCCCTCGCCGGCGTCTTCTGCTGCGTCGGGACCTCCCGTGGAAGCCGACAGAAGGCACACCAAGGCAGAACGCCGTTCAGCGCCGCCCAAAACCCCTGGCTCTCCGCGTGTCCCTGTCGTGCCAGCGCACGCCCGTGGCACCGTCGCCGTGGCCCGGCAAGCACGGAACGTGCTCCCTGCCGCCGACGGGCCGCGCCACCCCCGTTCCGTCGTGCTCGCCCATAACACCAAATCCCAGCCCGTTTAGCACCTAAATGGGACCGGTGGACCTCAACGACGAAGCCCAAGCCCCTAATCCCACTGCACATCCCCGGCACCGCCGTAATCACTCACCGGAGATCCCCGTTCACGGCAACCGCCTCGGGCCGCCTATAAAAGGGCCCCCGAGCTCACCCTCGTGCACGCATCATCCCCACTCCTCACCAACGCCACGCCAGGCCACTAGGAGGACCTCAAGGAGGCCTCCTCCCCCAACTCCGGCCGCCCCGATCCGCCTCGGCCTCCACCACGATTCGCTCCGGTGAGTCCATCTCCGGCGCCCAAACCCCGTCCGTTACCCTCTCTAGCTACCAGGAGCCTAACCCCCTCTTCAATTTGACCTCTGCAGCCCTCTCCAACGAGTCCCTCGACCACCCGAGCCGCCGTCCGCCGGAGCAAAGCTCGCCGTCGACGTGGTACTCGCCGGCGACCACCCCCACCACCAACCGACGCGGAATGGCGCCCTGAGCACGGAGGTACCCTCCGATCCCCCTGCCTTGCCGTGGATCACCGCCGGCGACCACCGCGTCTCTCGGGCGCCGACGAGCTCCGTTCCCCCTTTTGTTTGAAGTTCAAACCTGACGAGTGGGACCCCACCGTCAGCCTCTCTGCTCTCTCTAGTGAAACATTTTTCTGGAAGCGCCTTCGGGCAAAATGCGTTTTCCCTTTGGGCTGGCATAGTTTCTGCCGAAGCGTTTTTTGTTTTTATAAGCTAGCCCCTGGAAACTTTCTGTTTCATTACAGATGAGTCCCTGAGAAAAAACCCTTATAACTTTTAAACAGAAAAGTATTTTTGATTGATTCTTTTTCTGTTCTCTTTAAAATTTTGTCTAGTTTTTTATCAGATTTATTTGAAAAATATTTGGAATACTTTTTGTGCACTCCTTGGTATTTACGATAGCGCATATATTTTCTTTATACCATAGATACCGAAGGAGGTGACGGAGCCGCGAACTTCACCGAGCTAGGCTCCGACTACTCTGAACCAGGCAAGCATGTTTGAACTTTTGATATGATGAGTGTATTGGCATGTTTTGCATTTAGTTAGTTTCATGGCATGTTGAGAAGTATATCGATGAACGTTATTTTATGCGATAATGAGGTAAGTGAGTTCGATGATCCATAAGTTGATGGATGTGAGTATGAATGGCCATGTGTTGGCATGAGGATGGGTGAGATGGCAGTGTTGTAGCATGCCAGTCTTATGCCAGACTATGTGACATCAGTGTCAAACCGTATCGGTCCAGTTCCTCTCATTTCCTTCCCTGTACTACCACATGTTTTCTGCAAGGAATATGGTTTAGTAAGTTGCAAACCGCTTTTCTGGTACACACCAAAAGGAGAGGCCGTGATGATGGTTCCATGGCCCTGGATTAAAGCCAGTCATCCGGTCAGGGGGCATGGTTGTTTCCGGTTGGGACCGAGAGGGGGGCACCCCTTAGAGCGCGCGTATATAAATTTGATCCCATGCTATTCGAGATTGTGATCTCCCCGTCTCAAAAGTTTTTCTTGGACGACGTCTAGGGTGATTCCTAGCATCGATAGGTAGGATGGGTGTGTACTAGTTAGCTATGTTTTCTTCCGAAATACCGTAAACGGAACTAGTCCTTCGTGACTACGGAAATCCGTTGGCTGTGGGAAAAATTTTGTACAAACTCTGCAGAGTCATATATTCCTCCAAATCATCTATTCCATGTCCAAATTCGTATTATCTTATCCTAATCAAATGTCAGTTTTGATGACAGAGACTCCGGTGATTCGCATGAGTGCTAATTCCGGTTAAATGATTATTCCTGTGGATGGACTAACCCATTTATTCTCATGGATTAAATGTTTATTATGAGTATATTTACTTGTGAAGAAAATCCCTTTCTGTGATGTCGCCCCGACGTCCGACTGTGGCATTTCTTTTCAAGCCCTTTCTGTGATGTCGCCCCGACGTCCGACTGTGGTATTTCTTTTCAAGCCCTTTCTGTGATGTCGCCCCGACGTCCGACTGTGGCATTTCTTTTCAAGCCCTTTCTGTGATGTTGCCCCTA
>NC_041382.1:669088359-669102411 GCF_002162155.2 Triticum dicoccoides | reverse complement strand
ACTGTGGTATTTCTTTTCAAGCCCTTTCTGTGATGTCGCCCCGACGTCCGACTGTGGCATTTCTTTTCAAGCCCTTTCTGTGATGTCGCCCCGACGTCCGACTGTGGTATTTCTTTTCAAAGCCCTTTCTGTGATGTCGCCCCGACGTCCGACCGTGGCATTTCTTTTAAAGCCCTTTTTGTGGTGTCGCTAAGACGCCCGACTGTGGTATCATTTCCTTACATTTATTTGTTCACCTTTCGAGGCGTCGCTACAGACACCCGATCGGTAGTTATTTATGTTTTGTTGGGATTTTAGGCGGACTACCGCCGTTTCCCTTTTACTTACCTTGTTATGCTAATTTTTTGAATGTGCATTGGTGAATTTATTCATGACGCATCCATGCATGCATTTGTTATATCTTACGTCCGAACTGTCTTGCGAGTACTTTCAAAGTACTCACTGGCTTGTTGATTTGGCCAGATGCTGACGAAGGCGATCCCATGGATGAAGAGTTTGATAGCGAGTCCGACACCTAGAGGAGTCGCAGTCAGTCTCGTGCGACCCTGGATTTGGTCACTGTTTTATATCCGCTTCCGCTACCAAATATATTCATCGAGCCTCACCTCGACGCTCGATGGGATGATAGACTTAGAGTCTTGTATTTCTCTCCCCGCTGTGTTTCTCCACCACCGCCCTATCCTCGAGTCAGTAGTATGCCTCCACACCTATGTGTCATGTCCGCCAATATGTATGATTATTGGCGTGCTTGTAATAATTTGGTTGAGCAACCGTAGTTCGACCCTGTAATATATTTCATGCTACTGGCTTATTGTATCAAGAATTTGTCTACCAGTGAGGAGGATTTTTCTCATACTGGACTCAAAAGATTGGTTTCTCAATGAATATTTTTATTGAAAAACCGGTCGTGACAAGCTTGGTACCAGAGCCAGGCTGACTGTAGGAAGCCACTAGGTGCGATCGCTAATTGGTTATTAGCATGATAGAGCTAATTTATATTTTTGCAATTGTAGTCATTTTCTGTCAGTCAGCATAAATTTATGATCTGACCATGCAGAATTTTTGCCTACTTTTGTAGATGGCCGACAACAGCTGCGAGTCTCAGACCTTCGCCAATGTGCCCGATGGGTTCGTCAAGCTTCTTTCCTTCATTGTTCAGGTCACGATGGGGCCATCTGTGCGCCCAGTCTTCACACTCTTCCAGCATCGAGTCAACGACAGTCTGACCATGCACCAGGCCACGGTGCAGTTCAAGGGAGGGCGTGGTGAGTTACGCCGCTTCCGGTTCGTGGGAAGAGCCATGCCTACGGAGAGGCATGCTATGCAGATGGCAGCCCGGGAGGTGATAGCTCGTCTCAGGGATGTCCTTCCCATGATGAAGACTCGTCGTTACCGTTATCTTCCGTGCCATGTGCCTTACACCTGTCACTACGCATACTCCTGCCCCAGAGGAGAACGAGACGAGGCTTTTGAGATGCTCATTGAGTATCTCCGGGCCCTGGAGGTAGCCTTCGACAACCTGGTGGACGACTTTGTAGCTACCCGCATGGACTCAGTTCATGGCTGTGCTGCCAACAGGAGGGAGCTCCTACCCATCGCACCGCCACTGACTTTGGTCTCATCCTTAGCATCTTTCACGCCTACTCGTCGCCTGCCTTCTACCGAAGAATTCAACCAAGTCATTGCGCCCACTCCAGCGCGCACTGCACCACCCTTCGCGCCCACTCCAGTACGTGTTGCTCCGCCCCTGGCAACCGCTCCGTCCACTCTGCGCAACACTACACGTATGGATCCCATTAGCAAGGAGGAAGTCGAGTCCCCAACCTCACTATGCCTCGCCCTCGGCAGGGCAAAGGAGGTCGTCAACATCTCTGCCTGAGTACGCCTAGCTGCCATGTAATGTACCGCTTTGTAAGATATGTACATAGGTTGTGAGAAGTAGCCTGTTTGCACATCATGTAGGATCTGGAGAAGTGCACTAGCCTAAATAACATGTCAGGATTATGTACGCATATCCTGAGTGATGTATTGTATAATTACCGCCTGCGTGTAAGATATGTAATGAGTAGTCCTTCTCTGTGCGCGAGTCGATTTGTTTTTCTTAAGTAAGCTGAGTTATTTAATTCTATTTGCCAGCTTTATGCATTTATGGATTTGTTTTTGCGACTCTTTCCGCTTTTCTTATGGGTCTCACAAATATGTCCCCAGAGTGAAAAATGTCTCGTCCTTGGACTCGCTCCATGCCAATTCCACCAGAGGAAAATTACGATGCACAACCCAGCAACGAGTTCACTCAGGGACAGTCAAGCCAACAGGGCAGTGAATCAGCACTTTCACAAATGTGCCGCCTTTATGAACAGAGTCAGCAACAACATCGTGAAATGATGAACCAAGTCATCAACATGGGAAATCACCATGGACAGTATCAGCAGCATTCCAAGTTATCTGAGCTACAGAAGACACGTCCTCAAACATTTTCTCACACCGACAAACCTCTTGAAGCCGAGGACTGGCTTCGAGATATGGAGAGAAAATTAATTATTGCAAAATGTTCAGACCCCGAGAAGGTATTGTATGCTCCGCACTATCTCACAGGAGCAGCCGCATCGTGGTGGGAGAATTTTCTGCACATGCATCCCAACGAAAATGACATAACCTGGGATGATTTCAAGGAAGGTTTCCGTGGTGCACACATTCCTAAGAGTATTATGAAAATCAAGAAGAGAGAATTCGATGACCTCAAACAAAGGAACATGCCAGTGTCAGATTACAACAGTCAATTTACTCTATTGTCCCGCTACGCCAATGAAGAGCGTATGACTGAAATCAAGAAGATGGAGAAATTCCTTGACGGTCTGGCGCCCGCGCTTAAATGCCAACTGGTCGTGCACACTTTTCCTGATTTTAAAACACTGGTGGACAAAGCCATTACTCTGGAAAATGACAGACGCAGTCTGGAAGATATCCGCAAGCGAAAAAGGGACCAGACTAACCATGCTCCCAATCACCGAAGCAGGACAGATTTTCAAAAGGGTGGGACACACAAATCCTCATCCAATGTCTCACGCCCAATCAAGAATTATCATGCAAGGGACAAAGAATTCACCTATCGCCCCGACGTTACTTGTTACGCTTGTGGAGAAGAAGGGCACTATGCCAAACAGTGCCCCAAGCCAAGGAATTCAACCCCAAAGCCGAACAACGGCAACAATTCCGCGCCCAAGCGAAACAATTTCAATCCCAACAATAACCACAGGAAGGGTCATCTGAACCACGTAACCAAAGAGGAGGCACAAAATGCTCCGGATATCGTACTCGGTACGTTTCCTGTCAACACAATACCTGCAATGGTTTTGTTTGATTCTGGAGCTTCTCACTCTTTCATTTCGAAAAGTTTTGCTTTGCAAAATAATTTTTTGATGATTCCTTTGGAGAAATCCATGACCATCAAGTCCCCTGGGATTCAGCAAGTTACTCAGAATTACTGTCAGAATGTGGTCATTGAGTTCGAAGGATTGGAGTTTCACGCAAATCTTATTGTGTTGGAAAATAAAGGACTGGATGTCATCCTAGGGATGGATTGGCTAACCACCAATAAGGGTTTTATCGACTGTTTCAACAGGACCGTAATTCTCACACATCACCAAGGGAAGACAATAAGAGTATCAGCCAAGGAAGGAAAAATACCCCGGCAATCGAGATTAAATAAGGTGGACATTTCTGAGCTAAACAAGGTTCCAGTAGTGTGTGAATTTCCAGACGTATTCCCTGAAGAGCTACCAGGCATGCCACCAGACCGAGAAATAGAATTCCGCATTGAGCTAGCACCAGGAACCACCCCCATATACAAGAAACCATACAGAATGGCACCATCCGAGTTGATCGAGTTGAAGAAGCAAATAAAGGAATTACTGGAAAAGGGATACATTCGAGCCAGCTCCTCACCTTGGGGATCACCAATTTTATTTGCCAAAAAGAAGGATGGGACGCTGAGATTGTGTATTGACTATCGAGCACTTAACATGGTCACAGTCAAAAACAAATACCCAATGCCAAGGATAAACGATTTGTTTGATCAACTCGCTCAGGCCAAGGTATTCTCAAAAATTGACTTAAGGTCAGGATACCATCAATTGAAGGTAAGAATGGAAGATATCCCCAAAACAGCCTTCACCTCCAGATATGGACTGTACGAGTTCACAGTGATGCCATTTGGATTAACTAACGCCCCAGCATATTTTGTTCACCTCATGAACAAAGTATTTATGAAGTTTATGGACAGGTTCGTCGTGGTATTCATCGACGATATTCTGGTATACTCCAAGACACCAGAAGAGCACGCAGAACATCTCAGGATTGTACTAGGAGAGCTAAGAAAACACCAATTGTATGCCAAGTTCAGCAAGTGCGAATTTTGGCTAAGACAAGTAGGCTTTCTAGGCCACGTACTGACCCAAGACGGTATCGCAGTGGACCCAGAGAAAGTCAATCCCGTACTTGGCTGGAAGTCACCAGCCAGCGTAACAGACATACGGAGTTTCTTGGGAATGGCAGGATATTACCGCAGATTTATTGAAGGATTTTCCACCATAGCCAAGCCTATGACACAGTTGCTCAAGAAAGATAAGATGTTTGAATGGACAGAAGCCTGCGAGAAAAGTTTCCAAGAACTAAAACGGAAGTTAACGACAGCACCGGTATTAATTGTCCCCGACATACACAAGAATTTTGAAGTATATTGTGACGCGTCTAGAAAAGGTCTCGGATGCGTGTTGATGCAGGAAGGCAAGGTTGTCGCCTACGCTTCAAGGCAACTTCGCAAGCATGAGGAAAATTATCCCACTCATGACTTAGAAATGGCATGTCAGGACCCCGACTCGATGTCACATCGATCTAGCCGGTAACACCTCATATCACCTTGCGGCCTCACGCACGGTATCCCCACGGGTGTCGCCTTACCTTTGCCCGGGACCGTTTGCGCCTTTTGGCTAACGTATATGATAGTGTCGCTAGCATCCATATGATAAGGAGCCCGGGCTGACATGACTAGTCGTAAACCCAAAGTGGCACAGACTTACAGGGACAGGCATCCATGACCCAGCTTCGAACGTGTCGGTCATCAGCAAGTGGGTCCGGGCTGTAGCACTGGGCTAGCAGGACTCCGGTAAACCGGGCTGTAGCGGGCTAACAGGACTCCGGTACTCAATGCGTGACATTTCCCGAAGGGACAGACACAGGAACGAAGAAGGACACATGTCGGCCAGCCTAAGTGTTCCAGAGCAGTAGCAAGCTACCATGGCTCAGCGGTAACACTAGGAGAAATTTCCCGGTAAGAGAGGCTACTAAAGATAAACAACTAGGTAGTCAGATCCCACACATACCAAGCATTTCAATCATACACACAATATGCTCGATATGTGCAAATACAACGAAGCATCACAACATGACTCTACGACACAAGTACTTTATTTAAGGCTCAGGGAGCCATACATAGCATACACAAAGATACGGGTCACACGACCCAGCATTCAAGTCATACAGTCATACAAACCAGCAGCGGAAGTACATTGTCTGAGTACAGACAACTAGTAAAATAAAAGAGGCTTGGAAAGCCTAGCTATACTACGTGGTCCTTCACAAGCTCAGGGTCACCACCTGGGCCTTTAGCCTACTCGTTGATGTCAATGTCTACATAGAACCCATCAGAAGGGGTTGCAGCGTCTTCTGTAAAAAAATGTAAATTATAGCAACATGAGTACAAAGGTACTCAGCAAGACTTACATCAGATCCTACATACATGCATATTATCAAGAAGGGTTGGTGGAGTTATTGCAGCAAGCCAGCTTTGACTCTTGGCTAGACTATCCTACGATACTTCAACTTGAAATGGTTTTGCGCACACGAGTCCACTACTTCACCAATTCAATACACTACCGAGGATCCGCCTCCGTCTTCCTACGAAAGAGCCATCCTCGGCACTCACACTTATCTTGAGGCTTTTAGTAGTTTCCATTTACTTGTCTATGAACTGTATAGGCAACCAAGTAGTCCTTTACCGCGGACGCGGCTATTCGAATAGGTTATGATAACCCTGCAGGGGTGTACTTCTTCATACACGCTCTCACCACTTACCGTTGTTTACACGACATGTACTCGGCAACCTTCAAGCGGAAGCCCAACGTGGGTGTCGGCCACGACCTACCTAATCACCTAAGCCTCCAGTCCAGGTTTATCGCCTATCCAGGTTCCATCCGCAGGGAGTCCGGCCGAGGTTTCCCATACGGCCCCGAACGATGTGAACAGGGTTCCCGAGATACCTAACGGGTATTCGGTACACCCGGCCACGTACCTACCGCATCACAGCCCACCCCTACGGTCAGCGCTGTCCATGGCCTCCAGTAGGCTACAAACACCAGAAACTACTTGCAACTCCTGGACGGAGAACTAGGGTGAATAAGAAGCCGAGAGGGTCCATTGGTTTCGGGCCCAATTCATGGTAGTAGCTGATTCTTAAATCACACATACAGATCTCAGTGCTTAAGGTCGGCTTCAATGAAACAACCCACCATGTACTCCTACATGGCCTCTCATCGATACCTTTACCAAATCGTGTTCACCACACCACTCTCATTACTGACATAATCATTTCACTCTAGCCCATCACCCAGATGAACCAGACCTGACACGACTCTAAGCATAGCAGGCATAGCAAGGTAGGAACAACACATACATATGGCTCAATCAACTCCTACACATGCTAGTGGGTTTCATCTAGTTACTGTGGCAATGACAGGTCATGCGGAGGAAATGGGTTCAACTACCGTAGCACACAGCAGTTTGAAATGCGTTGTCTTAATGCAGTAAAAGAGAGCAGGAGCGAGAACATGGGATTGTATCGATATGATCAAATGGTTGGTTGCTTGCCTGATGGTTCGATGCACTGATACGGTTCTTCGTTAGGGTAATCACGGTACTCCTCGGAGGCAGAGCCTGTCGCAAAGGACATCGATACACAACCATCACCAAACATTGTGCAACAATATGATGCATGCATGAAACATGGCAATATGAGTGTGTTGGGCTAATGCAACTAAAACCAGAAAGGTTTGAACAAATTTGAATCAAAGATTCAAATTTCAAACTCAAACATGGCCTTTTAAAGTGCTATTCCTTATTCTGCTTAAAACATCAATTTAACTTGTTTGATCATGCATGAAAATAGTACAGATGGATAGATTGGATTTTTCTGATCATTTTTCATATATAATTTGTCCAATTTGGAGTTACAGAATAAAAGTTATGAATTTTTGAAGTTTAAATAATATTCTGGAATTTCCTGATTAAATTTAAATCCAGAAATATAAATATTGCGCCAGCATGACGTCAGCATGACGTCAGTGGTCAACTGCGGCTGGCTGGGGTCAAACCTGACGTGTGCGGCCCACACGTCAGTGACAGGGGGTTAAACAGGGTTAATTTAATCCTAATTAGGAATTAGTGGCGCTGGGGCCCACTGGTCAGTGTCAGGGGGGTAGTTAGTTTAACTAATTCGGTTAGTGCTAATCCTAATTAGCTAACAGGGCTGGGCCCACCTGTCAGGGACACAGGGGGGGTACTGCCGTGGTCAAGGTGGGTCAAACCCACCGGCGACATGACGCCGGCGAGGCCCGAGACGGCGGCGCGATGCGGAAACGCGCTACAGGGCACGGGCGAGGCCGTGCTTGGGCTCGTTGGAGAGCCCTTGCTCCCGCGCGTCGAACGGTGGTGGTGGCCGTGCCTGTGGTGGCCGGTACTGACGACGGCGAGCTCGTGAGCGGCGGCCGGAGTTCGGCCAACGGCGGGTTAGGCGATGCAGGGCGCTAGGGGAGGCGTTGGTGCGTGCTACGTGCTCCTGGTGAGGTGTGGAGCACGATGGTGTGCTCGGCTTCGAGCTACAACGGCTCCAGCCACGGCGGCGACGAGGCACGGCGGCGGCGAGCTTCGGAGCTCAAGGGGACGGCAACTACAGGATGCTAGGGACGACGGGGCAAGGGGGAATCGGGTCAGTGGCTCACCGCGGAGCTGCAGGGATGGTTAGCGGGCTCGGGGACGTCCGGTAGCTCTCGATTCGACGGCGACGATCTCTGGTGGCCGAGGAGGGGAACGGCGACGTGGGCGGCGATGCAGGGCTTCCGGAGGGGCTTGGCTTGGTGGGGAGGAAGAGGGGGTCGCGGCGGAGCTCCTGAGCTCAGCGGAGGGGCGAGGGGTGGCCGGTGACGGCTGCTATGGCGAACGGCGGCGATGGTGGTGTTCGGCCGTGAGAGAGAGAGCGAGGGAGAGGAGGGGAAGAACCGAGGGAGAGTGAGAGAGAGCAGGGGAGGGCGTGGCGTCGTCCGGGGCATCGAGACGAGGAGGGGAGGGGCAGGCAGGCAGGCGAGCAGGTGGCGTGGCGCGGTGGCGCGCGCGCACCGGCCACACTCCCCTCCCTCTGTCGAGGACGAAGACGACAGAGGAGGGAGGCGGGCTGGGCCGGCCAGCTGGCTGGGCCAGAGGCGCCAGGTAAAAGGCCCAGGTAAGGTCCTCCCTTTTATTTATTTCTGTTTTTTTAATTTTCTGACATTTGTTTTGATTTAAATAAAATATTAAATCATTTATTTACCTTATGCCAATTTGTGCAGGAGCTAGATATATTATTCCAGAGCTCCCCAACAGGTGGCATAATTTTTGGACATATATTAATATATATAACTAATATATTTCCAATGCAAATATTTATGCATTAATTCCAAATGCCCAAAATAAATACCTATGAGATCTTAAAAAATATTGGTTTGATTTTTATCTCTGCCCAATATTTTCAGAGAGCAACATGAGCATTTTCTTGGACCTTTTTGGAGAAATTTTTATTTGGATCATTTTCAGAAATGATTCTGAGGGTTTCACAAATCCCCATTTCAAGTTAAATGGAATTTTAAACATGATGCACACACTCTGATGCATGACTAGCTAGGGTGTGACATGGCAGCAGTTATTCATGCACTCAAGGAATGGAGGCATTTCTTACTTGGGAATCGATGTGAAATATATACGGATCACAAAAGTCTCAAATATATTTTCACACAGCCAGAACTAAACTTACGGCAACGACGTTGGTTGGAGTTAGTAAAGGATTATGATGTTGGTATCCATTACCATCCAGGGAAAGCAAATGTAGTGGCCGATGCCCTTAGTCGGAACCCCAGCTCCGACGAAAACTATCTGCACAGCTTGAGGCCCGAATTCCATCAAGAATTTGCCAAGCTCAACTTGATAATGGTAGCAGAAGGCACCATATCAAACTTGGAAATACAACCCAACCTTGTGGAGAAAATTAAAGAAGCTCAGCCCGGTCACACCAGCATCGAAGGCATCAAAAGGAAGTTGAGTATGGGCAAGGCCTCGGAATTCGTCATAGACAAAGAAGGAATATTATGGTACGGAGAAAGGCTCTGCGTGCCAAACATAGAAGACCTTAAACAGCAAATTTTAGCTGAAGCACACACCACTCCATATTCAATCCACCCTGGAGGAACCAAAATGTATAAGGATATTCAGGAAAGATTTTTGTGGCACGGTATGAAGAGGGACATAGCCACCTTCATTGCATGTTGCGACTCATGTCAACGCATAAAAGCTGAGCATCAGAGACCAGCCGGACTACTGCAACCTAACAAAATACCTGAGTGGAAATGGGATGAAATAGGGATGGATTTTATTGTCGGACTACCTCGGTCACGACACGGGAATGATGCCATATGGGTCATCACTGACAGGTTGACCAAAGTGGCACACTTTATTCCAGTGAAGATGACCTACAACACTCAGAGGCTTGCCAGGATTTATCTTTCCCGCATAGTTTGTCTGCACGGTGTCCCGAAGACTATAATATCCGACAGAGGCACTTAGTTCGTCTCAAGATTTTGGGAGCATTTACAACAGGCTCTGGGAACCCAACTAACCTTCAGTACTGCATACCACCCACAGACTGATGGACAGGCTGAACGCGTAAACCAAATTTTAGAAGACATGCTGAGAGCATGTGTCCTCACATATGGAACCAGTTGGGAAGAAAGCCTGCCATACGCCGATTTCGCGTATAACAATAGCTACCAGGCCAGCCTACAAATGGCACCATTTGAGGCTTTATACGGACGAAGATGTCGTACCCCGGTAAATTGGTCAGAGATCGGAGACAGCCGCATCTTCGGACCAGATATGCTCAGAGAAGCCGAGGAAAAGGTCAAGCTAATCAGGGACCGACTTAAGACCGCTCAAAGTTGACAGAAGAGTTATTATGATCAGAAACATCGTAGGGTCAGCTTCGAACCCGGTGAGTTCGTATACTTGAGAGTATCCCCTATGAGAGGACTGCAACGGTTTAAGATTAAAGGAAAGTTAGCACCAAGATTCATTGGACCATTCTGCATACTGGCACGAAGAGGCACTGTAGCCTACCAGCTAGACTTACCCGAAGACTTGTCCGACATTCACGACGTGTTCCACGTCTCTCAATTAAGGAAGTGCGTAAGCAACCTAGAGAAACAAGTATCCCATGAAAACATTGACGTGCAGCCAGACCTCACTTATCGGGAACGTCCCGTAAGAATATTAGAGGAGTCTGAAAGGAGGACCCGACAGAAGACCATCAAGTTTTTCAAAGTCCAGTGGAGCAATCACACCGACAGTGAAGCAACTTGGGAAAACGAGGATTTTCTTCGGACAGAGTATCCACACTTATTTAAGGATCAGCTGAAATCTCGGGGACGAGATTTTTCCTAAGGGGGTAGGTGTTGTGACACTCCAAAATTTTAATTTGGTTTTTATCAAAAACCTTGTGGTTTTCTTTGAAAAGAGGCCATTTAAATTTTTCTTTCAGAAAACCTTCCTCTTAAAAACTTCCTTTGCTTTGGCAAGGATTTTATTTTTTCAAACTTTGGTGTTTGAATCTTTTGAAACTTCTTCTCTGTTGGCTCTCTCTCAAGTTTATTTTGGGAGTTTAATCTTTTTCTTTTAAATAGAACTCTATGAAAAATTTGGGATTTTCATATCTTGAAAACCACCCATGACTTTGCTTTTTTTGCCCATGTGGTAAAACCCCTCCAAAAAACCTCCCCTACACCTTGTGATCAACCTAAGTTCTCTGTCCTAACTAATCCAAACAAGTTTTGGATTTTATTCTAATTATTTTTCCTCTCAAATCAATTCTGAAAATTATTTGGAGCCTGAGTGATTTTCAAAGCAAGTACCCTTTTGCATTTGAGTTTTGACCTCAAACCAACTCTCCTGGTGAGTCCTTTGTACCCACAACTCAGAACCATCTGGAAACACTCCTCCTCTTTTCAAATTTTTCAAAATTTAGTCTCTGCAAGTTTGGACCAGATTGGCCAAATTTGATGAAATTCATATCTACACTCCTCCAAAAATTTCACCAAAATTCAGGCAGCCTACTTGAGCAATGAGAAGCCACTCCACCAAAAATCAGCTCAAGGAAAAATCACCAGAGGCCAAAAACATTCTGTCGAACACCTGAGCTGCACTGTTCTTTGCATTTTCAGTAAAGTTCAGTAAAATTCAGACTTCAGTGTAATTTTGCGTTCGTCAGCTTCACTCACGCGTTCACAGTGCACTTGGCACGTTCCTCGCAGGCCCTCCCTCTTGGCCGGAGCTTCACACGCGTGCGTGGAGCCTTCCTGGCGTCGGTGGCGCGCTGGCCCGCCCTCGCCGGCGTCTTCTGCGGTGTCGGGACCTCCCGTGGCGGCCGACAGAAGGCACACCAAGGCAGAACGCCGTTCAGCGCCGCCCAAAGCCCCCTGGCTCTCCGCGTGTCCCTGCCGTGCCAGCGCATGCCCGTGGCACCGTCGCCGTGGCCCGGCAAGCACGGAACGTGCTCCCTGCCGCCGACGGGCCGCGCCACCCCCGTTCCGTCGAGCTCGCCCATAACACCAAATCCCAGCCCGTTTAGCACCTAAATGGGACCGGTGGACCTCAACGACGAAGCCCAAGCCCCTAATCCCACTGCACATCCCCGGCACCGCCATAATCACTCGCCGGAGATCCCTGTTCACGGCAACCGCCTCGGGCCGCCTATAAAAAGGGCCCCCAAGCTCACCCTCGTGCACGCATCATCCCCACTCCTCACCAACGCCACGCCAGGCCACTAGGAGGACCTCAAGGAGGCCTCCTCCCCCAACTCCGGCCGCCCCGATCCGCCTCGGCCTCCACCACGATTCGCTCCAGTGAGGCCATCTCCGGCGCCCAAACCCCGTTCGTTACCCTCTCTAGCTACCAGGAGCCTAACCCCCTCTTCAATTTGACCTCTGCAGCCCTCTCTGACGAGTCCCTCGACCACCCGAGCCGCCGTCCGCCGGAGCAAAGCTCGATGTCGACGTGGTACTCGCCGGCGACCACCACCACCACCAACCGACGCGGAATGGCGCCATGAGCACGGAGGTACCCTCCGATCCCCCTGCCTCGCCGTGGATCGCCGCCGGCGACCACCGCGGCTCTCTGGCGCCGACGAGCTCCGTTCCCCCTTTTGTTTGAAGTTCAAACCTGACGAGTGGGACCCCACCGTCAGCCTCTCTGCTCTCTCTAGTGAAACGTTTTTCTGGAAGCGCCTTCGGGCAAAATGCGTTTTCCCTTTGGGCTGGCGTAGTTTCTGCCGAAGCGTTTTCTGTTTTTATAAGCTAGCCCCTGGAAACTTTCTGTTTCATTACAGATGAGTCCCTGAGCAAAAACCCTTATAACTTTTAAACAGAAAAGTATTTTTGATTGATTCTTTTTCTGTTCTCTTTAAAATTTTGTCTAGTTTTTTATCAGATTTATTTGAAAAATATTTGGAATACTTTTTGTGCACTCCTTGGTATTTACGATAGCGCATATATTTTCTTTATACCGTAGATACCGAAGGAGGTGACGGAGCCGCGAACTTCACCGAGCTAGGCTCCGACTACTCTGAACCAGGCAAGCATGTTTGAACTTTTGATATGATGAGTGTCTTGGCATGTTTTGCATTTAGTTAGTTTCATGGCATGTTGAGAAGTATATCGATGAACGTTATTTTATGCGATAATGAGGTAAGTGAGTTCGATGATCCATAAGTTGATGGATGTGAGTATGAATGGCCATGTGTTGGCATGAGGATGGGTGAGATGGCAGTGTTGTAGCATGCCAGTCTTATGCCAGACTATGTGACATCAATGTCAAACCGTATCGGTCCAGTTCCTCTCATTTCCTTCCCTGTACTACCACATGTTTTCCGCAAGGAATATGGTTTAGTAAGTTGCAAACCGCTTTTCTGGTACACACCAAAAGGAGAGGCCGTGATGATGGTTCCATGGCCCTGGATTAAAGCCAGTCATCCGGTCAGGGGGCATGGGTGTTTCCGGTTGGGACCGAGAGGGGGGCAACCCTTAGAGCGCGCGTATATAAATTTGATCCCATGCTATTCGAGATTGTGATCTCCCCATCTCAAAAGTTTTTCTTGGACGATGTCTAGGGTGATTCCTAGCATCGAGAGGTAGGATGGGTGTGTACTGGTTAGCTGTGTTTTCTTTGGAAATACCGTAAACGGAACTAGTCCTTTGTGACTATGGAAATCCGTTGGCTGTGGGAAAAATTTTGTACAAACTCTGCAGAGTCATATATTCCTCCAAATCATCTATTCCATGTCCAAATTCGTATTATCTTATCCTAATCAAATGTCAGTTTTGATGACAGAGACTCCGGTGATTCGCATGAGTGCTAATTCCGGTTAAATGATTATTCCTGTGGATGGACTAACCCATTTATTCTCATGGATTAAATGTTTATTATGAGTATATTTACTTGTGAATACAAGCCCTTTCTGTGATGTCGCCCCGACGTCCGACTGTGGCATTTCTTTTCAAGCCCTTTCTGTGATGTCGCCCCGACGTCCGACTGTGGAATTTCTTTTCAAGCCCTTTCTGTGATGTCGCCCCGACGTCCGACTGTGGCATTTCTTTTCAAGCCCTTTCTGTGATGTTGCCCCGATGTCCGACTGTGGTATTTCTT
>NC_041382.1:669069872-669087882 GCF_002162155.2 Triticum dicoccoides | reverse complement strand
TGATGTCGCCCCGACGTCCGACTGTGGCATTTCTTTTCAAGCCCTTTCTGTGATGTCGCCCCGACGTCCGACTGTGGTATTTCTTTTCAAAGCCCTTTCTGTGATGTCGCCCCGACGTCCGACCATGGCATTTCTTTTAAAGCCCTTTTTGTGGTGTCGCTAAGACGCCCGACTGTGGTATCATTTCCTTATATTTATTTGTTCACCTTTCGAGGCGTTGCTTCAGACACCCGATCGGTAGTTATTTATGTTTTGTTGGGATTTCAGGCGGACTACCGCCGTTTCCCTTTTACTTACCTTGTTATGCTAATTTTTTGAATGTGCATTGGTGAATTTATTCATGACGCATCCATGCATGCATTTGTTATATCTTACGTCCGAACTGTCTTGCGAGTACTTTCAAAGTACTCACTGGCTTGTTGATTTGGCCAGATGCTGACGAAGGTGATCCCATGGATGAAGAGTTTGATAGCGAGTCCGACACCTAGAGGAGTCGCAGTCAGTCTCGTGCGACCCTGGATTTGGTCACTGTTTTATATCCGCTTCCGCTACCAAATATATTCATCGAGCCTCACCTCGACGCTCGATGGGATGATAGACTTAGAGTCTTGTATTTCTCTCCCCGCTGTGTTTGTCCACCACCGCCCTATCCTCGAGTCAGTAGTATGCCTCCACACCTCTGTGTCATGTCCGCCATTATGTATAATTATTGGCGTGCTTGTAATAATTTGGTTGAGCAACCGTAGTTCGACCCTGTAATATATTTCATGCTACTGGCTTATTGTATCAAGAATTTGTCTACCAGTGAGGAGGATTTTTCTCATACTGGACTCAAAAGATTGGTTTCTCAATGAATATTTTTGTTGAAAAACCGGTCGTGACAGCTTTGGCGCGAGCTCAACTGCTCCTGGACTACCCTCCAATGGCAGACAAGATTGACGACTAGAGGGCCACCATTCAGAGTCTCATCGGCTTCGCCAACGGCGACACTCAACGGCAGCCGAGCACGTCGCAGCTGCGGCAAGTCAGCCAGGCACGAGCCGGTGGCGACAAGACCGGTGGGGGTGCAACCACTATGCACTCTCCGCCCCGAAGGCCAAGATCGCCGACTCGCCGGATCCACCTCGACAGTGACTCCACCACGTCATCAGATCCACGAGCTCGTCGCTCGTACACGCATCGAGCGTCGAAGAGAAGCGCGACGTCAATCGGACCAGCGCGCTGGGCCCTCTGTCGACATGCATGCGCCAGGGGAACTAGGCGACTTGCCATACGCGGAAGATTGCCCTGCGTTTACTCGTGAGCTGCGGCAAGTCCAGTGGCCCAGCACGAAGAATTTCAAGCTAGACGTACCAGAGAAGTACGACGGCAAGTCGCATCCGTCGGAGTTCCTCAGCATCTACACCATCGCGGTGCAGGCTGCCGGGGGGCAGGACGACAAGATCCTTGCCAACTACTTCCCGCTGGTGCTCAAGCCCAATGTCAGGTCCTGGCTCATGCACTTGCCGGACAACTCCATATCCTCCTAGGCAGACCTATGCCATCAGTTTGTCGGCGCCTTTACAGGCGGCCACAAACCTCATGGCCAAGAGAGTGACCTTCATCTTCTCGCCCAGAAGGAAGGAGAGCCCCTGCGCAAGTACATTCAGAGATTCAGCCGTGTACAGCACAACATCCCAGATGTCCACCCTGCCGCGGTCATCAGCGTGTTCCATCAGAACGTGTGTAACCGCAGGATGCGGGAGGAGATGGCGATGTGCAAGATCAGAGACGTCAGCGAGCTGTATGCCCTGGCCGACAAGTGTGCACGTGCTAAGGAAGGGAGGAAACTCCTCGGAGAGAATACAGGAGCAGGAGGATCTGACAGTGAGGATGCTACCCCGGCAAAGAAAAACCCGCGGCGGAACAACAGGAAGAAGAAAGGCAAAGATGTGCTAGTCATTGAGCAGTCCGGCAACGAAGGTGGCGCCAAGAAAGCCAAAGCTGGTAGTTCCGGCAAGGAGATTGCCGCATGCACCAACTGCTAGACTGTGGCGGTCGCCGACAAGCAGGACGACACCGACAAGCAGTACTACAAGATCCACCGCACCAAGGGCCATGATCTCCAGAGCTGCAAGAAGGTCGAGCAGCTTGTCTAGCAGCAAAAGGCTGAATATGAGCGACGCGACAAGGAGAGGGCCCAAGGAGGCGCTAGAGAATCCGGCAAGAAGCGCGCCGGCCGGGGAGGACGCCGCGGCAAGGCCAAGCAGCGACAAGGAGACAGACCTCCCCGCGGCCGCGACAAGGATGAAGATGACGACGACGACGAAGACATGGATGGTGTCGAGACCAGTGAGCAGGAGTTCCAGAAAGCCACAGAGGTCTTGTGCGTTGACGGCGGTGCTTCTCTGCATACTTCGCACCGCCAACTCAAGCCGTGGGAGCGGGAAGTCAATGCGGCGGAACCACCTGTCGAGTCACGCAAGCTTCTGAAATGGTCCAGCAGGCCTATCATCTTTGATATTGAGGACCACCCTGATCGCACAACTGCAGTCGGGTGCTTGCCGATGTTGGTTTACCAACTATCTGCAACCTCAAGGTCACTAAGATGCTAGTTGACGACGGGGCCGGCTTGAACCTGATCTCCTCCTCTGTACTCCAGAAACTCCAGATCCCTGACAGCGAGCTTGAAGAGACCGGCACATTCCACGGAATCAACCCGGGAAGGAGAAAGCCGAAGGGGAAGGTCACGTTGCCAGTAACATTTGGCAGCGAGGTGAACTTCAGGACTGAGAGGGTCACTTTTGACGTTGCCGATTTTCCATTGCCTTACAATGGGATACTCGGCCGTCTAGCACTCGCCAAGTTCATGGCAGCCTCTCACTACACATACAACATGCTGAAGATGCCAGGCCCGATAAGCATCGTCTCTGTCCCTGGCGACAAGAAGGATGCTCTTATCTGCGCCGACAAGATCTACCGGGAAGCAGTAGCCGCAACAGATCGCAAGTCACCTGCCGTTGAAGCTCCCGGGGGGAAGAAGAAGACCAAGTCCGGCAAGAGTTCTGATGCCCACTCCGGCAAGCGCACCTCTTCGGAGTGTTGCGCTGCTGTCGAGGACGCACCATCGAGCTCCACCGGCAAGTGTAAGAAGACAATGGCAGCTCCGCCAGAGACCAAGAAGGTGTCCACCAAGGAGGACGGCACTGGTGGTACCTTCACCATCAGTGCCACTCTCGACCCTAAATAGGAAAGCGCGCTCATTGCTTTCCTGCGGGCGAACGTCGACGTGTTTGCGTGGCAACCGTCTGACATCCCCGGTGTACCCAGGAAAGTAATTGAGCACCATCTTGCCGTTTGTCCTCATGCGCGGCCCGTCAAGCAGAAGGTCAAGAAGCAAGCAGTGGAGCACCAAGAATTCATCGCAGAAGAGATCAAGAAGTTGGAAGCAGCAGGCCTTGTAAGAGGAGTGCTCCATCCTACGTGGTTGGCCAATCCTGTAGTCGTGCGCAAGCTGAAGTGCTGCGTGGGCTCAAGACCAGGACTTTCGATAGGCTGCACAAGTGCGGAAGAAACTGGATCGAGGAGCTGCCGGTGGTTCTTTGGTCGATCAGGACGACGCCAAATCGAGCCACTGGCCAGACACCTTTCGCTCTAGTCTATGGAGCAGAGGCAGTGCTCCCCACGGAACTCGAATACGGGTCACCTCGAGTGCTCGCTTATCATGAGCTTGAGCAAGAGCAGCTGCGACAAGATGACGCGCTACTCCTTGAGGAAGACCGTCTTCAGGCTGCTGTACGAGCTGCTCGCTACCAGCAAGCTTTGCGCCGCTACCATAGCCGCAAAGTTAACGCCAGAAGTCTCGAGGAAGGCGACCTTGTTCTTCGGCGTGTTCAGTCCGCCAAGAATTCCAACAAGTTGACGCCGAAGTGGGAAGGCCCTTACCGGGTGAAACGAGTCACTAGGCCTGGCGATGTCCGCCTTGAGACCGAAGATAGCATCCCGGTGAGCAATTCCTGGAACATTGAGCATCTTCGTAAGTTTTACCCATAAGGCGCGGTTGCCGGAACCTATTCCGGCAACCACCTTTTGTACAAGTCTTGCCGCTGTTGCATGTAATCCTTTGTACAAAGTCGGGCGCAGACCCTGTCCATAAGCAAAGCTCATATGCTCCACACATCTTGTCAATTTCATGCTTTCTATTTTTTGCATATGTGATCTGACACTTTGTGCAGCACCTACTCCCCGGTAAGCAATAACGAGCCGTAAGGCTCCATATCTTTATTTTATCCTCTTTCTTTTTTCTCGAGGAAAGGAAGGTTCCCCCGCCCACAAGTTTGCTGGGGGGGGAAAGGAGAAGATAATGGTATGGACCAGGCGTCGTTCAAGAAAGTTTTGCCTTACCGGGAAGCAAACAACAGAAAAGCTAAGTTGCCAAAGTTTGAGCAATCAGATTTTTAAAATTTTTAAGTTATCTCCCTTGAACGACCGCACTTTGTATAGAAAACCTGTGCGCGTAGGAACCAACTCGTAGCTAGTTGCGCCCTTACTTTGTTTCGAGTCCGCTCAACAACTTAAGTGAGCTGCGACTAGTTGCGACAAGGTTTCTTGTCGGTAGCGGCACCGCCAGCAGGCTGCTGACGTCCTGCACTCAGCGCTCGTGGCTAAGGTGCCTGCACCGGCAAGTTCCCTAAAAGCGTAGGGCAAAAACATACAAAGGGAGGAATCAAGTAAAGGGAATAACATTGCAATCATTACCCGGAATAGAGTTATATTACAAGGTAGCTTGTCGCGGCTCTAACAGATTGTTCTCATAACATGACCAGCAGCGAGAAGAAAAGAAGAAAATGGGCGGCCTAGTCTACGCGATCGCCCTCAATCCTCTTGATCCTGCTCACCTTGTCCACAATGGGTGCGACAAGGGTCTTGAGCGCCTCCAGATCAGCATCCGGCGGCAGGGTCTTGAGGACGTTGGTGAGGTTGAGGCCCGGGTTGCGGAAGGCCACCTTCACCAACACCTTTTGAAGAGCTCTCGCGCAGATCTTGCACGACTCGTCGGCCAGCTGCTTTGGGATCTTCTCCCGGAGCCGCTGGAGGGCCGTTGCCATGCCTTTGAAGAACAAACTGAGCTTGGCGCTGGGTTGGAGGTTCTCATCAGAGGGATACCCGAGATCCTCCACCCCCAGCTGCGCCAGCTCCCTATTGATATCTGCGGCAGCATTCACGAGACCCTCCGTCCAGTGCTCCACATTCTCCCTAAAACCATTCTGGGCGGCGGCAGCACTCGCCAGCAGCGCCTTGTCGGCATTGATCTCCTCCTTCAAGGCCACCTCCTGCTCCCTGGCGCCGTCCAGCGTCTTGGTCAAAGTGGTCAGCTTCAACTCAAGATCTGCGTTGGAGTCCTTGGCGGCGCTAAGATCTTTGCCCTTCTCGGCGAGACGAACCTGCAGCTCTGAGTTGCTGTGGGCGTCCTTCTCCCGCTCACGCTTGAGCGCGGCAAGCTCTTCACCACTCACCTTGAGATCGGCCTCCAGTTGCGCCACCTTCGTCTCCAGCTCCTTCTTGGCGGCCTCAGCAACTGCGGTAGCATCCTCTGCTTGCTTAAGGGCTCCGCCGAATTTTTGCTCACGCGCGGCAAGCTCCTCCTCGTGGCTATCGAGGTTAACTTTCCACTGCACCAGCTCGCCCTCCTGCGCAGACAGCTTCTCAGCGGCAAGCCGCTGTTGCTCTTCAACTTCGGCCTTCTCGAGGAAGAAGGCCTTCTGCTCTTCGGCGAGTTGCTCCCGCTCCTCTGCCAGGGACCAGAGAGCTTCCTGGTTGAGACCCCGGAGCTCCTCCGCGCGCTTCTCGATGTCCGCTCCCGCCTTCGCGACAAGCTCCTCGCGGGATTCCAGCTTGGCTTGCCACGCGCGGCAGAGTGATAACAGCTTCCGCAGCAGCCGCTCCTCCTCAGGCTCGCCGCTGCTGCTGCTCGGTGCATCAACTAGCGTCAGCACAGCGGAGGCGAGCACCTCTCCATCAAAGCTCTCTCCCTCGACCGGCGCCCTGGAGCTTGACGCCCAGGGGAGGTTGATGAAGACGCCATCACCGGCCTTCAAGTAGACGCCTGGCTGGGGCTCTTCGGAGCCTGGCGTTGTGGCAACGGCGGACGGGTCGGTGGTCGATGTAGCGCCTGGCGCTCCTGCGGCCTCAGGGCCGTCAGTGCGATCGCCAGACCCCTCGCCAGCTACTGCGGCGGCAGCTTTGGCGGCCTCGTCGCTGGCGGGATCATCAGCGCCGGCTGCTTCTTCAGTGGCAGCGGTGTCGTCGGCAGCAACCTCGGTCTCCATCGGCTCCGCAGCTGATGGATCTGATGGCCAAAAAAGTGAGAAAAGTCAAGCAAATACCCAAAAAGAAGAAGAACCCAAGGGAAGCTTTGAAGAGAAGATTACCTGTACCGGGTTCGGCGGTCGTAGTCTCCGTCGCCGGGGGGACGCTAGTGTTGTCCCTTGCTGGAGAACTCTCCCTTGCCGGAGGACTCTCCCTTGGCATTTCGGGGGCGGCCTCCGGGCGCTCCTGGTGGGGCTGCTCTGCTCCTACACAAACCAACAGTCAGATGTCAGCAAAGAAAGAGTATCCATGTGCGCCTAACAGCGGAAAGCGAACCATATACTTACGCTGGGGGCTGCTTTGGAGAACAGTTGCCGGGTCCGGCAAGGTTGTCTCGGACGCACCTCCTGCTGTCGCGGTGGGTTCGTCCTCGATGACAATCACCGGGACCTTGGCTCTCTTTGCTGCTCTCTGGGCCATAGTCCTAAAAAGGAATAAGTTCAGAGTAAAGCAAATGAGATACAAGACAAAACATCAAGAATTGAAGAACTACAAGTACAACAAGAGAATCTTACTCTTCTTCTTCCTCGTCGGAGCTGAACGCGGAGAAGTCGAAGTCCGGCTCACGTCCGGCGCGAGGAGGCGGAGGAGTAGTTTCCCTTGGCCGCTTGGCAGGAACAGTGGCGGTGGTCCGAGACGACCCCGCTTCGGCTGCCGCCGCGGCGTGAGCAGCGGCAGGAGCAGAAGCAGTGGTCCGGGTGGACCCCGCTCCAGTTGCCGCGGCAGCATGAGGTGCTCCCGCGGCAACAGTGCTTGCCGCGGTGGAGCGTGTCGTGCGGCGCGGCGACTGTTGACTCGCCCGCCGCCCCGCTACGTCCCCGGCCTTGCGGAGACGCCTTCTGGGTGGGGATGGAGGCTCTGCTTGCGGCGAGCTGCCTGAAGATGAGGAGGAAGAGGAGTTGATCTCCAGCGAGCCGCTCGTATCCTCGGCGGGCTCGCTCGACTCGACGTCATGCCTGGCAAGCTCTTTCTCACCGACGAGCTCCTCTCGCTTGGCACGGCTGGCCGCCTCTACTGCCTCTGCCTCCTCCACGGTGAATCCAAATTCGCCCGCGGCTGCGGCTGCCGCCGCCTCTTCCAGCCTAGTGGCGATGCGTGTCATCTCCGCATCGGTGGTGTTGAGGGTGAGGCTATTCTTTTCATCAGAGCGGACCGGCACTTCTACCAAGCCGTCAAAGAACTCCTGCATGACGTCATCCGCAGGCTCTTGCCAAGTTGGAACAATTCCATGCGAATCCCACAGCGGCATCATTGCACGGATACGGTCGAGCGCGGAGTTGTTGCACAGCGGAACGACACCCTTCGGCAACATGAACACTTCGGGATGTTGAGGGTCGTACTTGAACAGCTCCTGGAGCATCGCGTTATGCTCCAGAAGAGTGAAGTCGAAGTTGAGGCCCGGACGCGGCCTCATGATATCCGCCGCATTCTGGAATTCACAGGCGGGTCTCCTCCGTTCCTGCAGGGGGGCGATGCGGCGGCGAAGAAAATCTGCGCCAACAGCGCCTACAGTGAGCCCAGCAAGCCTGAGGCGTTGGATCCGGGTGACGGCAATCTTCATCCTATCGTCTTCCGGGGCCACGTCACTCCAATCGCTGCCGCGTGCTACTGGGGCTTGGCGTCGGGTGGTAAACGGCTGCGGGTTCTCCTCGACAATCCAGCACCAGTCTGCTCTCCATTCCTCCCACTTGCCGCAGAACTCTCCCTCCAGATAAGTGTCCTTCTTGCCGGCCCTCGAGATCCAGGCGATTCCACCGGATAAAGGCTCTCCTCTCTCTACTCGGGGCATAAAGAAGTGGCGAAAAAGGGCTACATTGGGATAGACTCCGACAAAGTTTTCGCAGAGATGTGCGAAAACTGCCATGGTCAGAACAACATTGGGGGTGAAGTCAAGGAGGCAGAACCCGTAGGTGTTCATAATATCGCAGAAAAACTCAGAGAAAGGCGGGCAGAGCCCGTAGTAGAAGAACAAGGCGAAGAAAGGATATCCATTTGGAGCCATTTCCCAAGCGGCGGCTGGATGTACCTTCGTGCGCGGATGCGCTCGCGTCTCCGTCGACCAGAAGAGGTAGTAATTCTCCCTCAGCTCCCTCACGGCGAGCTTGGGGGGGGGGGAGATTGCCCGCTCCTTTCGCAGCGCCGCAAGCCGCTGCGCCTCGGTCGACTTCACAACCTTCCCTTTGTCGGCTCTCGGAGCCATGGCGGAAGTGGTGGAGGAAGTCGACGGCGTTGGTGGTGCTGGTGGCGATGGGGGGCGGGGCGGCGGAGATTTCCGAGATTGGAGTAGCAACCAGCGAATGGGCGAACTACCCCTGTTTCCCATGCTTATAAAGAGGGAGGGAGCGGACGTTCCGCCTTTCCGAATAAAGAAACCACCCACGATCTCTCCCACGGTGCCGCATTCAATGCGTGTCGTTCGGGGAGGGCGCGGTGGATACGGGGAGAGATACGGCGTAACCCAGGCCGCGCGTGCCCGTGCCCTGTTTTGGGCCTGGCCCAACAGCGCTCGGCACCGTGTATGGCCCAGGCCCGGGGGCTCCTATCGGTGTACTAGAGTAGGGGTACACTAGTATCCCGAACTTGTGCACGGGCAGTCGCAGCATCCCGCGGCAAGGCTTGCCGGGTGACCGCCAAGGTCCTCCGTGGTTCCTTTGGAGCCATTCAAGGACAAAATATCCAAGCCAAGGAGACAAGACCCCGGCAAGAGGAGCTTGCCGGGAAGGCCAACCAAGGCATCTCAAGGAACTTACCGCGACGCGCCACGCGTCCCGGCAAGGCCCGGTGAGCGACAAGCCCCCAGACGCGACAAGACGACGACCACGGCAAGGCGCTTGCCGCGGCAAGCCACCACTCTGTGCCCGCGCTCCAGCACATCCACCAATGTGTCGCTCTGGGACCCTTCCAGGCGTACGTGGCGGGAGGCTGTGCAGCCAGCAGTGCGCGGTGGCAAGCGGCACTGACAAGATTGCCATCGTGGCGAGCAGTGGCGTCCCTAACGGTCCCTTTTGCACTATTTAGGCGACGCAGACGGGCATTTAATGCCCTGGTCCCCTGCCGTCAGGGTTAGGTATGATACACTGTAGCTGGTAGCTGTACCAACCGCAACACCTTTCCATTTTACCCTTGTCTACGTTGCCACCTGTCGGTGACCCCTTGAGCATATAAAAGGAGGCCCATGCGCAACGTAGAGAGGGGAGGAAGAGAACACTCACACTCGGTCTCGTTAGCTGTTGGGGTGTACTGTAGCACTCCGCGCTCCCGAGCAAGAACTCAATACAAACCACAAAGCAGGAGTAGGGTTTTACGCATCCGTGCGGCCCGAACCTGGGTAAACTGCTCGTGTGCTTCGCCTCGATCCGCTCTTCGTGCGACCCTCGCCCCCGCCGAACCGAAAGGGACTCGGTCGCCGGTCCCATAGGTGCTCGTGGATTAGTCCCCCGACAATGATGCTTGATGAGTACAAGACACCGAAGCACTTTTGGGCGGAAGCGGTTGAGACAGCTTGTCACGCAACAAATCGCTTGTATCTTCACAAGCTACTCGGCAAGACGACATATGAGATCCTCACCGGTAACAAACCCCAAGTTGGATACTTTCGAGTATTCGGCTCAAAGTGCTACGTTGATAAGCATCGTCGTTCTAAATTGGCTCCTGAATCTCATGAAGGTTTCCTACTTGGTTATGGCTCAAACTCTCACACTTACCGTGTCTACAACAATTTCACCCGAAAGGTTGAAAAGACGGTAGATGTGAAGTTTGATGAATCTAACGGCTCGCAAGTAGAGAAATTGCCAATTGATGTAGGAGACAAAGACCCTTCAGAAGCAATCAAAGACTTGTCTATTGGCAAGATTCCTCAAACGGAGGTGAAGGAGAGTACCTCGTCCGTCCAAGTGGAAGCTTCTACCTCACGACAAGGTGAACCAAGAGTTGATACGGAAGCATCCACAAATGGGACACACCAAGATGAAGAAAACAAGGAAGTGCACCAAGATGAACATCAACAACCTCCTTCTCCACCATGACAAGAGAATGACAACGTCAACAATGAAGAAGGCCAAGAAGAAGAACAAGATGTCGGTGTGAAACGACACCTATGGGATCACAAGAATCCCTACTAGGGTTGCGGGGCGCGGGGGTCGTGAGAAGAGCGGATCAAACAGGTAGCACACGGTTCCTTTATCCAGGTTCGGGCCACGAGGATGCGTAAAACCCTACTCCTGCTTTGGTGGTTTGTATATCAGTGTTCTTGAGCTAGCTATGGGGCATCAAGAGCTCCAAAAAGCCGAATCCCTCTCATGGTCGCCTCGGGCCTCCTTTTATAGGAAAGGGGCCTCCACAGTGGCACACAGGAGGTGGAAAGGGTACAGTAATGCGAGTTTATACCTCGCATTACATGACAAGGCATTTTTAATGCGCCTTGCTTAGGTGTCCTTGCTTATCGGGGACGGGGGAGAGCCCTGTCCTGTCCGTTGCCGCTCCCTCTTGTGTTGACACGCGCCCTGGCCAGCGGTGCTTGTGGTGCCATGTAGGCAGGCAAGCAGCTGAGGTGGCGCAGTGGTGGGCCTCCATGAAGATTTGTACGCCGCCACGCAGGTGCCTGCCCACTGGTTGGGTCGGCAGCTGCATGCGAACGATGGTGGGGGCGTGACTGGTGTGGGCCTGATGCTGGCCCCATGGGTGCCCTTGGCAAGGGCCTTGCCGGGACCCCGGCAAGGGTCTTGCCGTGGCGCTCGCTGTCATCCCCGGCAAGGTTCTTGCCGGGGGCCTTGTGGTCCTCCTTGGCTGGGATCCCGCCAAGGGTCATTACCTTCTTAAGTGGGCATCTGGTCTTGAATGTCTTCACAAAGATCTGCATGCCACCACGGGGATGTCTCCCGAATCCTTGCCACATGGGGGCAGTGGACTCAAGGGTGACCTCGCTTCGTAGGTGTGGGGCGAGCTGCCACGGCAAGGACCTTGCCGGGCTAGCTAAAGCTGCCCCCCGGTAAGGACCTTGCCAGGGGGTCTGCTTTGTTCCCTTTTCTCATTGTGGCCTTGGTGTCGTTCTGCTCCTCTTCAGCTTCGGCCTTACCTTGGTTTTACCTCCGTTGTCGTGCTCGGTGTGGCGGCGCCCGTGGCTCAGACTGCCCGTGCACAGTCATAGGGGTACAAAAAGTGTACCCCCTTTTTGTACACCGACACAAGATGAAGAAGATGTTCCACCCATATCCAAGCAAAAGCTTTCACGAGTTCGAGAAAGAGTTGCTAAAAACCATCCCGTCGAGCAAATCTATAATGATATCCAAAATGGGAGAATCACTCGCTCTAAAACTCGTTTGGCTAACTTTTGTGAACATTATTCATTCATCTCTAGCATTGAACCTATGAAGGTTGAAGAAGCATTGGAAGATCCGGATTGGATAAATGCCATGCACGAAGAACTACACAACTTTGAGAGAAACCAAGTGTGGACATTGGTCAAGAAGCCCAACAAAAACCACAACATCATCGGTACCAAATGGGTGTTTCGCAACAAGCAAGATGAAGATGGACAAGTAGTTCGCAATAAAGCATGTCCCGTCGCCCAAGGCTACACTCAAGTCGAAGGTATGGACTATGGTGAGACATATGCCCCCGTTGCTAGACTTGAGTCCATTCGCATCTTACTTGCCTATGCTAATCACCATGATATCACATTGTACCAAATGGACATTAAAAGTGCTTTTCTAAATGGTGAAATAGAGGAGGAAGTTTATGTTAAGCAACCTCCCGGCTTTGTCAATCCTAAGAAACCTAATCATGTTTACAAACTTCATGAAGCTCTTTACGGTCTTAAACAAGCTCCTAGAGCATGGTATAAATTCTTGAACAAGTTCCTTATTGAAAAAGGCTTCGAAATTGGAAAAATTGATTCTACTCTTTTTACTAAAAGGGTTATGCTACGTGTTGAGCTTGCGTTGGTTTTCCTTGAAGAGGAAAGGGTGATGCAGCAAAGTAGCATAAGTATTTCCCTTAGTTTTTAGAACCAAGGTATCAATCCACTAGGATGCTCCTCAAAAGTCCAACACACCTACACAAACAAACAAAGAACTAGCAACCAACGCAATAAAGGGGTTGTCAATCCCTTCACGGCCACTTGCGAAAGTGAGATCTGATAGAGATAATATGATAAGATAAATATATTTTTTGTATTTTATAATATAGATGCAAAAAGTAAAGATGCAAATAAAAGTAGATTGAAAGCTTATATGATAAAAGATGGACCTTGGGGCCATAGGTTTCACTAGTGGGTTCTCTCAAGATAGCATAAGTATTAAGGTGGGTGAACAAATTACTGTCGAGCAATTGATAGAAAAGCGAATAATTAAGAGATTATCTAGGCATGATCATGTATATAGGCATCACATCCGCGACAAGTAGACCGACTCCTGCCTGCATCTACTACTATTACTCCACACATCGACCGCTATCCAGCATGCATCTAGAGTATTAAGTTCATAAGAACAGAGTAACACATTAAGAAAGATGACATGATGTAGAGGGATAAACTCATGCAATATGATATAAACCCCATCTTTTTATCCTCGATGGCAACAATACAATATGTGCCTTGCAACCCTTTCTGTCACTAGGTAAGGACACCGCAAGATTGAACCCAAAGCTAAGCACTTCTCCCATGGCAATAAAGATCAATCTAGTAGGCCAAACCAAACTGATAATTCGAAGAGACTTGCAAAGATAACTCAATCATACATAAAAGAATTCAGAGAAGATTCAAATATTTCTCATAGATAAACTTGATCATAAACCCACAATTCATCGGATCTCGACAAACACACCGCAAAAAGAGTTACATCAAATAGATCTCCACAAGAGAGGGGGAGAACATTGTAATGAGATCCAAAAAGAGAGAAGAAGCCATCTAGCTAATAAGTATAGACCTGAAGGTCTGTGGTAAACTACTCACAACTCATCGGAGGGGCTATGGTGTTGATGTAGAAGCCCTCCATGGTTGATTCCCCCTCCGGCGGAGCGCCGGCGAAGGCTCCAAGATGGGATCTCGCGGATACAGAAGGTTACGGCGGTGGAAATTGTGTTTCGTTGGCTCCCTGGATGTTTTCGGGGTACGTAGGTATATATAGGAGGAAGAAGTACATCGGTGGCCGCTCGTGGGGCCCAGGAGATAGGGGGCGTGCCCGGGAGGGGTGGGCGCGCCCTCCTATCCCCTGGTCGCCTCATTTTCTTCTTGACTTGCACTCCAAGTTCTCCGGATCACGTTTGTTCCAAAAATCACGCTCCCGAAGGTTTCATTCCGTTTGGACTCCGTTTGATATTCATTTTCTTCGAAATACTGAAATAGGAAAAAAACAGCAATACAGGCTGGGCCTCCGGTTAGTAGGTTATTCCCAAAAATGATGTATATGTGTAAAATAAATCCCATAAACATCCAAAAGGGGTAATATAATTGCATGGAACAATCAAAAATTATAGATACGTTGGAGACGTATCAAGCATCCCCAAGCTTAATTCCTACTCGTCCCCAATCAAAAGCAGAATTTTTGATGTGGAATGCTACCTAGCATAATTCTCAATGTAATTTTCTTTATTGTGGCATGATTGTTCAGATCCAAATGATTCAAGATAAAAGCTTATAAAACATAAAAATAATAATGCTTCGAAGCATACTAACAAATAATCATGTCCTATCAAAATAGAATAGCCAAAGAAATCTTATCCCTACAAAATCATATAGTTAGGCCATGCTTCATTTTCATTACACAACATACTCCCATCATGAACAACCCCGATGACGAGCCAAGCAATTGGTTCATACTTTTTAACGCGCTTTAGCTTTTTCAACTCTTACGCAATACATGAGCATAAGCCATGGACATAGCACTATGGTGGTATTTGGTGGTGGTTGTGAGGACAAAAAGGGAGAAGATAGTCTCACATCAACTAGGTGTATCAACGGGCTATGGAGATGCCCATCAATGGATATCAATGTGAGTGAGTAGGGATTGCCATGCAACGGATGCACTAGAGCAATAAATATATGAAAGCTCAACAAAAGAAACTAAGTGGGTGTGCATCCAACTTGCTTTCTCACGAAGACCTAGGGCATTTCGAGGAAGCCCATCATTGGGATATACAAGCCAAGTTCTATAATGAAAAATTCCCACTTAGTATATGAAAGTGACAACATAGGAGACTCTCTATCATGAAGATCATGGTGCTACTTTGAAGCACAAGTGTGGAAAAAGAGATAGTAGCATTGTCCCTTCTCTCTTTTTCTCTCATTTATAATTTTTTTTCTCTTTTTTTTTCTTTTTTTCTTTTTTTTTCTTTGGCCTTTTTTTATTTTTGGCCTTTCTCCTCTATTGTTTCTTTCTTTTTTTAGTCCGAAGTCTAATCCCGACTTGTGGGGGGATCATAGTCTTCATCATCCTTTCCTCACTAGGACAATGCTCTAATAATGAAGATCATCACACTTTTATTGATTTACAACTCAAGAATTACAAAGCTAGAAAAAGATATGACTCTATATGAATGCCTCCGGCGGTGTACCGGGATATGCAATGAATCAAGAGTGACATGTATGAAAATTATGAAGGTGGCTTTGCCACAAATACGATGTCAACTACATGATCATGCAAAGAGCAATATGACAATGATGAAGCGTGTCATAATAAACGGAACGGTGGAAAGTTGCATGGCAATATATCTCGGAATGGCTATGGAAATGCAATAATAGGTAGGTATGGTGGCAGTTTTGAGGAAGGTAAATAATGGGTGCATGATCCCGGCGAAAGTTGCGCGGCACAATAGAGGCTAGGAAAGTGGAAGGGTGAGTGTGCGTATATCCATGAACTCATATTAGTCATAAAGAACTCATATACTTATTGCAAAAGTCTACTTAGCCCTCGAAGCAAAGTACTACTACCCATGCCCCTAGAGGGATAGATTCTAGGACCAAATTTGTAACCATAGCAAATACCATGCTGTTCTAAAAGACTCTCAAAATAATATAAGTGAAGCATGAGAGACTAGTAATTTCTTCAAAATTAAGCCACCGCCGTGCTCTAAAAAATATAAGTGAAGTACTAGAGCAAAAACTATCATGCTCAAAAGATATAAGTGAAGCACATAGAGTGTTCTAAAAAATTCAATCAAGTGGGCTTCTCCAAAAATGTGTGTACAGCAAGGACGATTGTGGTAAACTAAAAAGCAAAGACTAATATCATACAAGACGCTCCAAGCAAAACACATATCATGTGATGAATAAAAATATAGCTCCAAGTAAAGTTACCATTGAACAAAGACGAAAGAGGGGATGCCTTCCTGCGGTATCCCCAAGCTTAGGCTTTTGGCTATTCTTGAATATCTTGGGGTGCCTAGGGCATCCCCAAGCTTAGGCTCTTGCCACTCCTTATTCCATAGTACATCAAATCTTTACCCAAAACTTGAAAACTTCACAACACAAAACTCAACAGAGAATCTCGTAAGCACCGTTAGCGAAAGAAAACAAAACACCACTTCAAGGTACTGTATTAAACTCATTCTTTATTTATATTGGTGTTAAACCTAATGTATTCCAACTTCTCTATGGTTTATAAACTCTTTTGCTAGCCATAGATGCATCAAAATAAGCAAACAACACACGAAAAACAGAATCTGTCAAAAACAAAACAGTCTGTAGTAATCTATAACTAACGCAAACTTATGGAACTCAAAAAATTCTACCAAAATAGGACGACCTAGAAAATTTGTTTATTGATCTTCTGCAATTGGAATCAGTATTTTATTGCGTTTTGGTGAATTTAAACAATTGTTTCCGTGAACAGAAAGTTTTTGGAATTTTCAGCAAGATCAAATAATTACTATCCAAGAAGATCCTATAGGTTAAACTTGGCACAAACACTAATTAAAACATAAAAACACATCTAAACAGAAGGTAGATGCAAAAATTATTGAATAACAGCAAGGAAAAATATTGGATTGTCTCCCAACAAGCGCTTTTCTTTAAAGCCTTTTAGCTAGGTATTGATAATTTTAATGATGCTCACATGAAAGACAAGAATTGAAGCGCAAAGAGAGCATCATGAAACATGTGACAAACACATCTAAGTCTAACATACTTCCTATGCATAGGCGTATTATAAGCAAACAAATTTGCAAGGCAAGCAAAAACTAGCATATGCAAGGAACAAGAAAGAGACGATAGCAATCAACATAACGAGAGGTAGTTTAATAACATGAAAATATCGACAACCATATTTTCCTCTCTCATAATAATTACATGTAGGATCATCAGAAAATTCAACAATATAGCTATCACAAAACATATTCTCAACACGATCCACATGCATGCAAAGTTGACACTCTTCCAAGATAGTGGGATTAGTATTACCTGAAGTCACGACCTCTCCAAACCCACTATTATCAAAATTATCATAACGTCGGAGTAATGGCCCACGGGTAGGCTAAACCGAAGCCCAGAACCTTTCAAGACATCGGGGCTGACTGCACCCCTCAAGACGCCAAGATGAAGAGCCGCCTTCTGGAGGCCGGCTGGAGGAATAGCGGCTGCCCATAAACGGTCGAGTCCTGGAGGCAAGGCCAAGACAACACTAGTAGAAAACGGAGCTTTAAAACCGGTTCGTAAGGGCCTTTAGTGTCGGTTCCATAACCGGCACTAATTGGTGGGCACTAAAGGCCCCCCCCCCCCTTTAGTACCGGTTCGGCACGAACCGGCGCTAAAGTGCCACCACGTGGCGTGAGCTCATGCCCTAGTATGGGGGACCTTTAGTACCGGTTGGTGTTACCAACCGGTACTAAAGGTTTTTTTGAATTTTTTTTTGAAAATTTTGGAAATTGTTTTTGATTTTTTTTATTTTTAATTTTTCTGAATTATTTGGTGATTTAGTCTCTAATCACCCTTCTTAACTGCTCAAGTGTGGATCACTCATTCCAAATCATCTAAGTTCCTGACCGGTCACCCATCCCTCTCACTATTCCAGCCCAAGCACGGTTAACTTTTGGGTTCTATTCTCCTTCGTTTCCAAGTCTGCACTTGTTGTTTTCCTGACAATAGTAAGATGCCAATCCTATTAACCCTCAGGAGTTTAGCTTGAGCATGAAGTCACACATTTCACTGTTTGAGTTTGAAACTATTATTCTAAAAAATAGTAATTATTTAGTAACACTAATATTTCTTGAATAAGTTTGACCATAGTTTGACCACAGTTTGACCATAGTTTGACCAGATTTGACAAAAATTCAAAAAATTGAAATAATTATTTAGTAACACTAATATTCTTGAATAATTATGTAGTAACATTAATACTTCTTGAATAAGTAGTTTGAACAGATTTAACAAAAAAAATTTAAAAAAAACTTAAATTTGACCATATCTTTTTTTCCTTTTGGAATTTGAGGATTCTAAAAAATTGCAAACAGGCCATAGGCGGTCTCCATCGGATGCGGATTTCGGTGCTGAATTTTTTGATATATTATACGTTTTTTTCCGACATCGTATGCAAAAGTTATAGCCGTTTTACATTTTCCCTACACTTGTTGCAAAACATGTCCAAATTAAAGTTTTCAAATTTTCCTAACTAGTAGATGTAGTAATATAACTACCTCTCGAAGGATTTTATTTTTTGAAATTTTTATCATT
>NC_041382.1:669066669-669069426 GCF_002162155.2 Triticum dicoccoides | reverse complement strand
AAAATTGCCCTATTGTGTCGGTTTGTGTCACAAACCGGTACTATAGGTCAGACCCCTTTAGTACCGGTTCGTGGCACAAACCGGTACTAAAGGTTAGCCCTTTAGTACCGCTTTGTGACATGAACCGGTACTAAAGGTGATCGTGGGACCCCGGCCTGACACCAGCCTGCCATCACCCCTTTATTACCGGTTCGTGGCACGAACCGGTACTAAAGGTTCAACACGAACCGGCATTAATGCATAGCCATTCGAACCGGCACTAATGGTACCATTAGTGCCGGCTCAAATTCAAACCGGCACTAATGTGCTTCATGTTTGACCCTTTTTCTACTAGTGCAAGCCGACTCCTATCTGGCGGCTTCTAGAGAAGCCGACTCCTATCTGGCGGCTTCTAGAGAAGCCGGCCCCGAGGAGTCGGCCCACGGCACCAACGAAGCCCGTGCCCTCGTCAAGGGGGACGGGACAGGGAATGGCTACAGTATAGCCCATCCCCCCTTTTTTCCAGGGGCAGGCGTGGCCACAGTGCACCGTACTGGCAGAGATCTCTGCCCGGTGCGGCACTGTTGCCATGCCATCCCTAACGTCACCGCAAGTAGGCAGAGCCCTGCTCCCATGATGACCTATCGGTACGGCCCAAGAACAACGGCCCCACCAACCAGTGAGAGCCCGGAAGACGGCGACAGTCCCACCAGTCGGACCCGAGGGAGGTCGTCCGCTAGGAGTCGGCCCGCCCCTTCCTCGGGACCCACGCGCCATTAACCAGACGAGACACGAAGTGGCGACAGTAATCGCCCGTCAGGCGACGGAGCTGTAGCCACGCCCCTCTGACCAAGCATGCATCATTAGAGTCACGGCTACAGTGATCAGCTGCCAACAAGACCCGAGAGCGGCGGGGACGGCCTGTCCGCCCCATACCCAACCAGTCGGCGGGGCCCACCAGGTGGCGGGCCCCAGCAGTCGGCGGAGAAGCCGGCGGCCAAAGAGACTGACGGCCGGGCCCTGCGCCCGACCGGATTACCATTGTACCCCTGGCGGGTAGGCCTATATAAACCCCCTAGGGCACCCATGCAAAGGGTTCCCAACCTGTTAGAACTAGACCAAACCATAGAAGAAGGAGAGAGCTAGCCTTGCCCTCTCCTACCTCTAGCATACAGCTCGAGGAGCGCCATTGTACTCACTTGTGCCTTTGTGATCATGCGGAGACCCTGCATAGCAGGACTAGGGGTGTTATCTCGTTGGAGAGCCTCGAACCTGGGTAAAGTACACCGGCGTTCGTGTCTATGCCTCATCCCGCTTCTGGGCACCGGCGACGTTCTACCCGCTCCCACCACGATAAGCCATCCATTGGCATATGTCGCACCCAACCCCCGACACATAAGATTAATCATACTCCAAATATGTGGGATCTAAAGTTGACACTCTTCCAAACCCACTTTCAATATTATTGCAACCACTATTATCAATCTCATATTCAACATGGGGCTTAAGTAAATTTTCAAGATCATAAGAAGAATCATCATGATCATTGCAACAAATAGTAGACATAGCAAAACTAGCATCCCCAAGCTTAGGGTTTTGCATATTACTAGCACAATTGACATCAATAGAATTTATAGTGAAATCATTGCAATCATGCTTTTTATTCAAGGAGCTATCGTCTATCTCTTCATAAAGCACTTCATCACAATTTTCAGATTCATGGATTTCAAGGAAAACCTCATATATATAATCTAGTGCACTCAACTCACTAGTAATTGGTTCATCATAATTGGATCTCTTAAAAAGATTAGCAAGTGGATGAGGATCCATAAACTGCTAGCAAGCAAAGATGCAAGCAAAAGGAAGGCACATGGAGACACGAGCAAACAAAAGGACGAACGGAAAGAGATGGCGAATAAAACGGCAAGGGTGAAGTGGGGGAGAGGAAAACGATAGGCAAATGGCAAATAATGTAAATGCGAGGGAGATGAGTTTGTGATGGGTACTTTGTGTGTCTTGACTTGAGCGAAGACCTCCCCGGCAACAGCGCCAGAAATCCTTCTTTCTACGTCTTGAGCTTGCGTTGGTTTTCCTTGAAGAGGAAAGGGTGATGCAGCAAAATAGCGTAAGTATTTCGCTCAGTTTTTGAGAACCAAGGTATCAATCAAGTAGGAGGCTCCTCAAAAGTTCGACGCACCTACACAAACAAACAATGCACACGCAACCAACGCAATAAATGGGTTGTCAATCCCTTCACGGCCACTTGCGAAAGTGAGATCTGATAGAGATAATATGATAAGATAAATATATTTTTGGTATTTTATAATATAGATGCAAAAAGTAATGATGCAAATAAAAGTAGATTGAAAGCTTATATGATAAAAGATAGACCCGGGGGCCATAGGTTTCACTAGTGGCTTCTCTCAAGATAGCATAAGTATTACGATGGGTGAACAAATTACTGTCGAGCAATTGATAGAAAAGCGAATAATTATGAGATTATCTAGGCATGATCATGTATATAGGCATCACGTACGCGACAAGTAGACCGACTCCTGCCCGCATCTACTACTATTACTCCACACATCGACCGCTATCCAGCATGCATCTAGAGTATTAAGTTCATAAGAACAGAGTAACACATTAAGAAAGATGACATGATGTCGAGGGATAGATGTCGGGGGTTTCTGATTCCACCAACACCTATGGGGACATGGCCCCTTTCGGTTCGGTGGGGGGCGGAGAGCGCACAAAGAGCGGATCGAGGCGGTGCACGCG
>NC_041382.1:669049416-669066298 GCF_002162155.2 Triticum dicoccoides | reverse complement strand
TTCGGGCCGCACGGATGCGTAAAACCCTACTGCTGCTTGTTTGTGCGTATTGAATCTTTTCTCAGGAGCGATCGACGCTACCAGACTGAGCGTAGGAGTGTTTCTGGTATCTCCAATGAGCCGAACTGGCCGAACCTCCTCTACGTTGCGCTTGGGCCTCCTTTTATACTTTCAAGGGGTTACCCACAGGTGGCAACGTAGACTAGAAGGGTAAAAATGGAAAAGGATGTGGTAGGTGCAGCTACCGCTACTATGGATACAGTGCACCCTACCTAACTCTGATGGCAGGGGACAAGGGGATTAAATGCCTGTCTGAGTCTCCTAAAAAGTGCAAAAGGTGACCGTTAGGAGCGCCACCGTTTGCCACGATGGGGTTCTCTTCATCTCCGCTTGCCACCACGTACCCCTAGCTGCACGGCCTCCTGCCACGTGTGCTTGGGAGAGTCCCAGAGCGACACATTAGCAGGTGTGCTGGAGCGTGGGCACGAAGTGGGGGTTTCCCGCGGCAAGCTCCTTGCCGCGGCCGTCGTCTTGTCGCGTCCGAAAGCTTGTCGCTCGCCGGATCTTGCCGGGACGCAGGGCGCGTCGCGGCAAGCTTTCTTGGTATGCCTTGAGTAGCCTTCCCGGCAAGCTCCTCTTGCCGGGGTCTTGTCTCTTCCCGGCAAGATCCTCTTGCCGGGGCCTTGTTTGGCCTTCCCGGCAAGCTCCTCTTGCCGGGGCCTTGGTTTGAGTACTTTGTTCTTGAATGGTCTTCAAGGGATCCAAGGAGGGTCTTGGCGGTCACCCGGAAAGCCTTGCCGCGGGGTGCTGCAACTGCCCGTGCACGAGTTCGGGATACTAGGGTACCCCTACTCTAGTACTACCCCTACTCTAGTACACCGACTGGAGCCCCCGGGGCTGGGCCATACACGGTGCCGAGCGCTGTTGGGCCAGGCCCAAAACAGTGCATGGGCACGCGCGGCCTAGGTCACGCCGAATCTAACTCCGTATCCACCGCGCCCCCCCGCAACGGCCCGCGTCAATCGCGGCGTCGTGGGAGAGATCGTGGGTGGTTATTTACTTGGATGGTCGAAACGTCCGCCCCGTCCCCCTTATAAGCAGGGGAAACAGGGGTATTTCCCCTATCTTCGCCATTTGCTGCTGCAATCTCAGAAACCTTCGCCGCCCTCTTCCGCTTCCAAAGTCGAAAGAGAGCAGCGCTCCGCTCCCATTGCCGTCGGCACCACCAGCGCCGTCGATCTCCCCATCGCCTCCTTGACCTGCCTCCTGAAAAGAGGGGCAGGAAAGGGATTACGGGCATCTTATCTTTTTAATTTGTAAGCCTTCGGGCCTTGGCTGTATCTAGAACTTGTAATCCTCTCTTTCATGTTTTTCATCCTCTATGGACTGTACCTGAGTGGGATGTTTTTTTTAATGAAAAGAGGATGCTTGCCGGGTTATTTGTCTCGTGAGCTAAACCCACGCCAAGGAGCGAATCCTTGGTATCCCTCGGACAGACATTTCATCTCCCGGCAACAGGCCCTACCGCCTTCCCACGTCGCTCAACCCTTCTCATGTTTTAGACGGCGGCAGGAACGAGGTGGGTGCGGTCTCCTCATTTCATCCCTTTGCTGCCGCGAATACGACCAAACTTGGCCCCGAGAACGAGCCCCAGGGCCTAGAGTCGAGGGAGCACGGCAGTTTCCGGGAAGAAATGTGGTTTTGCATTCCCCAGTCCATAAGAGGATGCATGATAAGGGATGAAAGACTTATCTAATATTGCAGCCCCCGGCAACTCTGGTTTGCCGTGGACGATTCTTGGCACTTGCAGCCCCCAGCGATACTGGCTTGCCGGGGAGGCTTTTATCCTCAGCAGAGAACTTTGTCGTTCTCGATGCCGGCTTCCGGCAAGCTGGTCGCCAGGCAGGCTTTTTTCTTCGGCAGAGAACTTTGACGTTCTCGATGCCGGCTTCCGGCAAGCTTGTTGCCAGGAAGGCTTTTATCTTCGGCAGAGAACTTTGACGTTCTCGATGCCGGCTTCCGGCAAGCTTGTTGCCAGGAAGGCTTTTACCTTCGGCAGAGAACTTTGACGTTCTCGATGCCGGCTTCCGGCAAGCTTGTTGCCAGGAAGGCTTTTACCTTCGGCAGAGAACTTTGACGTTCTCGATGCCGGCTTCTGGCAAGCTTGTTGCCAAAAAGGCTTTTGGCGAAGAACTTCGTTGTTCTTGACACCGGATCCCGGCAAGATCGTCACCGGAAAGGCTTATGGAGAAGAACTTCGCCGTTCTTGACGCCGGCTCCCAGCAAGATCATTGCCGGAAAGGCTTATGGCGAAGAACTTCGTCGTTCTTGACGCCGGCTCCCGGCGAGATCATTGCCGGAAAGGCTTACGGCGAAGAACTTCGTCGTTCTTGACGCCGGCTCCCAGCAAGATCGTCGCCGGAAAGGCTTATGGCGAAGAACTTCGTCGTTCTTGACGCCGGCTCCCGGCAAGATCATTGCCGGAAAGGCTTATGGCGAAGAACTTCGTCGTTCTTGACGCCGGCTCCTGGCGAGATTCTTGCCGGAAAGGCTTACGGCGAAGAACTTCATTGTTCTTGACGCCGGCTCCCGGCAAGATCATTGCCGGAAAGGCTTATGGCGAAGAACTTCGTTGTTCTTGACGCCGGCTTCCGGCAAGATCGTTGCCGGAAAGGCTTATGGCGAAGAACTTCGTCGTTCTTGACGCCGGCTTCCGGCAAGATCGTTGTCGGAAAGGCTTATGGCGAAGAACTTCGTTGTTCTTGACGCCGGCTTCCGGCAAGATCGTTGCCGGAAAGGCTTATGGCGAAGAACTTCGTCGTTCCTGACGCCAAAAAGATTGGCCCTAAGGGCGTTGCCAGCCCCCGGGCCATAACTGCGTTCAAACATAGCAAGTGATTAGTATCCGAAGTGCACTTAACTCGTTTGCGATTTTTGACTTCTGCTACATATTCCCTATGCCTGCTGGAATGCTTTCCGGTGCGTGTGATCCAGCCAGCAGCGCTTGAGGGAACGGGCCCTTAGCCTATTCGGGAACATCGCTTCCCGGAAAGGTTTACCTTCTTGGTTCTAGCGCAAACGCACAAGTTGCCGAGCGGACTCGAGGCAACATGGAGCGCAACTAGCCCCGAGAAGGCTCCTCGGCATACAGGTCTATGCAGAAATCTCAAATAAATAGCACATGCTATCTTCCTGTTCAACCCCTCTTTGTACGTCCACCCTACGCTTTCTAGGGAAACTTGCCGATGCAGGCACCCTTGCCGCGAGCGCCGAGTGCGGAACTTCGGCAGCCTGCTGGCGGGTTCGCTACCGACAAGCAATCTCGTCGCAACTAGTTGCAGCTCGCTTAAGTTGTTGAGCGGACTCGAAACAAAGTAAGGGCGCTAGCGGCTCACTTAATTTGCTGAGCGGACTCGAAGCAAAGTAAGGGCGCTAGCAGCTCACTTAAGTTGTTGAGCAGACTCGAAACAGAGTAAGGGCGCAACTAGCTACGAGTTGATTCCTCCGCGCACAGGTTTTCCGTACAAAGAGCAAGATCTCCGAGGCGGATAACCTTATACAGAAAGGAAATATCTAAAGTCCCGCGCGACTTAGCTTTTTCTGTTGCCGCACCGGCGTCGTTCTTTCGCTCGCCCGCTCCTTAGGAGCCATGACGATGAAGAACAGCCACCGCCGAAGCGCCCCTACCTGGCGCGCCAGAGATGTCGGGGGTTTCTGATTGCACCAACACCTATGGGGACAGGGCCCCTTTCGGTTCGGTGGGGGGCGGAGAGCGCACAAAGAGCGGATCGAGGCGGTGCATGCGGGGGGATTTTACCTAGCTTCGGGCCGCACGGATGCGTAAAACCCTACTGCTGCTTGTTTGTGCGTATTGAATCTTTGCTTAGGAGCGATCGGCGCTACCAGACTGAGCGTAGGAGTGTTTCTGGCATCTCCAATGAGCCGAACTGGCCGAACCTCCTCTACGTTGCGCTTGGGCCTCCTTTTATACTATCAAGGGGTTACCCACAGGTGGCAACGTAGACTAGAAGGGTAAAAATGGAAAAGGATGCGGTAGGTGCAGCTACCGCTACTGTGGATACAGTGCACCCTACCTAACTCTGACGGCAAGGGACAAGGGCATTAAATGCCTGTCTGAGTCTCCTAAACAGTGCAAAAGGTGACCGTTAGGAGCGCCACCGTTTGCCACGATGGGCTTCTCTTCATCTCCGCTTGCCACCACGTACCCCTAGCTGCACGGCCTCCTGCCATGTGTCCTTGGGAGAGTCCCAGAGCGACATGTTAGCAGGTGTGCTGGAGCGCGGGTATGAAGTGGGGGTTTCCCGCGGCAAGCTCCTTGCCGCAGCCGTCGTCTTGTCGCGTCCGGAAGCTTGTCGCTCGCCGGATCTTGCCGGGACGCAGGGCGCGTCGCGGCAAGCTTTCTTGGTATGCCTTGAGTAGCCTTCCCGGCAAGCTCCTCTTGCCGGGGTCTTGTCTCTTCCCAGCAAGATCCTCTTGCCGGGGCCTTGTTTGGCCTTCCCGGCAAGCTCCTCTTGCCGGGGCCTTGGTTTGAGTACTTTGTTCTTGAATGGTCTTCAAGGGATCCACGGAGGGTCTTGGCGGTCACCGGGCAAGCCTTGCCGCGGGGTGCTGCAACTGCCCGTGCACGAGTTCGGGATACTAGGGTACCCCTACTCTAGTACACCGACAATAAACTCATGCAATATGATATAAACCCCATTGTCGGTGTCAAAACCAGCGGATCTCGGGTAGGGGGTCCCGAACTGTGCGTCTAGGCGGATGGTAACAGGAGACAAGGGACACGATGTTTTTACCCAGGTTTGGGCCCTCTCGATGGAGGTAAAACCCTACTCCTGCTTGATTAATATTGATGATATGGGTAGTACAAGAGTAGATCTACCACGAGATCAGAGAGGCTAAACCCTAGAAGCTAGCCTATGGTATGATTGTTGTTCGTCCTACAGACTAAAACCCTCTGGTTTATATAGACACAGGAGAGGGCTAGGGTTACACCGAGTCGGTTACAATTGGAGGAGATCTACATATCCGTATTGCCAAGCTTGCCTTCCACGCCAAGGAAAGTCCCATCCGGACACGGGATGAAGTCTTCAATCTTGTATCTTCATAGTCCAAGAGTCCGGCCAAAGGTTACAGTCCGGCTACCCGGACACCCCTAATCCAGGACTCCCTCAGTAGCCCCCGAACCAGGCTTTAATGACAGCGAGTCCGGCGCGCAAATTGTCTTCGGCATTTCAAGGCTTTTGGCGAAGAACTTCGTTGTTCTTGACACCGGCTCCCGGCAAGATCGTCACTGGAAAGGCTTATGGCGAAGAACTTCGCCGTTCTTGACGCCGGCTCCCAGCAAGATCATTGCCGGAAAGGCTTATGGCGAAGAACTTCGTCGTTCTTGACGCCGGCTCCCGGCGAGATCATTGCCGGAAAGGCTTACGGCGAAGAACTTCGTCGTTCTTGACGCCGGCTCCCGGAAAGATCGTCGCCGGAAAGGCTTATGGCGAAGAACTTCGTCGTTCTTGACGCCGGCTCCCGGCAAGATCATTGCCGGAAAGGCTTATGGCGAAGAACTTCGTCGTTCTTGACGCCGGCTCCTGGCGAGATTGTTGCTGGAAAGGCTTACGGCGAAGAACTTCGTAGTTCTTGACGCCGGCTCCCGGCAAGATCATTGCCGGAAAGGCTTATGGCGGAGAACTTCGTTGTTCTTGACGCCGGCTTCCGGCAAGATCGTTGCCGGAAAGGCTTATGGCGAAGAACTTCGTCGTTCTTGACGCCGGCTTCCGGCAAGATCGTTGTCGGAAAGGCTTATGGCGAAGAACTTCGTTGTTCTTGACGCCGGCTTCCGGCAAGATCGTTGCCGGAAAGGCTTATGGCGAAGAACTTCGTCGTTCCTGACGCCAAAAAGATTGGCCCTAAGGGCGTTGCCAGCCCCCGGGCCATAACTGCGTTCAAACATAGCAAGTGATTAGTATCCGAAGTGCACTTAACTCGTTTGCGATTTTTGACTTCTGCTACATATTCCCTATGCCTGCTGGAATGCTTTCCAGTGCGTGTGATCCAGCCAGCAGCGCTTGAGGGAACGGGCCCTTAGCCTATTCGGGAACATCGCTTCCCGGAAAGGTTTACCTTCTTGGTTCTAGCGCAACCGCACAAGTTGCCGAGCGGACTCGAGGCAACATGGAGCGCAACTAGCCCCGAGAAGGCTCCTCGGCATACAGGTCTATGCAGAAATCTCAAATAAATAGCACATGCTATCTTCCTGTTCAACCCCTCTTTGTACGTCCACCCTACGCTTTCTAGGGAAACTTGCCGATGCAGGCACCCTTGCCGCGAGCGCCGAGTGCGGAACTTCGGCAGCCTGCTGGCGGGTTCGCTACCGACAAGCAATCTCGTCGCAACTAGTTGCAGCTCGCTTAAGTTGTTGAGCGGACTCGAAACAAAGTAAGGGCGCTAGCGGCTCACTTAATTCGCTGAGCGGACTCGAAGCAAAGTAAGGGCGCTAGCAGCTCACTTAAGTTGTTGAGCAGACTCGAAACAGAGTAAGGGCGCAACTAGCTACGAGTTGATTCCTCCGCGCACAGGTTTTCCGTACAAAGAGCAAGATCTCCGAGGCGGATAACCTTATACAGAAAGGAAATATCTAATGTCCCGCGCGACTTAGCTTTTTCTGTTGCCGCACCGGCGTCGTTCTTTCGCTCGCCCGCTCCTTAGGAGCCATGACGATGAAGAACAGCCGCCGCCGAAGCGCCCCTACCTGGCGCGCCAGAGATGTCGGGGGTTTCTGATTGCACCAACACCTATGGTGACAGGGCCCCTTTCGGTTCGGTGGGGGGCGGAGAGCGCACAAAGAGCGGATCGAGGCGGTGCATGCGGGGGGATTTTACCTAGCTTCGGGCCGCACGGATGCGTAAAACCCTACTGCTGCTTGTTTGTGCGTATTGAATCTTTGCTCAGGAGCGATCGATGCTACCAGACTGAGCGTAGGAGTGTTTCTGGCATCTCCAATGAGCCGAACTGGCCGAACCTCCTCTACGTTGCGCTTGGGCCTCCTTTTATAATATCAAGGGGTTACCCACAGGTGGCAACGTAGACTAGAAGGGTAAAAATGGAAAAGGATGCGGTAGGTGCAGCTACCGCTACTGTGGATACAGTGCACCCTACCTAACTCTGACGGCAGGGGACAAGGGCATTAAATGCCTGTTTGAGTCTCCTAAACAGTGCAAAAGGTGACCGTTAGGAGCGCCACCATTTGCCACGATGGGCTTCTCTTCATCTCCGCTTGCCACCACGTACCCCTAGCTGCACGGCCTCCTGCCATGTGTGCTTGGGAGAGTCCCAGAGCGACACGTTAGCAGGTGTGCTGGAGCGCGGGTATGAAGTGGGGGTTTCCCGTGGCAAGCTCCTTGCCACAGCCGTCGTCTTGTCGCGTCCGGAAGCTTGTTGCTCGCCGAATCTTGCCGGGACGCAGGGCGCGTCGCAGCAAGCTTTCTTGGTATGCCTTGAGTAGCCTTCCCAGCAAGCTCCTCTTGCCGGGGTCTTGTCTCTTCCTGGCAAGATCCTCTTGCCGGGGCCTTGTTTGGCCTTCCCGGCAAGCTCCTCTTGCCGGGGCCTTGGTTTGAGTACTTTGTTCTTGAATGGACTTCAAGGGATCCACGGAGGGTCTTGGCGGTCACCGGGCAAGCCTTGCCGCGGGGTGCTGCAACTGCCCGTGCACGAGTTCGGGATACTAGGGTACCCCTACTCTAGTACACCGACAATAAACTCATGCAATATGATATAAACCCCATTGTCGGTGTCAAAACCAGCGGATCTCGGGTAGGGGGTCCCGAACTGTGCGTCTAGGCGGATGGTAACAGGAGACAAGGGACACGATGTTTTTACCCAGGTTTGGGCCCTCTCGATGGAGGTAAAACCCTACTCCTGCTTGATTAATATTGATGATATGGGTAGTACAAGAGTAGATCTACCACGAGATCAGAGAGGCTAAACCCTAGAAGCTAGCCTATGGTATGATTGTTGTCCGTCCTACAGACTAAAACCCTCTGGTTTATATAGACACAGGAGAGGGCTAGGGTTACACCGAGTCGGTTACAATTGGAGGAGATCTACATATCCGTATTGCCAAGCTTGCCTTCCACGCCAAGGAAAGTCCCATCCGGACACGGGATGAAGTCTTCAATCTCGTATCTTCATAGTCCAAGAGTCCGGCCAAAGGTTACAGTCCGGCTACCTGGACACCCCTAATCCAGGACTCCCTCAGTAGCCCCCGAACCAGGCTTTAATGACAGCGAGTCCGGCGCGCAAATTGTCTTCGGCATTTCAAGGCGGGTTCTTCTCCAAATTCTATGTACCTGTTGAATAGTGTCCGGCTTCTTGTGAATATTGCGCTCCTTGGCTTCCGCGCCCAATAATGGCCATCTTCCATGTGTCAAATGAATGCAAAAAGCCAGGGTGTTTTTACATTTACCCCCTAGCTGCATAAATGAGCTGCCTATTAAAGAGACGAGGATTTAGATCCAAATCACACCATCTTCCCTTTGCGAGCTTTCATCGGAGCGCATCCGACAGAGATCCATTCCATCATGGCCGGTCGTCGCAGCTCATCCTCTCGCCCTCCCAGTCCTCAGCCTGGAGATTGGGAGAGATGTTCCATCCCACACAGCGAGCTAGTGACGCTCCAAACCAAGGGATTTCTTCCCCCAGCCTACATGGTCCCGGTTCGAGCAGAGCTTGCCACCTATAATGGCGGAGAGCAAGTGGAGAGCGTCCTTAATCCCTCCAAAGGAGAGCGGGTATGCCTTTCCCCTTATTTGATAAGAGGGCTCGGATTTCCAATTCATCCATTTCTCCGGGGGCTGCTGGAGTTCTATGGCCTCCAGCTGCACAATCTGACGCCAGCCTCCATATTGCATATCGCGGGCTTCGTAGCCCTTTGCGAGCTATTTCTGGGATGTGAGGCACATTTCGCGCTTTGGAAGAAGCTGTTCTGCCTTGTGCCCCATTCTCAGAAGGGGTCGGTATATCAAGTGGGCGGAGCCGAAGTATGGTGCATCGCCGGGACCGGATATCTATCCGGAACCCCAAAGAAGGCGTCCGAAGACCAGCCTTCAGAATGGTTTTATATAGAAGATATCCCCCTGCCGTATCCTATTCGGATCGGCCTCCCTGAGTTCGATAATGCTCCCTTGAAGAAGCGCCTAAGCTGGCGTCCACGGAGCCCTCAGAAGGAAAATGACAAGGACGTTCTTTACCTGGTGAGCCGGATAAGGTTGTTAGCTCATTCCGGACTGACCATGATCGAGGTCATGGCCACATGCATTATGCGGGGGGTGCAGCCGCTTCAGTATAGAGGCCACCCCATGTGGGATTTCAGCGGGGAGGATGATGCCACCCGCTGCAGCCGTAAGGGGCCAGAATCGGTTGCCGCTCTGATGAAGATCTTGTTCGCTTTGTACAAGGGAGAAGAAGAGGAATTTCTCCGCGTCAATTCACAGGGCGGATTTTCTATGTACAATCCTCCAATCTGGGTAAGCGGACACTTCTTTTTGCCCATCCGTTCCATATTTCCATAGTTAAGTATCCTATCTTGTGATTTCGATGCAGGAACTGCGTCACGCCGTAAAGGAGATAAACAGCCCTCCTCCACAACCCGAGGATCCAGAATGGTCCCTCGACCCGGCCTCCCAAGAGGATCCAGACATATCTGTGGAGCTGATCGATGGGGTATTTTACCAATTGAGCAATGACAACGTCTTGGTGGCCATTACGGCTGATTATCCTGGACTGCTCCCAGCCTCACAGGTAACTGAGACCGAAGTCCCAATACTTCGAAGATGATCCGTCCGTGCTTATTTTTTATCACCGTATACCAATGGTGTTTTGTAGGGGAGGATCTCAAGGCGGAATGCCAAGCCTGCGGCGACTAGCCAACAAGGGACCGCGAGGGTGGGCAGGCTAAAAAGACACGCAGTCCGGATCGAGACACCGGCACAGCAATAAGGCGCGCCGTCTTATTCCAAGGTATTATTCTTACGAGGCATACTAACGCCCGTGCTCTTTTTAGGAAAAAGAGCGCTCGCCGGACTATATCCGGAGAGGTTGCCAATCGCGCCGACACCAGCCAGGCTCCAAAGCTAGGTCCAGAAGCAGAGGCGAACACGAGGCGTGCGTCGGACGCTCCTCCGACAGAGGATGTGGACAGACTGTCCGCCACCAATTCCGAGGTGGAGAGTGCCATAAACCACAGGCGCCACCGGACAGTTCTTCGCGACGCTTGTTTCTCCCAAGAGGCATTGGATGCCTTCAACTCGGGAGATGCGTACCTCCGTGCCGCTCAAAATGGTCTAACCAGGGCCACGGAGCAGTATGTAAAAGAAATACGGGTGAGAAAATTTGATGATTATATATACATGAGTAGCCCTTGAGACTTGAAACAGTTAGAATAACTGATTTAAGGATCATTTGTTATGTAGGTTCTTACAGAAAAGAATACCCAATTGTCCCGGGAGCTAGAAGAGTGCAAAGCCCAACTTCAGGCCACACTAGCCACAGCAGGGGAGCTCAAGAAGACCCCCTCTGGCACTATATGCCTCAATTGATAAGCATCATGTAGAGTGCAGCGTGTATGCAAGTCTGACAATAAAATTGCAGATGGCACCGGATTAGATCCGGATAAGCAGCAACTCCTACGCCAGCTAAAGGCTGGTGAGAGCGTGCTTACAAAGGTGAGGCAGGACAAGAATGATCTCCAAGATGCCAACACCCAGCTGGGCGTGGAACTAAAGGATGTTCGCGCCCAACTGTCGAACTCCATTAAGGAGAATCGGCGGCTTCGACACGACATATTTAGTAAGTGCTTGAACGAACTTTGAAAAAGAGTTCAGCGAGGAAGTTGACTAACAGAGTTATGTCTGTAGGTATGCTAACAGGTCGTCCTGCAGAGGAAATACCTGGTTCTACGGGTGACCTTCTTCCCGAGCTCTCCCAACTGCACGAACGAGTTCGGCAGGTGATGCAAGGCGTCGCCCAGGCATTGTGGCCATCAGTGTCCGTGCCCGAAGGCCTTGGAGAGCTTGCAGAGAAGCTGAAGGGAGCACGGTGGCGCTTCTGATTATGGAAGATATCGGCCTGCCGTCAAGGCGCCAGGGAGGCCTGGGCCATGGTGAAGATGCGGTACACGAAGGCTTACCCGAACCACATGGCCGAGGTCGGACCTGTGGGGCCTAATGGGAAGGAGATCCCTGTGAGCTTAGTGTACGGCCAAGTAGAATTGGCCGCAAAATATTCCCAACAGGACTATAAACTAGACAGCTTGTTGGATGGTATTGAAGAGGAATTTACCCAATCAAATTGACTATGTAATTTAAGATGACATGTAAAATGCCTTTTAGCCGGATTGTAGATCGTTTGTCATAGCGGACCTTTTCGCTTCAACCTCGGGACCCGATAGTCCGGAGTGTGTCCGAATAACCTCTCGGTTATGTAAGAACCAGGGCATTAATGGAGACCAGGCGTAGGGGTCATTAGTGCTTGAACAGACAAGTGTGCAACTAGTTATGTTATATTACATGGTTAGTAAGAAACATCTTCCAGGGATAATAGTTCCGTTAGGGGTTCCTTTCCTTGGGAGGCATGCCCTAAAGTGCATGTCCGGACTGCGAAAAAAGCAGAAAAACATCTGGGGGCGGATAAATAAACAAGTGAGAAATCATCTTTAGTTCACCGACCGAATATTCCCTTAAGAACGTTAGCTTTCGGCTTCACCCAGTCTGAGGTACACATCCAGTTGACCCGGCAGTAACAATCGCAGAGGTTCTCCCCTTATGCCCTAGCCGAATTAACGAGAACATAGGGCATAAATACAAGAGCCAGGCAACCGAGCTTGGCCAAAACTTAAGTCATATCGATGCATATAATGGTGAATAAAAGGTACATGCGGAAGTATGACACATGTGTTGGGCATGAAGCCCGTATAAATAAGCTTCTGTTAAAGAATCCCCCAGGTATAAGGAACGCGGATAGCGCGTCCGTTATGTGCAAACAAGACACACATGGGCCCCTAAAGGCTGTGAGAAAAAAGAAAGGGAGAAAAATCTAGGACGGATAGTGTATAAAAAAGGGACGGAGGAAGGAGACGAACTCAGAGTCCGGCGCTAGGCGTAGAATCTTCGGAGTCAGGCTGCGTTCCATGGGTTCGGCTCAAGTCGATTATCCGATGCATCCCGCAGACGGTATGCTCCACCAGTCAGGACTTGGTCAATAATGAAGGGACCTTCCCATTTGGGCATCAGTTTGTCCTTTTTCTTATCCGGCAGGCATAGAACTAACTCGCCAACATTGTAAGTTTTGGCCCGTACTTCTCTGCTCTGGTATCTTCGAGCCTGCTGTTGATAGAATGCGGAATGGGCTTTTGCCACGTCACGCTCCTCCTCCAAGGCGTCCAAACTGTCCTGCCGATCGAGCTCGGCTTCTCTTTCTTCGTACATGCGCACTTGAGGTGAGTCATCACTAGTAGGAAAAGGCCTACTAATGGCGCACCAGTTTTGCCTACTAATGGCGCATCACTGTTGCGCCATTAGTAGCACGCCACTAGTAATTTTTACTAATGGCGCACCACTGGTGCGCCATTAGTATCTGGTATACTAATGGCGCACCATCGAGTGCGCCATTAGTATATAACACCATGCGCCATTAGTGTGCCTCCCAGGGGCCATATTTAACCATGTGCTTTGGCACACTATGGCGCACTGTGGATGGATGCGCCATTAGTATACTTGGCATACTAATGGCGCACTCTGTAGTGATGCGCCATTAGTATGAATATTAGGTTTTATTTTTTTTACTTTTCTGATTTTTGCACATGTTACAAAATATATTATTTGACAGAATATAGACAGTACCACACAGCAACAGCAGATTCATCAAATACAATAGAAGATTAGTCTCCGAATACAATTCATCATATTAGTCTCCGAATTCAAAAGACCGAACAAAGATAAAACATTACAAGTCTCGAGACCGCGAGTATCGAGTTTGTCGGAAGTAGTACTAATCCTAACAAGTCCTACTAATCATCATCATACAACTTCTACTCGTTATTCATAACAAGTCATACGATCATCATCTTGATAGTCATCGAACCAACCCTACTTAATTGTTCTTAGCACATGATCATCAATATTAGGCAGGACCTAAATACCCTATTTAAGCTAAAATAGCATAAAACAATATAGACCCTGACTCTCCATTATGGAGAATGGAGAACATCCTATCTCCAATTCTTGCGCTTCGCTTCCTTTTGCTTCTAAGAAGCTCCTTACGACTGCCATACATTTTTTCCATCCTTTGATTTTCATGTCTCCACTTCTTTTAGAAATCTCATATGGACAGTTGAGATTCGTAGGACGACCTGGCTGTATGTTCAAAACATTAACACTACCTTTCAGGTACATCATATGAGGCACACAATTCTCTGGGATTATCTGTTGAAAAACATAGTAATAACTTCATAGTTAGCAATGATGTGCTAGTTTTAGAAGTATGCAAAAGATGCACGGATGTCGTAATAGTAAAAATCTTACCAGGGTATCTCCATGGTAGTTATTGTACTTGAACACATGCACTAGTGGCACGTATTTACCATAATGTTGAGGAGTTTTTTTGTGGATAATGTAATTCTCAATGTCAGTACAAAATCCGACCAGATGAGTTTTCTCCTTGTAAGTTGTTAATTCGGAGCCATCGGTGTAGTGGGTTTTGTCTACCATCTCCCGCACATTCTTTGAACAATAAAAATAAGCTGTCAATGGAAATAAGCTGTAAACTATTTTGAAATAAACAATATAAATTAGCTAATAACTATGTTTGAGAAACTCACATAGCGGTAGAACTGGAGGCGTATCAACAAGGACCCAAATGTCCATATTGTCTTGGTTGATGTCAGGATTACCAAGATCCATGGTGATAAGCATACCCTCATCAAAACCATACATCTTGCAAAATGCTTCCCAATTTTTGCAACCAAAATGGGTCACGCTCTTAGAATTATATAGATTTACTTCAAAGTCCACATCGTGATGAGTCCTTAGGTGAATTTTCTTTGTTTCAGAAATTTCATGGTCTTCAAAATCCATCCTCTCCAAGACATAACGTCTTGCCTAGCATGGGATAAGCTATACTCGAATTTTAAAAGATGAAAATTACACATTGAAATAGTTTAAGTCATGCTTAATTATGAAAATAACACTTGTCGTCGTTATGTACCGTTTCAACTTCGAAGGTCTCCTCGAGCTTAATGCTGAAGCGCCGATCATCGTCCAGGTGACGCATGTCGCACAAACCTCAATCGTCGTGGCACCAGTCGCACTCCGCCGGGAGAGTTTTGTCGTCCCTTTCGTCGTCCGATGATGATGACAACATATCCTACGTTCATAATTCAAAACTACATCTTTTAGGGTTTGTCGACACCGAGGCATCCTAAAAGCTAAGCTTTTTATCATTTAGGGTTTGTCGATGCTGAGGCACCCTAAAAGCCTAAGCTTTCATCATTTAGGTTCTTATCGACACCGAGGCACCCTAAAAGTCAAGGTTTTATCATTTAGGGTTTGTTGACGTTGAGTCACCCTAAAAGCCTAAGCGTACATCATTTAGGTTCTCATCGACACCGAGGCACCCTATAGAAGCCAACTTACGTTTTCATCATTTAGGGTTTATCGATGCCGAGGCACCCTAGGTTGGGCCTAATCACTTGGCACTAATCACTTGGCTCTATTGCCACCTATGTTGGGTTTATCATCTAGGGTTTAGGGCCTAATCACTTGGCTCTATTGCCACCTATGGTTTAATGCAGCAAGAATGGCGGGGCAGTTGATCCTACTTAACTAAGTACTAAGATACCCCGGCCCATGCATTAGTCGCAAGTACCCCATATGTCTTATTTTTAGCAAAGTCATGTTAAAATTCACGGAAAATTTCGACATGACCTTTACTGAAAATAGGACATATGGAGTACCCGAATTTGCTGGAACGGAAGTTAATCGACATTCCGGCAAACTCAAGGGCCTCTCAGGGTACAGCAGCAGCATCACAAGTTGACAAAATTCCCAAGTAGTACAGGAGCATCAACACAAGTAGTACCAATGAACATATAGTCCAGCAACTTGAAAAAGCTGAAGTTCTCAGCATGAAGTAAACAGGAGTATCCAGAATAGTTATTTTCTTGATCTCAAGTTTGAGATATACGATAGTGATAGATGTAAGGAGCAGAACAATGCCAAAGCCACAACCTCAAATCAGGAACAAATAAAAACACAAACTACAAATTGATGCGATCTAAATATACTTTTCCCTTACAACAAAATAGCACTGTGATTTACAATGTAATACTCCAAGCTGAGCTGAATATTTTCAAAGGTAGGACTATTTAGTTCATGAAACATAACATAAAATTTTGTTTCCTCTTGTTCAGTAATAATTAGTCTTTTTAATGAATAACTATGGTATTTGATTTCTGCTGGTTTATTTAGAAACAAAAGATCCCCAAGTCAAAAAACCATAATCCTGGAACACTTCAGGCGCACTTGAATTTCAAATTCTGTTGGTTTCTGTTGTTTATATTTAAATAAACAGTGCAACTTCAGTAACATGGAACTAAGAGCAGAATAGTTATTTGGGGCACTAGCTAGCCAGACACCACCAATTATCAAACTTAGTTGTTAGCTGAATATTTCAAAGCAGATTTAGGTACAGATGTCACCCATACTACCTTGGTTGGAACAGTCAATGCAATCTACTAGGACAGTAATAAGGCATGCATTTACAAGTTTAAGAAAAGTCTATAGATCTTGCTTCAGTTAATCTGCAAGGAAGCCTATAGATCTTGCTCGAATGCAGTAGCAAAATGAAGAGGAAAAACTGAAGATTACTGTGAATAACAATGTACAGTAGCAAACTCAAACTAAATCCAGTAACCATCTGAATTTACAGTAGATTTTCTACTCCAAGTTCAAGCCCAAACATCTGAATTACTTTAGCTAAGACTGCACATTTCTGAACTTGTTTCAATTGTTGAACATGTTTCAATTGGAAACCTCGACGGAGCACCAGGTGGAAGAGGAGAGCAGCAGGGGGAGAGGGGAAGCTCACCGGGTGGCACAAGGAGGCCGGCGAAAGCTTAGTAGCAGCAGAGGGTGGCGGTGCCCGAGGGGGAAGACGAGGGCGATGTAGCGGAGACGAGCTCGAGGCCGGGGTCAGGGAGGACGAAGTGGAGCTCGTGGACTTGCCGCCGAGGTGCGGGGACGGCGATGGCCGCGGCTAACACGGCGACGACGCTCGGGATCTGGCGGAGAAGGCAAGCGGGGGAGAGGGCGAGAGGGCGAGCACGGTGGCGCGACTATGGCGTCGGCCGGGCAGCGGAAGGAGGGGGCGTGCATGAGGGTGTGGTGAGGGGGGGATCGAAGTGGATCTGGCATGGGAGGGACAAAGGGATCGGTCGAATTAGCAATGGCGCACCCCAGAGCGGTGCGCCATAAGTAATCTTTTTTCTGATAGCAATGGCGCACCACCCAGAGGTGCGCCATAAGTAACTTTTTTTCATAAGTAATTTTTTTTGTTGCATCTAATAATTTTTTATAAAATGCATATGAATATGAAACAGTAATAATTTTTTTATAAAAACAGTAATATTTTTTTAAAAATATCATCAAATTTGTTATTTGAAAATATTTATGAATCGAAAAAATATCATCAAATTTATTATTTGAAAATATCATCAACTTTGTTATTTGAAAATATAAACAAATTTATTTTTTTGGATTTTTAGTTGCATTCATTTGTGACGGTGGAGCGGGGGAGGGTGCGGGGGGTTGGCGGC
>NC_041382.1:669028141-669049012 GCF_002162155.2 Triticum dicoccoides | reverse complement strand
GGTGGAGCGGGGGAGGGTGCGGTGGGTCGTCGGCGGCGGTGGAGCGGGGGAGGGTGCGGGGGGTCGGCGGCGGCAGCGTGGGTCGGGGCAGTGGGGGGAATTAGCTAGGGGGGCGAGGGAGAGGGATGAAGGGGATCTGGCGAGAGGGAGGGAATTAGCTAGGGGGAATCTTACTAATGGTGCACCTGCGGATGGTGCGCCATTAGTAATCTTATTTTTACATAGCAATGGCACACCAGGCAGAGGTGCGCCATTAGTAATCTTTTTTTTACATAGCAATGGCGCACCAGGCAGAGGTGCGCCATTAGTAATCTTTTTTTATATATAGCAATGGCGCACCAGCGAGAGGTGCGCCATAAGTAATTTTTTTTTCTTGCATGTAATAATTTTTTAGAAAATGAATATGAATATGAAACAGTAATATTTTTTTATAAAAACAGTAATAATTGTTGTTTAACAACAATTGTAGTCTACATGTTATTATTATTATTTTTAAAAAATGAAGAGGGGAGAGGAGGCGCGGGTGGGATCGAGATCGAGATGGAGGGGGGATCGAGATCGAGATGGAGGGGGATCGAGATCGAGTGTCCTCATGAATATTCAATATTTTATCATATTGAATATGAAAAAATATCATCAAATTTGAAAAAATATTCATGAATTCAAAAAGTGCACATGAAATTTAAAAATATTCATGATATCAAAAAGTGCCCATGATATTTAAAAATATTCATGATATCAAAATATATACTAATGGCGCACTTCTACAGGGTGCGCCATTAGTAGTTTAAACTAGTAATGGCGCACTGTGAGGCGGTGCGCCATGAGTAGTTTTGCAAAAAAAAAGAATTAAAAAAATTCAGTACTGGCGCACTCCCTGTCTGGTGCGCCATTACTAGTTAGAACTAGTAATGGCGCACTTTGGTAGGATGCGCCATTAGTATGTATGTAACAATAAAAAAGATTATCACTAGTGGCGCACCTGTTTTCTGGTGCGCCATTAGTGTCTTCCACACTAATGGCGCATCACCAACTGGTGTGCCATTAGTATATAGTAGTGGCGCACTGCTTCCCTGGTGCGCCATTAGTGTCAATCCTATCTATAGCCCTTTTCCTAGTAGTAGGGTAGAACCGCCTCTGCGTTGTATACCATGAAGAATCGTGTGTATCCGGTGGTGTGATTCGGCGTGGACCGCAGCCCCCAGAGTACGGAGTCGAGCTCCTCTACCCAGTGCGTGTTAGATTCCTTGAGGGACCGCACTAATCTGGGTTTGATGCCGCTCATGATAAGACCATTTGCTCGCTTGACCTGACCGTTAGTTTGAGGGTGATAGACTGAAGCGTAATCGAGCTTGATGCCCGTATTTTTGCACCAGAGTTTTACCTTGTCGGCCGTAAAGTTCGTGCTGTTATCAGTGATGATGCTGTGGGGGACGTCGTAACGGTGTACGACCCCGGATATGAAGTCTATCACTGGTTCGGATTCGGCCGTCTTAACAGGCTTGGCTTCTATCCATTTGGTGAACTTGTCCACCATGACCAGCAAGTATTTTTTCTTATGGGTTCCTCCTTTAAGGGGTCCAACCATGTCAAGCCCCCAGACCGCGAAGGGCCAGGTGATGGGGATAGTATGGAGGGCGGTGGGTGGCATATGGCTTTGGTTTGCAAAAGGCTGGCAACCAACGCATCATTGGACTAAGTCCTGAGCGTCTGCCCAGGCCGTCGGCCAATAAAAGCCTATACGAAAGGCCTTGCTTACAAGGGCCCGAGCTGCAGCGTGGTGACCACCGAGTCCGGCATGAATTTCAGCCAGAAGATTCCGCCCTTCCTCTTCGAAGATGCACCTTTGAGGGACTCCGGTGGTTCTTTTCTTATAAAGCTCTCCCTCATGGACTTTATAGGCTTTAGATCACCGCACTATGCAGCGTGCCTCGTTTTGGTCCTCGGGAAGTTCCTGCCTAGTAAGGTAGGCTAGGAATGATTCTGTCCACGGGGCGATGACGTCCATTATTTCGTGGGCGGAAGATGTTATTTCATTTGCAGATCCTCCAATTATGTCAGAGTGTTCGGTGTCGGGTAGTGCGGTTGGGTCCAGGCTGTTACTTCCGACTTCCCCTTCCCATACTACGGATGGCTTGAACAGCCTCTCCAAGAAGATGTTGGGGGGGACTGCATCTCATTTTGCGCCAATGCGTGCCAAGACATCTGCCGCCTGGTTGTTTTCCTGAGCTATATGATGAAATTCGAGCCCCTCGAACCGAGCTGACATTTTTAGGACGACGTCGCGGTAAGCTACCATTTTTGGATCCTTGGCATCAAAGTCTCCATTTATTTGGGATATCGCGAGGTTCGAATCCCCGCGCACCTCTAGGCATTGAATGCCCATGGATACTGCCATCCAGAGACCGTGCAGAAGGGCCTCATATTCGGCTGCATTGTTGGAGTCCGTATACATTATCTGGAGTACGTATTCAACTGTATCTCCTGTCGGGGACGTCAGAACGACGCCAGCCTCCAGACCAGCCAACATTTTGGAGCCGTCGAAGTGCATAATCCAATTGGAATATGTGTCGTACTCTTTAGGGAGTTCGGCTTCCGTCCATTTGGCGACGAAGTCGGCCAAGACTTGTGACTTGATAGCTCGTCGTGGCTTGTAAGTTATGTCGAGCGGGAGGAGCTCAATGGCCCATTTGGCAATCCTGCCCATCGCGTCGCGGTTGTTTATAATATCATTAAGTGGTACTTCCGAGGCTATCATGATTGAACACTCTTGAAAGTAGTGTCGTAGCTTCCGAGATGCGATAAATACCGTGTACGCTATCTTTTGATAATGCGGGTACCGTGACTTGCATGGAGTAAGGATAGTGGACACATAGTAAACCGGCTTTTGAAGGGGGAATTTGTGTCCGTCCGTTTCTCGTTCGACGACGAGCACTGCGCTTACAACATGATGAGTCGCCGCAATGTATAATAGCATAGGTACGCCAGTGTTTGGCGCGGCCAGGACTGTGTTTGTTGCCAATATTGCTTTTATTTCGTCGAGTCCGGCCGTGGCGGCATCCGTCCACTCAAAGTGTTCGGTGTGTCGGACGAGGCGATAAAGGGGTAATGCCTTTTCTCCCAAGCGAGAGATAAAGCGGCTTAGAGCCGCCACGCATTTGGTTAATTTTTGTATTTGTTTGAGGTCCTTTGCGATATCCAATTGTGATAGAGCATGGGTCTTGGCTGGGTTTGCTTCAATTCCTCTACCGGATACAATGAAGCCCAAGAGCTTTCCGGCTGGTACGCTGAAAACGCATTTTTTCGGGTTGAGCTTGATGTCGTATGTTCGAAGGTTATCGAATGTGAGCCTCAAGTCGTCTACTAGAGATTCGACATGCTTGGTTTTGACGACCATGTCATCTATGTATGCCTCCACTGTTTTGCCGATCTGGTTTGCCAGACATGTCTGAATCATGCGCTGATATGTTGCGCCGGTGTTTTTGAGCCCGAAGGGCATTGTGTTGAAGCAGAATGAGCCGTATGGAGTGATGAATGCCGTTGCGGCTTGGTCTGGCTCTGCCATCTTAATTTGATGGTAGCCGGAGTACGCGTCGAGGAAACACAATGAATCGTGTCCGGCGGTGGCGTCGATAATTTGATCAATGCGGGGGAGGGGGAAGGGATCCTTTGGGCAAGCCTTGTTAAGGTCCTGAAAATCGACACACAGGCGCCAGGATTTGTCCTTCTTTGGTACCATCACCAGGTTTGCTAGCCAGTCTGGATGTTTTATATCTCTGATGAATCCGGCCTCCAATTGCTTGGCTAGGTCCTCTCCCATGGCTTGTCTCTTAGGTTCGGAGAAACACCGAAGAACCTGCTTGACTGGCTTGAATCCCTTTAGGATATTTAGGCTGTGCTCGGCCAGCCTGCGTGGGATTCCTGGCATGTCTGGAGGGTGCCAGGAAAAAATGTCCCAGTTCTCGCGTAGGAACTCTCGTAGTGCGGCGTCTACATCAGGTTTTAATTGTGCCCCGATGGAAGCTGTTTTTGTAGGGTCCGTTGGATGGACTTGGAATTTGACTATTTCGTCCGCCGGTTTAAAGGAGGTGGACTTGGATATTTTGTCGAGTATCACATCGTCCCTATTCACCATGGAGCGCAGCGCAATCAGTTCCTCGGCCGCTAGGGCTTCGGATAATGCCTTGAGGGCCAGTGCGGCTGTCTTACTTTCTGCGCGGAGTGCTATGTCTGGATCACTAGCAAGAGTGATGATTCCATTGGGTCCAGGCATTTTGAGCTTCATGTACCCGTAATGGGGTATAGCTTGGAAGATTGTAAATGCCTCCCACCCTAATAGAGCGTGGTATCCGCTACTGAACGAGGCCACATGGAACATGACTTCTTCGGACCTGTAATTATCCGGCGTGCCGAACACCACATCTAGTGTGATTTTTCCTGTACAACGCGCTTCCCGACTGGGGATTATTCCTCTAAAGGTTGTACTGCTTCGCTCAATGCGGTTCTAGTCTATTTCCATTTTTCGAAGGGTTTCCTCATAAGTGAGGTTCAATCCGCTGCCACCGTCCATGAGTACTTTGGTGAGTCGAAAGCCGTCCACTATTGGACTGAGGACCAATGCGGCTGGTGCTCGGGCTGTTCGGAATTTTGGTTCGTCACTGGCATTAAAAGTGATGGCAGTGTTACTCCATGGGTTTATTGTGCCACATGGTAGACTTCGACAAGGCTGCAGAGTGTTCGTTTTCGCATATTATTTGATGAGAAAGTCTCAAAGACTGTTAGTACCGTACTGGTATCCCTAGGCTGGCGCTCCGCGGCTTCTGGGTTTAGAAGATCTTCGCCACTTTTGGCCACCTGCCGGAGTATCCAACATGCTCTAAGGCTATTAGTTGGTGTGGCACCCTCTGTACTATGAATTTTATAGGGTCCATTGAGCCAACCCTCTAGTATGGTTCCATGCCCTATAGAGGGTTTTTGCTTTTTGGTGTTTAACCCGGGTGTCTGGCGATAATGCACCCTTTTATTTCGGACTGGGTTTGTATTCGGGGCTGGATTGTCCCAAAATTTTATTTCGGTTTTCTAGGCGCTTTCCATCGCACAGTACTTTCGTACTATGGACGCCAAGTCGGTGAAGCGTGTAATTTCACGGCGACTTATGGCGTTGAGGATTCTCTTGTCCGTGCAATTATTGCAGAAGAATGAAATTGCGTCTTCCTCGCGGCAGTCCTTTATCTTGTTCATGACCAGGAGGAATCTGGCCCAGTAATGGTGTACTGTTTCTTCGGGCTCTTGCCTAATTTGGGATAGATCGCATATGTTTGGGTGGGTGGGTGGAATTGAATCCGAAACCTCGCCCAATCTGAGACTCGGGGGCCAAGGAGTTTCCGAACTCGGAAGTTTGGATTCTTAGATGTTGTCCAATGAATTTGGCCCGCTGCCTGACTTTAGGTTCAGGTCTTGAGTGACGTCCTCCCCTCCGCGGATATCCGGCTTGGAGGGATCGGGAATCCGGACATAACTAGTCCTTAGGATAGATGAAGGGTCGCCGCATTGTTCCTCCACTACTGCAACGTGATGGGTTACCTAGGGAGAGTTGATCTCTCTCAGATCGGGTTTAGGCCCAATCTAATCGTAGTCTGTAGCGACTCCCAGGGCGGCGATGCGATCCAAGAGCTCATTTAAGGAAGAGAGCTCCGTTGGATCTAACTGCTCGGCGAGTTCTGAGTTGCCATGGAGATTGCTTTCGATGACCCGAGAAGTCATCGTCGGCGTAGCGGCCGAATAGGCGGTCATAAGAAAACCACCGAGCCGGAGAGTTTGGCCGATAGCCAAAGCTCCCTTAGCAATGGTGCCGTTTTTAAAGACGGGATGAGTCATCCTTCCTGACGGCGATGGCACAATGGAACTCTCAATGAAAGCACCAATGTCGGTGTCAAAACCGGCGAATCTCGGGTAGGGGGTCCCGAACTGTGCGTCTAGGCGGATGGTATCAAGATACAAGGGACACAATGTTTTTACCCAGGTTCGGGCCCTCTCGATGGAGGTAAAACCCTACTCGTGCTTGATTAATATTGATGATATGGGTAGTACAAGAGTAGATCTACCACGAGATCAGAGAGGCTAAACCCTAGAAGCTAGCCTATGGTATGATTGTTGTTCCTCCTACGGACTAAAACCCTCCGGTTTACATAGACACCGGAGAGGTCTAGGGTTACACCGAGTCGGTTACAATGGGAGGAGATCTACATATCCATATTGCCAACCTTGCCTTCCACGCCAAGGAAAGTCCCATCCGGACACGGGACGAAGTCTTCAATCTTGTATCTTCATAGTCCAAGGGTCCGGCCAAAGGTTATAGTCTGGCTACCCGGACACCCCCTAATCCAGGACTCCCTCACCCATATTTTTATCCTCGATGGCAACAATACGATACGTGCCTTGCAACCCTTTCTGTCACTGGGTAAGAAGAACGCAAGATTGAACCCAAAGCTAAGCACTTCTCCCATGGCAAGAAAGATCAATCTAGTAGGACAAACCAAACTGATAATTCGAAGAGACTTGCAAAGATAACTCAATCATACATAAAAGAATTCAGAGAAGATTCAAATATTTCTCATAGATAAACTTGATCATTTATAACCCACAAGTATAGGGGATGGCAACAGTTTTCGAGGGTAGAGTATTCAACCCAAATTTATTGATTCGACACAATGGGAGCCAAAGAATATTCTCAAGTATTGGCAGCTGAGTTGTCAATTCAACCACACCTGGAAACTTAGTATCTGTAGCAAAGTGTTTAGTAGCACAATAATATGATAGTAGTGGTAACGGTAACAGAAGAGTAGTGCAAGCAATAGTAAATATTTTTGGTATTTTGTAGTGATTGTTACAATAGCAACGAAAAAGTAAATAAGCGGAAACCAGTATATGGAAAGCTCGTAGGCATTGTATCAATGATGGATAATTATGCCGGATGTGGTTCATCATGTAACAGTCATAACATAGGGTGACACAGAACTAGCTCCAATTCATCAATATAATGTAGTCATGTATTCTGAATATTGTCATACGTGCTTATGGAAAAGAACTTGCATCACATCTTTTGTCCTACCCTCCCGTCGCAGCGGGGTCCTAAGGGAAACTAAGGGATATTAAGGCCTCCTTTTAATAGAAAACCGAAACAAAGCATAGCACATAGTGAATACATGAACTCCTCAAACTATGGTCATCACCGGGAGTGTCCTGATTATTGTCACTTCGGGGTTGCCGGATCATAACACATAGTAGGTGACTATAGACTTGCAAGATAGGATCAAGAACTCTCATATATTCATGAAAACATAATAGGTTCAGATCTGAAATCATGGCACTCGGGCCCTAGTGACAAGCCTTAAGCATAGCAAAGTCATAGCAACATCAATCTCAGAACATAATGGATACTAGGGATCAAACCCTAACAATACTAACTCGATTACATGATAAATCTCATCCAACCCATCACCGTCCAGCAAACCTACGATGGAATTACTCACGCACGGCGGTAAGCATCATGAAATTGGTGATGGAGGATGGTTGATGATTACGACGGCGACGAATCCCCCTCTCCGGAGCCCCGAACGGACTCCAGATCAGCCCTCCCGAGAGGTTTTAGGGCTTGGCGGTGGCTCCGTATCGTAAAACGCAATGATTTCTTCTCTCTTATTTTTTTCTCCCCGAAAGCAAATATATATAGTTGGAGTTGGCGTCGGAAGGTCTCCAGGGGGCCACGAGGTAGGGGGCACGCCCTAGGGGGGGACGCCACCCACCCTCGTGGACAGGGTGTGGGCCCCCTGGACTTCACCTTTGGCAAGGATTTTTTATTATTTATTGTAAGGTATTCCATGGAGTTTCAGGTCATTCCGAGAATATTTGTTTTCTGCACATAAAATAACATCATGGCAATTCTGCTGAAAACAGCGTCAGTCCGGGTTAGTTCGTTCAAATCATACAAGCTAGAGTCCAAAACAAGGGCAAAAGTGTTTGGAAAAGTAGATACGACGGAGACGTATCAACTCCCCCAAGCTTAAACCCTTGCTTGTCCTCAAGCAATTCAGTTGACAAACTGAAAAAGAAAAAGAAAAAGTTTTACAAACTCTGTTTGCTCTTGTTGTTGGAAATATGTCAAGCCAGTATTCAGGTTTTCAGCAAAGATTATAACTAACTTCATTTGCTACAATTCTCAGGTCTCATAATTACTCATATCAATAGCATGATCAACTAGCGAGCCATAATAATAAATCTCGGATGACAAAACTTTCTTGAAACAATCATAATATGATATAACAAGATGGTATCTCGCTAGCCCTTTCTGAGACCGCAAAACATAAATGCGGAGCACCTTTGAAGATAAAGGACTGACTAGACATTGTAATTCATGGTAAAAGAGATCCAATCATAGTCATAACCAATATAAATTAACAGTGATGAATGCAAATGGCAGCTGTGCTCTCCAGCTAGTGCTTTTAATAAGAAGGTGATGACTCAACATAAAAGTAAATAGATAGGCCCTTCGTAGAGGGAAGCAGGGATTTGTAGAGGTGCCAGAGCTCAGTTTTGAAATAGAGATAAATAATATTTTGAGCGGCATACTTTCATTGTCAACATAACATCTAAGAGATGGCGATATCTTCCATGCTACACACATTATAGGTGGTTCCCAAACAGAATGGTAAAGTTTATACTCCCCCTCCACCAACAAGCATCAATCCATGGCTTGCTCGAAACAACGAGTGCCTCCAACATACATCAGGTCCCGGGGGAGTTTTGTTTGCAATTAATTTTGATTTAGTTTGCATAAAGCATGGGACTGGGCATCCCGGTGACCAGCCATTTTCTCGTGAGTGAGGAGCGGAGTCCACTCCTCTTGAGAATAACCCGCCTAACATGGAAGATAAGGGCAACCTTGGTTGATACATGAGCTATTCGAGCATACAAAACAGAATGCTTATTTGAAGGTTTAGAATTTGGCACATACAAATTTACTTGGAATGACAGGTAGACCCCGCATATAGGAATGTATAGTGGACTCATCTGGAATAACTTTGGGGTTTAAGGAATTGGATGCACAAGCAGTATTCCCACTTAGTACAGGTGAAGGCTAGCAAAAGACTAGGAAGCGACCAACTAGAGAGCGACAACAGCCATGTACATGCATTAAAATTAATAAACATTGGATGCAAGCATGAGTAGGATATAATGCACCATGAACATAAATATCGTGAAGGCTATGTTGATTTGTTTCAACTACATGTGTGAACATGTGCCAAGTCAAGTCACTCAAATGATTCAAAGGAGGATACCACCCCATCATACCACATCATAACCATTTTAATAGCATGTTGGCACGCAAGATAAACCATTATAACTCATAGTTAATCAAGCATGGCACAAGTAACTATGATCTCTAATTGTCATTGCAAACATGTTTAATCATAATAAACTGAATCAAGAACGATGAACTCATCATATTTACAAAAACAAAAGAGGTCGAGTTCATACCAGCTTCGCTTATCCCAATCAATTCATCATACATCATCATAATTGCCTTTCACTTGCACAACTGAACGATGTGAATAATAATAAGAGTGCACGTGCATTGGACTAAGCTGGAATCTGCGAGCATTCAATAAATAGGAGAAGACAAAGCAATATAGTGCTGGGTTAAATCAACAATAATGCATACAAGAGCCACTTCAACAATTTAATCATGGTCTTCTCCTATTGACCCCCAAAGAAAAGAAATAATATAAAACTATTTACACGAGAAAACTCCCAACAAGCAAAATAAGAACGGGAAATATTTTTGAGTTTTGATTTTAATTATTACTACTACAGCAAGAAAGTAAACTACTACTAATTTCTTTTGGTTTTTCTTAAGGTTTAACAAACACCCAAGAAGAAAGCAGGAAAAAGAAAATAAACTAGAATGGATATTACAGTGAAAGAGTATGAGCACCGACATCTAGCAATGAGTGTGTGTGAACATAAATGTAATGTCGATGAGAAATACGTACTCCCCCAAGCTTAGGCTTTTGGCCTAAGTTGGTCTATTGCCAGGGATAGCATGGCTGATATCCGTAGGTGTAGCTGGGGTCGTACTGTGATGAAGAAGACTCTGACTGCCATTGGCTGGAAGCCAAGTCCGGATCCCAAGAATAAACACATTGTTGTGGAGGCTCTTCCGGTTCTGAGGCTGGTGCAGGATTCCGGTAAGCTTGAACGGCAGCCCTCGTAACGAGATAAGGTCCTTCAAAATTAAACAAGGAAGGAGCAGGCAAGGTAATAGTTTCAGGATGATGTTTATGAAAGAATAATTTATATTTGAGCTCGCCTTCCCTGCCCTTAACAATAAAATCATGCACTAGCATACTCTTATAATCTAAATAAGCACTTGGCAGCAATTTTTCTTCTTTCTCATGAAGCCTAATAGCTATGTTAAAATGTGCAGCGAGGCATGAAGCATAAATGCCTCCAAAGATGGGTCCCTTAGTACGGTTCATAATTAACCGTCTAGCAATAATTCCGCCCATACTAACAGTGTTATCGCAGTATAAACCATGGAACAAAATAATAATATCAGGAACACTAAGGTTTCCACAGTTTCCATGACCAATCAAGCAACGACTAGCAAATATGGCAAAGTAGCGTAAAATAGGAAAATGTATGCTAGTGATTCTTGCATTAGAATCCCTCCTGGTTTCTCCCACAGTGATAGTGTTAATAAACGCCTCCACCTCATTACGGTGTGGTTCCTCTAAAGTGCCCTCAGGGGGTATGTGGCAAACCTTGCAAAATTCAGCTAATGGCATCTTCTTAACAACGTCATATAAATGAAACTCTACTGTAGGAGGTGATTCCTTAGGGAAAAAGTAGAAGTTTTGCACAAAAGTATTTGTGAGTAAGAGATACTGATGACGTTGGTCGCGGAGGAAGTCGGTGAGGCCGGCATTCTCAATTAATGAATAGAAATCCTTATAAATCCCGGCTCTTATCAAGAAGTCATCGGAAGGCCATTCACACGGCCGGACCTCCGTGGTACGAGGCAAATTATATTTGGGCCTCTGTGCTTCTTCATTTTGTTTTTCCTTCGAGCTTCGGCTCGATGTGCCCCTCAAAAGTCTCTTCATTATTTCTGAAATATTCTAAAAATTTTAGTAACTTCACACAAAAGTGAACCAATTTCAATAAAGCTGATAGCAACTACTCCTACAAGTGTGTGGATCCTATATCAAGCATTAGAACTACTTGGAACCATATAAATTTGACATGAATGCTCAAGAACATGGTCACCTATGCAGCACAAATTTGCAATGAATAAAGCACTAGAACAAAAACTAATTGGACCAATGGAGGTGTCACATACCAAGGAACAATCTCCCCAAGCAGTTTTGTGAGAGGTGCTTTGAGCAAGGAGATCGAAAATCACAGCAAAGTGGCCTAGAACTCGTGCTTGAGTTGGTTTTTCGTGTTTGGGGGAGGAAGAAGAAGAGGATGGGTGCAGGAATAAGTGGAGGCGGGCCACCATGGTCCCACGAGGCAGGGGCGTGCCCAGGGTGATAGGGCGCGCCCTCCACCCTTGTGACCAGGTGGCAGCTCCCCCCGCTATGATTTTTGCACTAAAAATCCTCAAATATTCCCGAACAAATCATATTAAATTGGCATGGCATTCTGAGGGCTTTTATTTTTGGGATATTTTTATATTGCACGGATAAATCAGGAAATAGACAGAAAAATACTATTTTTACTTTATTTCAACTAAATAACAGAAAGTATAAAGAAGGTACAGAAAGTTGTGCTTCTAGTTTCATCCATCTCATGCTCATCAAAAGGAATCCACTAACAAGGTTGATCAAGTCTTGTTAACAAACTCATCTCGATTAACATGAAACCGGAGAAATTTCGAATAACACTAGGTTACCTCAACGGGGATATGCACATCCCCAATAATAAGAATATCATATTTCTTCTTGACAGTAGGAAGAGGAAATTCAAAACCTCCAAATATAATCGATGGAATTTTTTCAATAGAGTTGATGCTATAAACTTGAGGTTGTTTCCTCGGAAAGTGTACCGTATGCTCATTACCATTAACATGAAAAGTGACACTTCCTTTGGTGCAATCAATAACAGCTCCTGCAGTATTAACAAAAGGTCTTCCAATAATAATAGACATACTATCGTCCTCGGGGATATCAAGAATAACGAAGTCCGTTAAAATAGTAACGTTCGCAACCACAACAGGCACATCCTCACAAATACCGACAGGTATAGCAGTTGATTTATCAGCCATTTGCAAAGATATTTCAGTAGGTCTCAACTTAGTCAAGTCAAGTCTACGATATAAAGAGAGAGGCATAACACTAACACCGGCTCCAAGATCACATAAAGCAGTTTTAACATAATTTCTTTTAATGGAGCATGGTATAGTAGGTATTCCTGGATCTCCAAGTTTCGTTGGTATTCCACCCTTAAAAGTATAATTAGAAAGCATGGTGGAAATTTCAGCTTCCGGTATCTTTCTTTTATTAGTAATGATATCTTTCATATATTTAGCATAAGGATTAGTTTTAAGCACATCAGTTAATCGCATACGCAAAAAGATAGGTCTAATCATTTCAGCAAAGCGCTCAGAATCTTCATCATCCTTTTTCTTGGATGGTTTGGGAGGAAAAGGCATGTGTTTCTTAACCCATGATTCTCTTTCTTTACCATGTTTCCTAGCAACAAAGTCTCTTTTATCATAACATTGATTCTTTGATTGTGGGTTATCAAGATCAACAGCAGGTTCAATTTCTACATCATTATCATTACTAGGTTCAGCATCATCATGAACATCATCATTAACATTTTCACTAGGTTTATGTTCATTACCAGATTGTGTTTCAGCATAAAAAATAGATATATCATTTGGATTCTCAGGTGGTTCAGCAATAGGTCCACTAGAAGTTTGCACAGTTCTATCATTTTTCTTTTTCTTCTTTTTAGATGAACTAGGTGCATCAATATTATTTCTCTGAGAATCTTGCTCAATTCTCTTAGGGTGGCCTTCAGGATACAAAGGTTCCTGAGTCATTCTACCAGTTCTAGTAGCTACTCTAACAGCATAATCATTTTTCTTACTATTCATTTCATCAAGCAATTCTGTTTGAGCTTTAAGTACTTGTTCCATTTGAGTGGTAACCATAGAAGCATGCTTGCTAACAAGTTTAAGTTCACCTCTAATATTAGCCATATAATCACCCAAGCGTTTAATCATGTAAGCATCTCGTTTTAATTGTCTACCAAAATAAGCATTTAAGTTTTCTTGTTTGACAATAAAATTATCAAACTCATCAAGGCATTGCCTAGCAGACTTATAATGAGGAATATCACCTTCATCAAATCTATAGAGAGAATTTACCTTTACTACCTATGTTGGGATATCGAGGTCTGTAGGTTCTTCAATAAATAAAGGATTGAGACCATATGTTTCTTCAATAGGTGGTAAATTAAGACCATGTATTTCTTCAATAGGAGGTAAATTCTTAACATCTTCAGCTTTAATACCTTTTTCTTTCATAGATTTCTTTGCCTCTTGCATATCTTCGGGACCGAGAAATAGAACACCTCTCTTCTTCGGAGCTGGTTTAGGAATAGGCTCAATAATTGAAGCAGGAGCTGGCTAAGGAGGTGCCCAATTATTTTCATTTGTCAACATATTATTCAATAGAATTTCAGCTTCATCCGGTGTTCTTTCCCTAAAAAGACAACCAACACAACTATCCAGGTAATCTCTGGAAGCATCAGTTAGTTCATTATAAAAGATATCAAGTATTTCATTTTTCTTAAGAGGATGATCAGGCAAAGCATTAAGTAACTTGAGAAGCCTCCCCCAAGCTTGTGGGAGACTCTCTTCTTTAATATGCACAAAGTTGTATATTCCCTTCAAAGCAGCTTGTTTCTTCTGAGCAGGGAAATATTTAGCAGAGAAGTAATAAATCATATCCTGGGGACTACGCACACAACCAGGATCAAGAGAATTAAACCATATCTTAGCATCACCCTTTAATGAGAACGGGAATATTTTAAGGATATAAAAGTAACAAGATCTCTCATCATTAGTAAACAGGGTGGCTATATCGTTTAATTTAGTAAGATGTGCCACAACAGTTTCAGATTCATAGCCATGAAAAGGATCAGATTCAACCAAAGTAATTATATCGGGATCAACAAAGAATTCATAATCCTTATCGGGAACACAAATAGGTGAAGTAGCAAAAGCAGGGTCAGGTTTCATTTTATCTTTAAGAGATTCTTTGTTCCATTTAGCTAATAACCACTTGAGCTCATATCTATCTTTGCAGGCTAAAATAGTGGCAGAAGATTCCATATCAAAAACATAACCCTCGGGAATAACAGGCATATCTTCATCATCACTTTCATCATTATAATCAGATTCAATAATTTCTTTCTCTCTAGCCCTAGCAATTTGTTCATCAAGAAATTCACTAAGGGGCACAATAGTATCAGGCTTAGAAGCAGTTTCATCATAAGTATCATGCATAGCAGAAGTGGCATCATCAATAACATGCGACATATCGGAACGAATAGCAGAAGCAGGTTTAGGTGTCGCAAGATTACTCATAACAGAAGGTGAATCAAGTGCAGAGCAAGATGGCAGTTCCTTACCTCCCCTCGTAGTTGAGGGATAAATTGTTGTTTTAGCGTCTTTCAAGTTCTTCATCGTGTCCAGCAGATATAAATCCCAAGTGACTCAAAGAATAGAGCTATGCTCCCCGGCAACGGCGCTAGAAAAAGGTCTTGATAACCCACAAGTATAGGGGATCGCAACAGTTTTCGAGGGTAGAGTATTCAACCCAAATTTATTGATTCGACACAAGGGGAGCCAAACAATATTCTCAAGTATTGGCAGCTGAGCTGTCAATTCAACCACACCTGGAAACTTAGTATCTGCAGCAAAGTGTTTAGTAGCACAGTAATATGATAGTAGTGGTAACGGTAACGGAAGAGTAGTGCAAGCAATAGTAAATATTTTTGGTATTTTGTAGTGATTGCAACAATAGCAACGAAAAGTAAATAAGCAGAAACCAGTATATGGAAAGCTCGTAGGCATTGGATCAGTGATGGATAATTATGCCAGATGTGGTTCATCATGTAACAGTCAAAACATAGGGTGACACAGAACTAGCTCCAATTCATCAATATAATGTAGGCATGTATTCCGAATATAGTCATATGTGCTTATGGAAAAGAACTTGCATGACATCTTTTGTCCTACCCTCCCGTGGCAGCGGGGTCCTAATGGAAACTAAGGGATATTAAGGCCTCCTTTTAATAGAGAACCAGAACAAAGCATTAGCACATAGTGAATACATGAACTCCTCAAACTATGGTCATCACCGGGAGTGGTCCCGATTATTGTCACTTCGGGGTTGCCGGATCATAACACATAGTAGGTGACTATAGACTGCTACCTCTTGAGCACTGCATTGGTTTTCCCCGAAGAGGAGAGGATGATGCAGCAAAGTAGCGTAAGTATTTCCCTCAGTTTTTGAGAACCAAGGTATCAATCTAGTAGGAGGCCATGCGCAAGTCCCTCGTACCTACACAAAAACAATAGCTCAACGCAACCAACGCGATTAGGGGTTGTCAATCCCTTCATGGTCACTTACGAGAGTGAGATCTGATAGAGATGATAGATAATATTTTTGGTATTTTTGATACAGAGATGCAAATTAAAAAGTAAAAGACAAAGTAAAAAAGCAAGGCAAGATTAAAGTGATGGAGATTGATATGATGAGAATAGACCCAGGGGCCATAGGTTTCACTAGTGGCTTCTCTCAAGAGCATAAGTATTCTACAGTGGGTGAACAAATTACTGTTGAGTAATTGACAGAATTGAGCATAGTTATGAGAATATCTAGGTATGATCATGTATATAGGCATCACGTCCGAGACAAGTAGACCGACTCCTGCCTACATCTACTACTATTACTCCACTCATCGACCGCTATCCAGCATGCATCTAGAGTATTAAGTTAAAAACAGAGTAACACCTTAAGCAAGATGACATGATGTAGAGGGATAGTTTCATGCAATATGATAAAAACCCCATCTTGCTATCCTCGATGGCAACGATGCAATACGTGCCTTGCTGCCCCTTCTGTCACTGGGAAAGGACACCGCAAGATCGAACCCAAAGCTAAGCACTTCTCCCATGGCAAGAAAAACCAATCTAGTAGGCCAAACCAAACTAATAATTCGAAGAGACTTGCAAAGATAACCAATAATACATAAAAGAATTCAGAGAAGATTCAAATATTATTCATAGATAGACTTGATCATAAACCCACAATTCATCGGTCTCAACAAACACACCGCAAAAAGAAGATTACATCGAATAGATCTCCACGAGAGAGGGGCAGAACATTGTATTGAGATCCAAAAAGAGAGAAGAAGCCATCTAGCTACTAACTATGGACCCGAAGGTCTGAGGTAAACTACTCACACTTCATCGGAGGGGCTATGATGATGTAGAAGCCCTCCATGATGACGGCCCTCTCTGGCAGAGCTTCGGAATAGGCCCCAAGATGGGATCTCGTGGATACAGAAAGTTGCGGCTGTGGAATTAGGTTTTTGGCTCCGTATCTGATCGTTTGGGGCTACGTAGGTATATATAGGAGGAAGGAGTACGTCGGTGGAGAAATAGGGGGACCACGAGGCAGGGGCGCACCCTAGGGGGGGGCGCCCCCACCCTCGTGACCGCCTCTGTTACTTCTTGGAGTAGGTTCCAAGTCTCTTGGATCACGTTCCCGAAGGTTTCATTCCGTTTGGACTCCGTTTGATATTCCGTTTCTTCGAAACACTTAAATAGGCAAGAAAACAGCAATTCTGGGCTGGGCCTCCGGTTAATAGGTTAGTCCCAAAAAATAATATAAAAGTGGAAAATAAAGCCCAATATAGTCCAGAACTGTAGATAATATAACATGGAGCAATCAAAAATTATAGATACATTGGAGACGTATAAGGCATCCCCAAGCTTAATTCCTGCTCGTCCTCAAGTAGGTAAATGATAAAAAGAGAATTTTTGATGTGGAGTGCTACTTGGCATAATTTCAATGAAAGTCTTCTTAATTGTCGTATGAATATTCAGATTCGAATGATTCAAGACAAAAGTTCATATTGACATAAAAATAATAATACTTCAAGCACACTAACAAAGCAATTATGTATTCTCAAAATAACATGGCCAAAGAAAGTTATCCCTACAAAATCATATAGTCTGGCTATGCCCTATCTTCACCACAAACACTACTAGGAAAAGGCATGCTAGTGGTGCACCGAATTTGCCTTCTAATGGCGCACTACCGGTGCGCCACTGGCATCACGCCATTAGAATTAAATTCTAATGGCGCACCACCGGTGCGCCATTAGTATCTGGTGTTCTAATGGCGCACCACGTAGTGCGCCATTAGTATAGCCTGCAGTGCACCATTAGAATGCCTCCCAGGGGGCCATATGTACCCATGTGCTTTGGCATTCTAATGGCGCACCAGCAGTTAATGCGCCATTAGTGTGATGATCATAGTGCGCCATTAGTGTCTTGTGTGGTGCGCCATTAGTATGAATATTAGGTTTTTTTTTGCTTTTCTGATTTTTGCACAGGTTACAAAATATATTATTGGACAGAATATAGACAGCAGCACACAGTAACATCAGATTCATCGAATACAATAGAAGATTAGTCTCCGAATACAATTCATCATATTAGTCTCCGAATTCAAAAGACCGAACAAAGATAAAACATTACAAGTCTCAAGACCGCGAGTATCGAGTTTGTCGGAAGTAATACTAATCCTAACAAGTCCTACTAATCATCATCATACAACTTCTACTCGTTATTCATAACAAGTCATACGATCATCATCTTGATAGTCTTCGAACCAACCCTACTTAATTGTTCTTAGCACATGATCATCAGTATTAGACAGGACCTAAATACCCTATTTAAGCTAAAATAGCATAAAACAATATATACCCTGACTCTCCATTATGGAGAATGGAGAACATCCTGTCTCCAATTCTTGCGCTTCGCTTCCTTTTGCTTCCAAGAAGCTCCTTACGACTGTCCATACATTTTTTCCATCCTTTGATTTTCATGTCTCCACTTCTTTTAGAAATCTCGTATGGACAATTGAGATTCGTAGGACGACCTGGCTGTATTTTCAAAACATTAACACTACCTTTCAGATACATCATATGAGACACACAATTCTCTGGGATTATCTGTTGAAAAACATAGTAATAACTTCATAGTTAGCAATGATGTACTAGTTTTAGAAGTATGCAAAAGATGCACAGATGTCGTAATAGTAAAAATCTTACCAAGGTATCTCCATGGTAGTTACCGTAGTTGAACACATGCACTAGTGGCACGTATTTACCATAATGTTTAGGAGTTTGATTGTAGATATTGTAATTCTCAATGTTAGTACAAAATCAAACCAAATGATTTTTCTCCTTGTAAGTTGTTAATTTGGAGCCATCGGTGTAGTGGTTTTGTCTACCATCTCCCGCACATTCTTTGAACAATAAAAATAAGCTGTCACTGGAAATAAGCTGGAAATAAACAATATAAATTAGCTAATAACTATGTTTGAGAAACTCACATAGCGGTAGAACTGGAGGCGTATCAACAAGGACCCAAATGTCCATATTGTCTTGGTTGATGTCAGGATTACCAAGATCCATGGTGATAAGCATACCCTCATCAAAACCATACATCTTGCAAAATGCTTCCCAATTTTTGCAACCAAAATGGATTACGCTCTCAGAATTATATAGATTTACTTCAAAGTCCACATCGTGATGAGTCCTTAGGTGAATTTTCTTTGTTTCAGAAATTTCATGGTCTTCAAAATCCATCCTCTCCAAGACATAGTGTCTTGCATGGCATGGGATAAGCTATACTCGAATTGTAAAAGATGAAAATTACACGTTGAAATAGTTGAAGTCATGCTTAATTATGAAAATAACACTTGTCGTTGTAGTGTACCGTTTCAACTTCGAAGGTCTCCTCGAGCTTAATGCTGAAGTGCCGATCATCGTCTAGGTGAGGCATGTCGCATAGACCTCGATCGTCGTGGCACCAGTCGCACTCCGCCGGGAGACTTTCGTCGTCCGATGATGATGACGACATATCCTGGGACAGCTCCCAGAATTGCTTGCCGCCCGAACCACCAGCCTCATCGTTGTGGGCCATGTTTCGCTCTAAATAGGAAAAAAGTTTGGTCAAAAAGTTGGTTATTGTCAAGGAACAAGATCATGGTCTCATCATTTAGGGTTTGTTGACATCGAGGCACCCTAAAAGCCTAAGCTTTCATCATTTAGGGTTTGTTGACGCCGAAGCACCCTAAAAGCCTAAGTGTACATCATTTAGGTTCTCATCGACACCGAGGCATCCGGGGCAGCCAAGTTAAGTTTTCATCATTTAGGGTTTATCGATGCCGAGGCACCCTAGGTTGGGCCTAATCACTTGGCACTAATCACTTGGCTCTATTGCCACCTATGGTTTAATAAAGCAAGAATAAAGGGGCAGTTGATCCTACTTAATTAAGTACTAAGATACCCGGCCCATGCATTAGTAGCAAGTACCTCATATGTACGATTTTTAGCAAAGTCATGCTAAAATTCACGGAAAATTTCAGCATGACCTTTGCTGAAAATAGGACATATGGAGTACCCGAATTTGCCGGAACAGAAGTTAATCGACATTCCGGCAAACTCAAGGGCCTCTCGGGGTACCTGCAAAATCATCATGACAGGAAGGGCCTCTCAAGGGCCTCAAGCAGCAGCGGCGTCTCCCAGGACCCCATTTTTTTGCTAAATTTCTTTGAGCAACAATCAGAGCAGAAAATTCAGCATATTTCTATACAACAGCACTGTAAAGATGAAGAACAATTCTACAGCAGCCCATTTATATACAATAGCATCTTTGGTCATACCAATTTCTGAAACAACTCAAATCTGAACTGTATCTTTGGTCATACAAATCTCTGAAACTATACAAATCTGAAATAGAACCGCGCCAAGGCTGACACATCTCTGCACCATGGAGTGTTCCTTTTTCTCAATTCCCCAAGCAGCCTAGCGCTGCTCCATGACCTGACCTTTTATACTATGATGAACAAAAGCATCTACCTCGGAAATCTGCAGTACATAGACCACCGGTAGAACAAGTCCATGCATCACAAAGTCACACAAATCAGAGTGACAGCACCAACAATTTCGAGCCCCCTGTGCTACAAAGCAGCCTCGGAATTGCTCAGACGGGCAGTCCGACTAGTGACAGGGTCCAAACCGAAAGCTATATGCTACCACAATCTATCATGAACACGACCCAAACAAAGTCAATTCTACACTACATCTGACAGACTACTCCGTGTTCTCTCAGATTTCCTCCACTCGCCGAGACGGGTTCCCACCCAGCCCAGCCATCCCCACCTCTCCTCTCTCTCGCGCATGCAGCAACCCAGAAAAACACAAGACAAGCAGTAGAATCTCTGCTCTACCGGGAGGCAACAAAGTGGCCAAGGTCACAGGGGGCGATACCTGAGCGGAAGCCCTATGCTAGCGCGAGGGGGCAGAGTGCTGCTGCTGCTGCTGTTGCTCGGGGACGGCGAGGTCGGAGTGGGCGGCGCGGGAAGGCGGCGAGAGGCGGGGGAGGGGGTTCCACCGATCCGGCCGGAGGGGCGAGAGGTGGGAGGAGACGAGGCGGCGACGCGGTCGGGTGGGTGCGTGGGGCACTCCTCCCTGGTCTGAACTGGCCACGCT